>NW_021604634.1:7449325-7477376 GCF_004785775.1 Grammomys surdaster | reverse complement strand
GAAGGAAGGAAGGAAGGAAGGAAGGAAGGAAGGAAGGAAGGAAGGAAACAAAAAGAAAAAGGAAATAGAAGCACTGAAACCCTGACTAACACACAGCGTATGCACAAATATATTCTACATTGGTTTTCATCTGGAAGTTGCTGCTGCTTTTCAGCCTTCCTTACAGTTACAAAGCATAGAAGACATTCTCTTTTGCAAGAATAGACAGGCCAAGCACATAGGTATGATTCTCACAGTGGACACTGAAACACAGAAGCTATCTCTTGAAGCATCAGGCTTTGGGCTGGATCTCCTTGGTAAAGCGTGTGTGTGTGTGTGTGTGTGTGTGTGTGTGTGTGTGTGTGTGTTATTAGCCTCTATACTAGAATCCTTTGGATTCCCATTTCTCATGACAAAATGTACCTGATTTTGAACATTTAATGAGGATGGGCTATGATGGTCTAGGCCCTGACTTACTACTATGATAATTGCTAATAAAAGAGTAGTTGTGTTCTTCTGTCTGAGCAATGTCTAGATACTTTCTGAAATCATTAGACAAGGTTTTTCTATATCTTCAACTCCCTAGTAAGAAGATAAGTGAGTTATAAGCTTATAGTTCATCCATGATTTTCTGATTTTAGAAAATTATTAACATGTTTGCTATTTGTACCTCTGTTCCTGTTATTAAATATCTATATTTAATAAACTGAATGGTTCATTTATTCACCCTTACTTTACCCAGCAATCACTTATCAAAATATGATATATGGTCACTGATTTGCAATTGAATATGATTATGTATTACTTCTGCCTCCCAACAGGTTTCTGAAGCCATATAAAAATGGTCTGTGCAATGTGTGAATCGAGATAGCTGTTGGTGTTGGCTGTAGTATCATGTGTCTTCAATGGTAATTAAATTTTAAGCAACCTCTCCATAAATTAAACTAAATATTGATTTACATTTTTATTTGTGTGTTTGTGTGTATATGGGCTTGTGTGTATATGGGCTTGTGTGCACACAAGTGTGTTCTAGGCTGGCTTCTAATTTCCTATGCAGCAACAATCCTCTCAACCTCCACTTCTTGAATGCTGGGATTATCAGTGTATATCATGGCACCTGGTTTATGTACTTCTGGACACTGAGCCAAGGGCTTTGTACAAGCTATACAAATACTTTACTGACTGAACTACCAACTCAGTACTCAGCTCCAAATGTCTGTGTGTGTGTGTACATGTGTGTATGTGTTTGTGAATGTGTGCATGTATTTATGCATATGTGTGTGCATGTGTGTATGTGTGTATTAGTTATTTTAATAAAAACACAAAAGATAAGTTAGAATATTTCAGTAGCTTCAATACAATCTGATCCTTTCATAAACACTTATTATCGCTCACCACATGCAGGCATACTGGAAATAATTAGGCAGAGTCTGGAGATTTATCTTCCAAGAAGAGCATCTTTTTTACTGTGTTTTGTTTTCATGAAACTCTAAAAAGGAATTTCTTTGACAGCTTCTCCACTGAAATATCTCTACATGATTGTTTAAATGGTGGTTACTGCAATTAGTGTCTTCTTTGTATATTTTGAAATTTGTGGGGAAAAGTGTTTGCCTCATAGAGTCTGGTAGTTTCATGTTTCAGCCAAAATAATGTCAACACATTTAAATTTTAAGTGATTTTTCTTGGCCTTTGGGAAAGCTAACTTATTTAAACAAAAACCTTCATTAAAACCATGCTTTTCACAGTTATTCTTTCATACTTGACCCAGGTTATTGCACAGTGATAAGCAACACCACCTCACTCCAAACTTTAAAAATTAAATTTAGTGTAAACTTTCGTATTTCCCAGATTCGAAGATGACTATGTGAGATTCGAAAAAAAATTCAATTATGATGTAGAGAAATTTTAATCCAGCAAAATTTCTACCTTGCCTGGAATATGGATACACACTTAGTACAAAAATTAATACCTAAGGTAAAATTAATTTGTAGAAGAAAACACCCATGTTTGAAAGAGATGTCTATTTAAGTGGCATAAAAGGAACAAATCAGAGACAAATTTGATGGAATAGGATATGCCCAACTCTCATGAGAAAATATCAAAAAGAGAGGCTACTTAGAGAGAGTAGTGCAGAGAAAGAAGGTAGGCAGTTTTACTGGGCGAGTTGCACAGCGAGAGATGGCAGAGAGAGAACAAGTTAGACACAGGTGAAGACAGAATAAGCCAGACAGTGAGAAGGAACCAGAAGATTAGTACATATTGACAAAGTTATTTTGTGGTCAATCAGAGTAATTCAGTCAGAAGCATAAAGAAGCTAGTTTGAATCAGTCAGTGTGGAGAGGAGTTTTAACTCATAACAGCTGAGTTGACCAGACAACCAGAGTTGGGAAATCGCTAGAAAAGGCGAACTTATTCAAGAGTAACTTTCAGAGGCTGAAAATATTCTAGGCCTATATAAAATGATACGGAGGCTACAAGTTTCCAGTAACAGGCCTGGGTTAGCAAATGGAGGCAGAAGAATAAAAGTTAATTTATATTATGGTAACTTAAATGAAATGCATTTGTTTTACCTCATCATAACATTTCTGAGTTCAGCATGAATGAACTCTATATATTGTACTTACTAAGATACTTAATGCTGATGCTCACTTTTGTAACTATAGAAATGTCCACCAGGTACCCAGAAAAACAATGATTCATTTGTTTCTTATACTGCAGTGTTGATAGAGTATGATTCTGCTATGAACAGTGCTCCAAGATATTAAAACTTTTGCAGTACTGTTAATTTCCTGGAATGGGCAAAATGGCCATTGGAACTCTTGGCTTTATCTCACAGAAAAGGAAACCCCTTAAGTATCATCTCTCTCATCTATGTCTAGAATGATCCTCCTTTCTAAAAGAGACTTTCAAGTTGAAGAAGAAATATGTATTAATGAAGTGTTTATTATCATACCTAGGATATCTAGGTAAACAAGATTGAAATCAAGAATGAGGCTTGCTATAAGGAATTGCATTTTCTTATAACCTACTATGTATAAGCAAGTTCCTTTTTCCTTCCTTCCCTTCTGCTTCCCTTCCATTCTTTCCCCTCGCTTCCTCCTTTTCTTCCTTCCTTTCCTTTTTCCCTTCCTTTCGTCTTTCTTTCCTCTTATCCATTCATCTGAATGTTCATTTTTTCCTCCTTTGTTTTATTCATGGAAACTAAATCTATAATCTCTAACATGTCAAGCAAGCACTTTACCACTTAGCAACCCAGTCCTTTCCACACAATTTTATAGATTATGAATTATAGTGGGATGCAAAAATAAAATGTAGCTTCTAAGTCATGTAGCATATAATGTGAAATTATAGAAAGAAACTTACAGTTTCTTAAATTGTAGTTCAGAGATTGTCAAAAAATTCATGCTGTATTGAACAATACTTATAGGAGATCTTAGATAAATTTGTAATTTTGTCCTTTTTGTCACTATAGAGTTTAAAAACTAGCAAAGAAGATAGAGAAGGCAGCCTAGAACCCAAATATGTAGTAAAACAGACTTGTTGACTTTTAGCATACTTGTTAATGATGAAACCTATTATCATAATTTATTCTGTTGTATAATTATTTATGACTGAGATAAAAGTCATTAACTGCTTTTTGAAGTTGAGGGAATCAAGGAGCTGTATAAACAGCAGAAAATTTCTCCAAAATACAGAAATGTGTCCATTTAAAGAGGAGTTAGAGATGGAACCCATGCCTGACAATGTTTGGATGGTTATGAACTTTAGCCTAGATATGTCATAGGTCTAGGACAAATACTATTGCTCTGTTAAAGGAAAACAGTTATTAAAAGACTCCTAACAACATTCTGCTATACCCACCAATCAGTGTATTATTCAGTCATCATCAGAGAAACTTTCTCTTGCAGTAGAAAGCTACTAACACAATAACTCACTATAGTCTCAGTACAGAGACTCAGTACAGAGACTGAGAATTGTTTGTCTATTTGTGTTTTTAAAAAAGATTGAGAAATGGCATGAGGCTTTGTGAGTGGGGCAGTGTATTTGGGAAGAGTAAGAAAAAAAAGCATGATCAAAATATACTATACAAAAAATATTTTTTCAATTACAAGTATGAAATAAGTAAGTTGTATTTCATGGTATTTTAATCATATGTTGGGCTATTTTCTGTATAATAATATTCAAGTATGAGTAAAGAAATGCTAATTCCTATGGAATTTAATAAAAAGGAGTTAAGAGGTGAGAAGTGGGAGATGACGACCATGTCAATATATTTTATACATGTATAAAAGATTCAATTTCTTCAGAGTCAGGCTGTCACAGGCCACCTTCAAAACAAACAGCATAAGCCGAGGAGGGCTGAGTGTCAAGTCAGTGATTGAGCATGGTGCTAATATCAGCCAATGGGAACCAGCATTGATAGAACTGATGGGGTCTAGTTAAAATAGCTACCTATGGGGGCTGCTGTAGATGGCAGCCAATGACTACAGTAATCACTCAGCGAACTTTTCTATGAGGAAACTGGGGCGGGCACTCTCTGTGACTGAGAAGAAATCTCTGTACTCTGTAAATTATTTGGAATCTGGTGAGAAGAAGAAGAGAAATGGTGTGTGTGAGGGGAATCATACATACACACACACACACACACACACACTCAGTAAATGAAGCAAGATGCTCCAACAACTTCACATATATACAAACCTAACTATCTACCTATCTACATGCATACATACATATTAGATGGTTAGAACAAAGCTCCAACAAGCAGGGTCCCACCATTTTACTCACGCACACACATATATGTACACACATACACATAGATATACCTACACACTTTCCTATATACACATATACACATTGTTGGATGGAGCAAACTCCAACAAGCTGGATCCAAAAACTTTATTTTTTTTGCTTATCCATTTTACACCACCTACGTCAGATTTCTCTATGTAAGAAGTTATAGATTCTCTAAAAGCAATCATCACAAATACATATTTTTCAGGAAACAGGTTAAAGTCATTACAGGAATGAGGAATTACAACAGGATTACTGATTACATATTCTTCTTTTGAAATTTATACCTAATTATGTACTTCTCATCTATCTTTCTCTCCACAAGTTCGTAGTTACCCCAAAGCAAGAATTTTCATATCATAGGTTAGCAAAGTTTAAGCAAGCCAAGTCTACCATAGCATGTTTTCCCTATACTTAGCTAGTGACAAGATGTATTTACTAAGGAAAAGGTCATCTATCCTTCATCTTATTTTTCAAGTCTTGTTTAACTAAACTCCTTAATCTTTTATCCTCTATTCTTATACTCATAACAGAATTATTCACAGTTTATTCATAATCCTGTTTTTTTTTTCATGATGCACACCTAAACCTGTGCCTGCAGTCTTATCCCTAGATGACAAAATCAAGGAACTTAGGCCCAACCTATAATGAATATACTCTTTGATCATTAACTTGTCATAAGCCTATTTTTTTCTTGCTACTACAATTACATGTTTATAACACATGAAAGCTCACCGTATTCATTTTTTATACCTATGGAGGTCTTGCTATTCTATGAGGAAAGGGCACATTCTATTCTTGATTCTAACTTTAAACTTTCTATCAAATACCCTAGTTTCTCAAAATTATTTAAATCAATAAACTTCCTAAAACTTAAATCAAATTAGGAACTCCATGAAATCATTAATTTATGTAAAGAGAATTATCTCAAGAATGTTCACCTTCATGTTGATCTGCAGGAGACTTGCCCAATAGAGTAGGCTATTACTCAGGAAGCAATCCCAGCAGGCTATTGGCAGTGAGGATTTTCCCATGCCTAATCACACCATGTCAGGTATATGATGAATAGCAGTGACAAACATAAGAAGGCACATGAGTAACAAGAAGAAACCTGAGACAAAGCCCCTGAGGCTATGCCTCTTAGAGTAAACCCATCACAACCTAGCAAAATGGTAGGCCTCCAGGAACCTCACTGGCCTACTGCAGTAATTCCTGCATGATGTCTGTCAGCAGGCAGAAAAGATTTGTGATCTTCCAAAGAAAAGGGAAGCTATTCTATGAAACATGAATTTTCAGTTTGCATAAGAACATATTGGAATTTAAATCTTACCAAGAAGATTAATACAGGGTCAACATGATATATCTAGTTACACTGTTATTATGATCTTTGAAAAAAGTTTTTTTTTTTTTTGTTAAATGTTGAAATGCTGTGAATTTCTGGTACAGAGAATGGAGAAATAACCAGTATAAAATAGATTGTGGACCTATGGAATTGAGAACCTTACCTTTGAATAAAAGGGAAGATACAAAAATGAAGGCAAATAGCAGAAGATGCTGTAATCTGCTTTATAACAAAATTTCACTGGGGAGAAGTAACACACATGTATAAATCCCTCTTATAGGGATTCCATGGTAGACCAAGCTATGATGGATACCACCAAAGTCTACCTGGTGAGTCAATCAATTTCACTGGCATTACTTAAAGGAATGTGAGTAAGGGGTTACCTACAGGAGCAGAAATGACTCTGACAGCTAGCTACATTATCACCAAGGTCCACTGAGACCTTTTGACAGCTCACAATAGCTGAGATATGCAGGATACCCTGGTTCAATTGGTTGGAGAGCTTCCTTTGTAAGTGACTCTGGTCTAAACCTCTTCCAGGCAGCTTGGGTGATCCTGGCTTCTCTTAGTCTGGTCTCAGAGTCTGAGAGTCATTTTGGAGCTTGGCTAGTCTGAGATGCTTCTGCTTTTATTGCTTACTCCGGCAGGGCGTAGCCTAGTGAATTTGGCTAGTTTTGGGGAGTTTCTGAACCTATGTTGAATTGTATGTCTGTTTCTTAAGGAGCTTCCCTGCATAGTGTAATGTTTCCAACAGGGAGCAAACCATTACACAATATATACTCAGGGGGAAAGGCTGTTAGGACTGCACCAGATAATGGAAAGGCAGGTGTTGGGTGTCATGCTGAAAGGCTCATAGTTGAATAAGGGCTAGAACTTGATATAAGAATGATACTTGAGCAGATCTCAGAAAGAATAAGTGGTTTCAGTATAGAGTGACATTTCACAGCCTAGAGGCATCAAAAAACCAGCAATGTCATGATACCATGAAAACTCAAAGTGAACAGGTCAGGGAATAAAAAAAAAGAATATTCTTAAGGTCATTACTAATATTTTACTCTACCTGATACTGGAATGTTTTTTGTTGGAATTGACCTTACTTTCTTTTCTTTTTCTTTTTTTTTTCTGATTCATCGCTGAATTTTGTCACATCTTTGTTTTCTTTTTTATTAGTTCTCCAAGAATTCCAAAGAATGCATTTTGATTCTATTCATCTCATTTCTCTACTCCTCCCAGACCCATCCCCTTTTACTTAATTTTGTGTCCTCATATAAAAAAAATAAAACAACCAGAAACTTCAATTTGTGCTGACGGTATACTAATTGATGTGAGGTCTTAACCAGATTGTGCACTATCTCTCTCTCTCTCTCTCTCTCTCTCTCTCTCTCTCTCTCTCTCTCTCTCTCTCTCTCTCTCTCTCTATCTCTATCTCTATCTCTATCTCTATCTCTATCTCTATGTATTAGCTACACAGTTAATGAAAATTAGCTGCTTCTCTCCCAGCAGCTATCACTGCAAATGGTTCCTTAGGTAGTTGTATGACTCTATCTTTACCGTCCTGTCCAGTGATGAATTTTTGACTTAAGCTGACACTGATCTTGTTCATGCTGTCTCAAATGCTTTATATCTACCAATTTACATGTACCAATGCATTGCTGTGCTCATGAAACAGTTTCCCTATAGTCATCCACCAGCTATGGGTCTTTATGCTACATCTTTTGCAACAATACCAGAGCCTTGGGGGAGTGGTATGATATAGAAATCCCAATTAGATTTGAGCATTATGCAGTCACTTATTCCCTATTCCTTCTCCAGTGTGGGTCTCTGTGTTAATCCCCAATAATGCAAAAAGGAGCTTCTCTAATGAGGATTCAGGAATGCACCCATTTGTGGTTATAGCAACACATCATTAGGAATCAGTTTTATACTACCAGTAAACTAAGTAATAGCTTGTTCCCTAGATCCTGTGACCAGTGTAACCAAAGGTTTTGGCTCTAATAAAATGAGAGCATCATTTTCAAGTTGTTGAATGAGACTTATACCCAATAAGAAAGTGGTTTGTTTCTTCGGTGACATTGGTGCAATTATTGAGCCACTGGATAAATCTTCTAGTATGATACAGGGCAACTTTCAGTATTATAAAAGATGATTAGTGAGGATGTAAGTTTCAGATAAGTACTGGTTTGATGTCTTCATGGCTTATGACTGAAGTATGTGATGTCAGCAACAACACCCATAGACACTTACAAAATTCTGGAGACTAACTAGGGGCATTGTACATAGCCTACAATATTCAGAGGTTTATGAGACATCACTTTCCAACAGCCTATTCCTATCACTATCTTTTCTGTTCACTGTCTTGTGGAATCTAGTGGGGACAAGTTTTTGGCCAATTACAGGACAACTTTATTTAAATTCTGTATCCATGTGTGTACCATATAGAAAGCTTCTAAAATGGCAGAGTTCCATGACTTTTTCCTAAATATCTTTAGTGATAGATATTCCTCCTTATATACTTACATTTACACTGCCCTCTGATCCCATCTCCCATAAAATACTTCCTATACCATTCTCATTTAACATTAAAACTACTGTGTTCAATCTCATAGCACTTAAAATGCCACTGTCCACCACAATGGTGAACTTACTAGTTTTATAACAACTATAATTATTACAAATGGAAAAATATAGGGAATATGAGAAAAATAATTTGAACCTAGTCTTTCTGTATACGTGTTACTTCACCCAAAATGTTTGTTTCTAACACTGTCCACCTACCTGTGAATTTCACAATTTATTTTTTTTAACAGCTGGAGTAATACTATATTGTATCAATATCCCGTATTTTAATTATCTATTCACCAGTTGATGGATATCTATACTGTTTTTTCCTTCTGGGTATTATGAATAGAACATCAATGAACACAAATGAGCAAGCTTTTCTCTAAGATATAGAGTGCCTGAGTATACGCCCAAGTGTGGTTTAGTTGGATGATGTATCTATTCATATCTTTTTGAGGAACATGTACACTGATTCCTATAGTGTCTAGAACAATTTGCACTCACACCAGCAGTGTTTCTTGATATTTAGCGTTTGGAGTCTTAATATATTCTAAATACTAAGGAGATGTATAACTGGTTCATTTTCTTTTTCATTTTCTTAGGCTGTTTCTTTGCTCAATAAATTGTGTTTTGCTGCACAGAAGTATTCATTGTATTTTTTAAGCTTTCATGAGCCCCTCTTTATTAATTATTGTTCTTACTACTGACCTATCAAATTTTCATTTTAAAAAAAGACCTTCTACATAAGTTTAAATATATTTTCTCTTTTAATATCTATCAGATTAGGTTTTGAATCTACTTTTCAAAGTTTTGAAATTAAATGGCGTGGTCATCTTAGTGAAAGTTACTGTGGCTATAAAGAACCATCATGACCAAAATGAAGTTGTAAACAAAAAGGGTTTGTTTGGCTTATTCTTCCACACTGACAGAAGCCAGGAAAGGAACTCAGGAAGGGCTTAAACCTGGATTTGAGCTGATACAGAGGCCATGGAGGAGTGCTGCTTAATAGTCTGTTCCTTGTGGCTTACTCATATTTTCTTATATAACCCAGAACCTCCAGGCCAGAGATGGCACCAGCCACAATATTCTGTGCTCTCCTACTACAATTACTAAATAAGAAAATTCCCTACAGGCTTGCCAACAGTCCAGTTTCTTAACTGAGATTCCATCCTCTCAGATGACTTTAGGTTGTACCAAGTTGATATAAAAACATCCAGCAAAATTGTGTATCAAATTTTTTCTTTCCTTTTCTTTTTTTGTGTGTATGTTTAAGGATATGGAAACATATGTTTGTGTAGCAATTGTGCGTGTTTGTAATTCTTCAGAAAGATACCAGAGGCTAATCTTTACTGTAGTTCCTCAGAAGCCGGACACATTGCTATTTGAGACAAACTTGCCCATTCTGTAATGGCTGACACCTGAACCCCAGGGATTTTCTTATTTCCACCTCTTAATACTGAGACTGCAAGTGTAACTTGTCACCACACCTGACTTTTTACATGGGTTCTGGGAATCAAACTCAGGTCCTCAAACCTGTACAGCAAGAGCACCAATCACTGTGCTACTTCCCTACCTCCTAATAATTTCCATTATGAGGAAAAATTTAAGCTTTTCTAAAAACTACCTTTTGTCCACTTCTAAATATAAGGTAGCAGAAAATAATCTGTTTATTACTTCCAGGATTGAACACTAAAGTGTACTGGTGCATGTTTACATATTCTTTCATACATCATATTTGTGAACTAGAATCTCAACATGAGGGATTTCTCTTGGTGCATTTCTGTGCCATTCGAATGTTTTTATAAACCATGGTGAGTCACTTTCTACTAAGTGAGTGTCAAAGCTGACATGTCTTTGGCATACTGTGAAAAGTTCCTCAATGTAATAGCTGTGATTATAATAATTTAAATTTTTGCTAAATTCGAATATTCAAATAATATTTAATTTCAAAGTTGGTACCTAACAGGTATTGTACAAAATTACAACAGTATAGATTTTGCAAGACTGACAATTGTATTCTGTTATAATAATATTATTCTTAGTTTCAAGTTCTGTGTGGTATACATAAAAAAAGTACACTATGGATTGTCTGAGAAAGAACTCAGTTGTTGTGTCAAAATAAACGTTCATGTTGTAGAAAATCAAAGATTATAAGTCTCCTTATATGAAAGAGATATTTCCCTGTTTTGTGCAATGCAATTAAAGCAAGCAGTTTCTCAGTGTCTGAAATCCCCTTGCATTGCAGTAAAATGTCCTTTAACTGACTAATAAATCAGTCTCGGTTTAGTAAATTCTTTCTATCTTTCTTTTTCATAGTGGACTTTGCAGGACCTGGGATGTTTTATGATATTTATTGTTCTAGTATTCTATTCAACTAAATTTCTGTCAGATATTCAGTCCATAAGCAAACTTATCAATAGAAATATAAACCCCAAAAGTTAGTGTTCAAATGCTCCCAGAATTAAGTAAATATCATATCCTTCCATAGTGTTATTGAAATTTCTTCTTAGCAACTGAAGATCCCAGGCTTTCACCTGGAAAATCCCAGGATGTGTAGCCCACTTCCATACTGAGAAAACTCAAAGGAGAACATTCACAAAGAACTACTGCTACCAAAATTTCCTCAGAACATGTGTGGGGCTACAATGTACCAACAGTATATATCACTGGGTACCATTCCTTGAGTACAGTTAATTATTCAAAATTAATTTGCAATATATATATATATATATATATGTGTGTGTGTGTGTGTGTGTGTGTGTGTGTGTGTGTTGACAGATGTTTTATACACATAATTTTCAAAATCTATTGTGGTATGTGAAAGTTATAGGTATAATTGTTACCCTATGTAACTTTATGATCTAAATCCAAGTATAATAATGACATTTAAATTCACTTGTGTGTTATTTGATTTTCATTCTGTTCTGATATTTCTATTAATTACACATTAAAATATGTTCTATATGTACTATTCTAGAATGGCTTTGCTATTCTATTAAAGTTAGTAAGCTATTATTTAAAATATTAAGAGAAACATATAGGAAAATTGGAGAAGTTCTCAGAGCTTCTCAGTTAGAAGAAATTTATTGCTGACTACATTTCTCCAGGAGTATCAATTTGTACACAGGGGTCCTCAAATACTAACACTGAAATAATTTCTATTTGGTCCACCTAAAAGGGCAATCTGGATATTTGTTTGTGTTATTTATGTTTTTTCTTCTACTTTATAGTATTACCATGGGTATAACTATTGCCAAATCATAGAAAACACATCTTTTTCAAGATTCATTGAATTCACTGCCATAATTTACCCAATGGAATAGAGTACAGTACCCCACAAAGCATCATATCCCCAGCCTTACACGCTGTGAATGTGCAAGCCTTCTTCCAGAGTCATTGTTTTCATTAGTTTTATGCCTGCCGTTTGAAGAGCTACTGTGCTGTGGGAGCTATTGATACAAATCAACCATTATAAAATTTTACTACATTTTATTATTGCGTAAGTATTATGCCAATAACTGCATTGAAAGAAAACTATTGGTGTTTAACATGTAACAAATCCCAAGCATAATGTGATTTGAAACCTTCATTTAATGCATGAGTAAACATTGTTTCACAGACACGGCTCGTTTGAGAAAGAACCAGCTCAATTTTACTTGTGATAAAAAATGCTCTGATAAAAAAAAGATATGTTCAATCTATTATCTGTCATTGAAATAGAAGTAAGCGGTTCATGCATAAAAATAGTGCATTGAAAGCACAGCAAGGCTATAGAAATTCAATCACACTAAAACACACATTATTTTGACATTTTAAATAGATCATATTAAGCTTTTTTTCTCTCTTTCTTTTTCCTGTCTAGCAGAATTTACTAAAATGAGAAAGCATTCACATGGTTCAGAGGCAAAACTTCATTATGCAATATTTTCAGTTCCTCTGAGATCAGTGATCTCAGATCATTTTGGTTTTTTGCACTTCTGTGGTGCTAATAAATGCAGCTCAGTCAATGATTCATGCCCTAGATTTAAGAATTGTAAATTTCATGTGATTGAGAAGTGAGAGAAGCATAGAGAGATTTAATTACATCACACTCAATCATTCTAATGGCAAAAGGAAAGTAAAACCCATTGAGGTACAGTCGGGGATACTGTATTGCAGTTGACTGAACCAGTCTTTTTCATGCTTTATAAGATACCACCTCAGCTGCTTTCAGCCTCAACAATCCATCACAAACAAGGCACTTTAAGTTTCATAAATGCATTCATCAATCGAACAGTTTAGCCCATTTCAGAGGGTTTTTTTATAACTCTGAAGCTCCTAATATACATGTTCATATTTTTCTCCTCAGTAGATCATATCCTTCCCTGGAAGTTAAGAATTTTCCCAGGAAGCATGATGAACTATCAAAGATTCCATTCTGAAGGATGAGTACAATTCTCAAATGGTATCTTATTCTTTATGAGACGTGTTAGAGTGAGGTACGCTATATTAGTTTGAGCTGTAGGAACTGCAATGGGAAATAAAAGAATTCTGCAAATTTAAACAAGGTTTAGGAAAACTCATAGAACATCAAGAAAAACATGCTTATTTTTATTCAATGCCTGAAGACGTCAGCTACTGTTACTTTCTGATGCTTATGCCATGTTCACTGGCCTTCGATCTTCTCTCTCTCTCTCTCTCTCTCTCTCTCTCTCTCTCTCTCTCTCTCATTCTCACCTCTTCACCTGTTCACCTCTTCTTCAGACATAGAAGTGTTGTAATTACAGACACAACCCTCTGCACAATCAGATGTATGGATTAAAAACTTGAGTCCTCATGCTTGCAGGCAGGCACATCAGCCGCTGAGAAATCCTCTTAGCCTCATGTGAACATAAGGTACGAAATCAGAAATGAAGAGAAATGCTGGGTGCTGTTAGAGGAATTAAATTTTTTAATTTGAAAAGTCTGTAAATCCAAGTGCACATGTTTTTCAAGACACTTAGACACTGAGATCTAGAAATGAAAGAGAATTATATACTGATAGAGCTTTCAACATGTGAGTAATCATTGGGAAACTGCAAGCAACACAGAGAGTAATAAAGAAAACACACATCATTGTGATGTGCTGGCACACATCACTGCTTCATTTGACCCTGGTGCTCGGAAAAGTCACTTTTAGTTTTAAACAAGACAACACACTTACCATGAACAATTAATTTTCCTTTTAAAAATGGGGCCTGATAGTAGGCATGGGGTAAAAAGATAGATTAGATACTTGTCTTGGTCAATTGTCTCATGTAGTTAATCCTCATCCATATTCTGTCATCTAGACATTTGCAATCTCTCTAAGATTATTAAAAATAAATTTTATGTGCACACTATTTGTATCTAATTCAAATATCTGATGAAATATATAAGAAGAAGATGTTGGTGTCAGTAAATTGGATTTGACATATAGGTACTATTGTTCTTAAAATTTCAAAGTCAAGGAAGCTTACACTCTATTAGAAATGCATTTTAAAATCATGTCACAGGGCATCCTATAATAAGCATGAAGACAAAGCACTTCTAATGTAATTCACAGAATATGACATAAGATGACTTGGGCTTTCCTTTTATAACCCTGAGTAAAACATGACTAACTCACAAACCACACCATTGAATATATATATATATATATATATATATATATATATATATATATATATAATGAAATTCATATATTACTATATTTATATATAATAAAATATATATGTATATATACACATATATATGGAATCTAAGTACTTTTACTCAAAATCATATTTAAAAATACAGATTATTTTAGTCTATCAAATTTTAAGGATAATATTAACTATTTATATTAATTACTTTTCTGTTCCTGTGATAAAATATCATTACCAAAGCAACCTAGAAGATGAAAGGCTTTATTTGATCTTAAGTTTCCAGAGACTCAGTCTACTATGTCAGAGTTGAATGGCAGCAGGCAGGAAAAGCATAAACTCATGAAGGTGACTTATCATGTTTCTATCTTCATGCAGAGAAAGAGAACAGCAAATGGAACCAATATATAAAACTTATACGTCTGCCAAAAACTTTCTTCTGCCAGGCTGACTTCTTGAGGACACCATAATCCCTCAAATAGCTCCACTGTTTAAATACTTGAGCTTGGAGGATATATTTTTTATGAGCTTGGAGGATATATTTTTTATTCCAGATAACATATTATTCCAAGTTTAAAAAAAGAATAAAACACACACACACACACACACACATAATCTCTAAACATGTCTTTACAGTATCCACTAATTATAAGACTGTAATCAGCAAGTTTCTATTCATGTGATTTGAACATACTACACATTTGACTTATACATTCCTTTCTCAATATCTTTGCATATATATTACTACACATTGCTGATCATCTGCCTTCCTTGTGCACAAATATTAGTGTATTTATATCTTTAATTTAAAGCGAAGGATAGAAGTTATATTGGAAAACATCTTTATACACTTTATGTAACAAATGTTAGGGTAAATGATTTTTCAGTAAAGTTAAAAGTGTATCATTATAGGTTTAATGTTTTTCATAGTTTTATATGTTAGTATGATCATTTATCTATGAGATACATCTGCATCACTTAAGAAACAAGAGCTGAACAAGGATGACACCAATAGATATGCCAAAGTTGAAAAAAAAAGCCAATGAGACACCGTATCTACACAAAGAACTACAGGCAAGCAAGGAAACCAGAGATCAGAATTCATCTTCCACAGGTAAGAGCACACCAACTGATAATCCAATGCCAAATGGTCAATGCTGGAAATATAAACAAAGTAACATTATACAGAGTGAGCAGGCTATATTTAGTAATATTTATCTATATGCATGTAACAGCAATCAATGAAAAAGAGCCCTGGAATTGAAAAAGAGCAAGAGGAATTAGGGGAGTGGTTGAAGAGTGTGAGTCACTAGGCTGTGAGAGAGGCAGCTGGGTACCTGGTCGAGTGCAGGCCTCGAACCCTAGAGACCCTAAAGGGATGGTAGGTGTTCAGCCTTGACCCTGGGCCCTGGTTCCTTTCACTTACCTTCAGCCATCCACAGCCCCTCCCAAAGAAAGGTTTGTGACCTTTGGTCATGTAGCACAGGTAGAGGGTGTGCCACCGGCCACAAAGTCTCAAGAGATCTCCTTATTCATGAGATACCTAAAGGTCAGAGGGCATAGCCAATTAAGCTTTCCTTCCCAGACCCTCATCCTACTTGCAAAAGGTATTTAACCTCAGGCCTGCCCTGAGAACACGAGGTATAGCTTCATCCACTTTCTGCCATGATAATAAACGTTTTAGGAACATGGACTACCTCTTGTACTTGGGGCCCACCACTGGGGACCATGAAGGAGGTGTTCAACTACTGAGCCATAGTCTATCTCCCATCTGGACCTCTCTGCTTTCCAGCCACAGAGCCCACCAAGTCAAGCAAGCTATCTGAGCCAGCTGTGACCCAGCCAAGCAAGTAGCCTTGACCGAGATTCTCATCTGCCCCACAGGACACCATTGGAGCTTCTCCCCCACGACACTTTGTGCTTCGAGCCAGTCCAGCCCATATTGAACCCTTCCGTGTGCCTTCTCAGTGGTGTATGGGAGCCGAAGGGCTTGAGACCAGCCAATCCTCTCTTCTTGGTGAGGTCCCCAAGCCAGGAGCTCCGACCCTGCAGGATCTCAGACTGGGATCTCCCCACGCCTGGAGTGGAGCTCTGTGGCTTCTTATAGCCTGGCATCTTCCCAGCGCCTCAGTGAAGTGAATTCAGTCAAATTCCCCCACTTCTGTCCCCTGAGCCAGGGTTCCAGCTGCCTGGGACAGCAGATACAGCAGAATCCACAACTCAGCCCAACAGTACCAACACCCATACTTGAGATACAGTCCCACAAGAGAGGAAAGAGAAGAAAGAAATGTTGAAAATTATATTGTAATCTGAAAACAATCATTACTAATATATCTGTAACATTTTAATTTTATTTTGTAGATGTTTAAGGTCTTATATTTTCATGTAATTGTTTTAAAGATTATCAATCTTAAATGAACCAAATGTGACAGAAAATATTAAATAATATTTATCTCTTAGATATCAATGTACTTTATTACCATGTGATACAAAAGGAGTCCTACATTTGAGTGTGAAATTGCATTTTGCATACTTTGTTATAAATGTTTTAACTGATATCTGTGTCAAGAATATAGTACTAAATGAGCAATAGAAGTGTTTATAAATTTAAAAATATCACACATTGAAATGATTAGTTAGAGAACTGTATCTTTATTTCATTTGCATTTCAGCATTTTGGCCTATAATTCCTAATCATGGAGCCATTGGCAGTCTTGGGAAACTGTCATACTTCCTGACTCTGCTGTCATACAAACTAGACTTTCTGAAGAATCCCCTCCAGTGCATTCCATAGCTGATACCCCTTCTTCTTTTAGGCTTCACACAAATGCTACCTTCTCAAAAGGAACAGTGAAAACTAGACACACATATATGTCTCCTCACTCCATCTACTGTGAATATTTCACATTTATATGTAAAGCCCATAAATTATCTCTCCAGACTTTGATTGTACTCATTACCCAAATTATAAACATCAACTTTTCCTTCCTTTTTCGATTTACAAAGAGAGAAGAATATTCTCAATTTAGGCCATTAAAGCAGTAAGTAACCTTTAAGGAGAATGCCCTTATGCAGACCCTTGCCATTTTATAGTCACTTCCTATGTGACAATTTCTGCCTGCATAAAGGTGACAAGAACAGTTATAAAAGTATTAAAACTGTATGTGAGCTAGTTCAAGCCCCTAAGTGCGTATCACATCATCTGCTGTTAGCTACAAAATAAACCTATCAGGAGCCTTTGTTGTTACCCCCTTGAAGTTTAAAATTTTGAATATTTAAAGAAATTCACATTTTCTAATTTATTTTAACTGACTTATAATCACATGTATGTGTGAAGTACAAGGTGATGGTGCTATATGTGTATACACTTAGAAAGATTAATTCAAATTAATATCTACCACCTCAACCTCTTAGCATGTCTCTGAGGTGAGAATATTTAAATTTTGCTCTTTAGAGGATTTTTTTAATACATCACACTTCATTATTCCCTATGGCCACCATGCTGTGCAGCAGATCACTAAAATTTATTTAGTCAGTTTAGCTTGATTTTTTTTCATTTTTCTCTTTTCTACACCAACTTCTGATACTAACAGTATCCTCTCTGTCTCTATGAGGTTGACATTTTGGTTTTAATCTATAAACAATTATAACATAAATCATAAATTTCTTGTATCCACACAATTGGAGAATAATTTTATGAGTTACTTTTGTTGTTTCACAAATGTTCCTTCTGCTTTGAAGCCTCCCCTACTTCCATTTTCTCTCTCCTGCACCAGCTCCCCTCTTATCTAAAAATATATTTCTTTTATTATCAATTTTGGTTTCTTTTAGTAAAGAATTTTGGTTTTCTATAAAGTTTCCTCAGGACCTCCTTTGTGATCTTTACTTTGGGCCTGACCATCAAAGACAGATTTTAAGTAGATCAACTACTAATGGGATTATTTTAAATAGATTCTTCTATCAAATGTCATACTACATCAACTTTCCTAATCATTTTCCTTACATTTCTAATAGAGAATCTACTGCACCTAGCAACTGTTTCTGTAAATAAGAGTCAAAGTTTCTGAAGTGTTATGTCTAACTGACAGATTAGATTTTTTTCCCAGTAAATGAACGTGTTAATGAAAATCCTTCTACGTTTCTCAATACATACTTTTGTTAATATCTTTACTCCTATTGTGTTCCTATGTGCAATAACTTTGTAGTGATTCAATGTGCTTCACTCCATGCGTTGTAATTATGACCTGGGTTTTTACAGGAGAATAGTAGAAGGGAGCTCAGAGCATGCAGCTGGCTCTCCCCTGAGCCAAAGTAGACTCAGCTGTAGTGCACAAGCCTTTTACTGTGCTTTGGTTTTCTTCTCTCTCTCTCTCTCTCTCTCTCTCTCTCTCTCTCTCTCTCTCTCTCTCTCTCTCTCTCTCCTTCCTTCCTTCTCTTTCTTTCTTCTTTCTTTTTTTCTTTCTTTCTTTCTCTCTTTCTTTCTTTCTTTCTTTCTTTCATTCGTTCTTTCTTTCTCTTGGGGTGGGATATAAACTCTGCATTGGAATTGCTTTATTTTGGTACGGGAGCAAAGTGTGTCATTTTCTCCTGTATTTTCACATACACATTTCACAGAACATCATATAATTCCTTATGGCTGAATGAAAAGTTCTTTATCATAAACCCTTCACAGAACACAGTACAATATGCATGTCTGTGTGTTATTCTATGTGCTAATAAACAGAAAAGTGTTTCATTTAGTGTTCCCATGTACAGTTAACTTTAAATATCTCAGGTGGTAAATGTGTGGGAATTATTATTATTATTATTATTATTATTAGTAGTAGTAGTAGTATTCTTTAATCTGATTTTACAGTCCAGTTGTTAACACTTTCCTGGTCCATCCTCTGACGATTATAAATGATTATGAGGTATTTAAGAGAAAATACACAATGCTTATTGTCAAGCATCCACTTGGTTTACATACAAATACCACAAAAAAATACTTCATTTATACAGATTATATATTTGGGACCTGATATATGAATATCATAATACTCATATTAGAATATGATATGGTCTAATTAATATCAAAATATTTTCATTATTTTCTATCGATATAGTAATGTATAACTGCTTATTCTTCTTTCTTTCATGAGTTCCCCTAAGAAAATATATTGAGAAGTTTAAAATATTCATTAGTGTAAAATCCTGACATATGTTTCATAAAATAACAAAGCCTTAATATACATTTAAAAATAAACACACACACACACACACACATCTATCTATATCTATCCATCTATCTATCTATCTATCTATCTATCTATCTATCTATCTATGGTATAAAAGATTATAAAATAAATAACAATGAATAGTATATTTAGACATTTCCATGTTAGTTTATGAAAGTTTTATAATGGTGGGTTGAAGGTCTTGGCAAACTTGAGCATTTGATTCTAATGATAATTCTCTCTTTCTCTTCACTTCTCTTATATATAAAAATGTGCAAATTTGGAGATTTAAGCAATAATCAAGACAGAAATGCATAATGGAGCTATAGATAATTCTTCATAGTTGAAGGATGTTCTGTGCTTTGTAGGAAGCCCAAGGGTGTCTTTTACTCCCAATAGATGCTACCTCCTTCTCCAGTGACAAGTAATGCCTGAAAACATTGGCATAGTTTCCTGAGGGAAGATCTCTACAGGTGTAAGAAATATATTCCTATAACAACGGAGAACTCTAATCAAATCATGTTCTATTTTCTTTTGTTGGATATTTTCTTTATTTCAAATGTTATCCTTTTTCCTGGTCCCTCTCCCTCAAACCCCCATCCCCTCCCCCTCCCCCTGCTTCTATGAAGGTGTTCACCCACCCACCCACCCACTCCTCTCTCCCCACCCTGGCATTCCCCTACACATGGGCTTTGAGCCTTCAAAGGACCAAAGGCCTCTCCTCCCATTAATGCCCAACAATGGCATCCTCTGCTACGTGTGCGGCTGGAACCATGAGTTCCTCCATGTGTACTCTTTGGTTGGTGGTCTAGTCTCTGGGAGCATGTCTAAAATGTTACTGAGTACATCTAAGCATTATGTTCTTTACTGTTCTTTATTTAAAATAATTTTACAACTGTACCTGACTATCATACTTGAATATTTATCATGTAATTCTGCTTCTAAATAAACAATATAGAGTGTAAACCCAGGGGAATTTGAATACATAAACCAACAATACTTTCTTTATAACATTTTAATCATTATAAAATGTTGTTATTCTTTCTACAATGCTTTCTAATTTACTAGTATAGAAAACAAAGTACTTAGAATAAAGGCTTAACATTTCTTTGTAGTTAAATCTAGCACTCATTAAAAATAAGTTGGGAACTTTTTACTGTCAAATTCTTGGACTTTTTGATGAGTTCTGTATACGATTTCACAATTCTCTATATCCTCAAACAGAGTTAGCTGTATAGGATTACACAGGAAAGTCTCTATTTTTCCAAAATTCAGTAAAGTGCTAACTAGTCAGTTTGCAACTGAAGATCAGTTGTTCTGAATAACAAAACCATAATTTAATCTCTATGAGTAGTAAAATATTTTAACCTGCCTTTTATATTAAATAATGAAATATATTCTGAAATCTTATTGTACTCACTTATACCAGCTGTCCTGGATTTTGCTCAAGTATTATTTGCTCAAGTATTAATTGCTAACATTATACGTAATGTTAGCAATTCAACCAACAAACTAGCATGAAACAATGAATTTATGGAAATGTCTACACCTGCTGGAGATGAAATGAGCTTAAAGTAGGTTCAAATAGAAGAAAACAGAGATGTATTTAAATAAATTTTAGGAAGTTTTTTAAATTAAATGCACGGTTGAAACAATGATCAAAAGAATGTTAAATAATTCCATATTAAAAAGATAATTTTTTCTTTCTATGAATCTATTAAAATTTATGAAAATTAAAGAAACTTTAAAAAAGGATTTGAGAATTAGTTAAGAATGCAAAAATATTTATCTAATAATGCAAGAAAGAGCACTTAAACATAATCTTCTCGGTCAATGAAATTTATGAGTTTTATATTAAGCTATTATTATTATAATCAATATCATCTACATCAAATTTAAATCTTTGGATAAAAGATAACTCAAGGATGATTCTTAAGCTCATGATTAAAAAAGATGATTGCATAAAATAGTATGATTGAAACAAGAAAGCACTTAAAAATTAAATCAAATGAACTTGTGAACCATTACATCTACTTGGTTTGTTTTATCTTAAATCTTCAAAGGTTTGTGAAAAGATGCCTAGAAATATCCATAAAATTGAACAATTGTAAATTTGAAAGTTAAAGGACATGGAATTAATATTTTAATAACATAAAATGTAAATGCTTTATTTAAGTTTCCATAATCTGTATGCACAAATACATTTTATGAAGCTATATTTAGTAATTCTCTTTATTGTAGTTCTTTAAGTCATGTTATAGAAAATATATTTGTGCACCACATTAATAATATATGTTATTTAATCCTTTATAAATTTTTGTACATTTTGGAAAGATTAAAAACTACAAATGAGGATTTCATCAACATATAAATCTTCTCACAATTTCATAGTCTATTAGTAAAGACAAAATCAGTTTTAATATTCTTTTCATTCCTTGAGGATCTAAATATCTTATGAGGTAAATACATATCATAGCTACACAATTTAAACAGTGATTCCATTTATCACCAATACAATAATTAATTAAAAATCAATTCACATAGAAAGAGATATAATTTCTATATATGTGAGTATGTATCTTTATTGGGCAAAAAATATTGTGGAAAATATATTGAGGAATGTAGGAAACAAAAGCTGTTTTGCAAGATAGAAACTATTTTATATCTGAAACATTATTAAAAAATCACTAATTTTCTATAGAGTGTAAAAAAGAAGTAACTGACAGTTAAGTATCACAGTGCAAATATAGGAAGAAATTCATATGTGCCAAAGAAAAAAATATTTTAAGGAAAATATTTATTTCTGATAGAAAGATCCTCATCAAATTACAAGAGAACTAATGTGCTAAGACACAGCTCTTTTAAAAGTAAAGATAGTCTTAATTTATATTTGATGGTAGTGATGACAGTAAATACTTTCAAAATAACAATAAAAAGGTAATAAGGAACAAATTCAATATAGCAACAAATTATTTGTACATAATTTTGATAAGTTGAAAAATATGATTTTTTGTTTTGTTTTGTTTGTTTGTTTTTCCTTATTTTGGCCACTAACTTTTACTTCTGAATCTGTGTATATCAACTTACCTAAAGTTGGTGCTACAGCCTATGAAGAACTCTAAAAATAAAATCTCCATGTTATTCTGCTAATGGGTTCCACTGAATAATTCATTGCCAATAATAAGAAAGAAACGCTATCTTGTAATCCTGAGTCATGATTCAGGTCATAATTCACTTCTCATAAAGTGCCCCCTACCCCCCCCCCCACCCCCCGGCTTTTCAATGTACAAAGCAATTTTCTTTCACTTTATTCATGCTCTGAGGAAGGAAAAGAGGCATCACAGTAGGGATATGGGCACAAGCGGAAGCTGGGTATTTTTCTGGTGATAGACAATCTGTCTTCTCCAGATTCAGGACAGGGAGGTAAAAAGGATGGAGAGATAGGTGTCAATTCCCCATTACAGAGGCTGAAAAGTGAACGAAAATAGCGTGAACAACATATGACAAGCCTTACAGATGTCATCCTGAGTGTCCTTTCCTGTTTTAATGGTTTCCTTATTCATAATATGTGTTCACACGATTTCATTGGAATTTATTTGTGTGTGTGTGTGTGTGTGTGTGTGTGTGTCTGTGTCTGTGTGTCTGTGTCTATGCGCGCACATGCATTTGCTGCCATTGGGGGATATTTAGAGATCAAATATTGACAAGTGTCTTTTTTTATTGCTCCCTACTTTATCTTTGGAGATTCATTTCTAATACAACCTGTTGCTCACCAATTGATTGAACTGGTTGGTCAGCAAGTCCCCGTGAGACTCTTCTCTTGCCCTCTGTTGTTGGGACTAGATGCAAATGCCACCATTACTGTTTTTTTTTTTTTTTTTAAATGAGATGCTCGGGTTCTGATGTAAGGTCCTAATGTGAGGTCCGATGTGAGGCATGGTAGGTAATTCACAGACTGAGACACATCTTAAATCTTCACTTTTTATGGTGTATATTTATTTCATGGTGTATATATGATGTACACTGTGTGGCCCTAGAGTATTTGAAATACATTTTGGATGAAATTATGTCACATATTTTATTTGGATTTGCATTCACATATTGAAGATTTTTTGTTTTTGTTTTTTTGACAACAACGGAATTTCTCTCAAATTGGGTTTGTGTATTGTGTTGATTTGTTAGAGATGTTATGAAAACTTATTAAAACTGAAGAGCTGAAACTTTGGTGATATAGTATCTCCCTGTTTTAGAACTTAGAAGAGGAGATGTAGATGTCACGAGTTTTGTTCCAGCTGAGAATTGTAGACTCTTACATCCCCATGGGTGATCGATCTTTCAATTTTCTCTTATTCTTGGCATCCATACTCTTAGGAAAAACATTCTATGCTTTGCCTTAGTGCACACAGGTTTTTTGTTTGTTTATTTATTTTTTGTTTGATTTGTTTTGTTTTTCCCTGTGAGCCTCACCAAATCCATATCTTCCAGTTTGCACAGGGACATGAGCTGGCATAAAGCCCATTCTGCAGATTCAAATTATCAGAGTCATGCAATGAACTTACATTCACAGGTAGAGAAAACTAGAAATTCGATGTATTTTAGAAGAAACAATTTAAGTCACAGCAGATGTTAAAGTACTAAATATTCTGATTAAAATTTCAGTCAAGGTACTGAGAATTTACCTTCTCATAGTTTCTCTGTGTCCAATACATTAAGGAAAGGGGAGAGACTTGAGTTTTTGTTTCCAGAAATTCTGGTGGATGAGGACCCATTTACTTAGTTGAGAAGGGTGAGGAGAAAAATTTAGGAGAGAGATCAAATGGTTGAAGAATTAAAAAAAAATAAGTGGAGCACTGGAAATAACACTGAGAAGGATTTTATGTGTTTTTAACATTCATAATCTAAGTCATGTCAGGATACCTAAAACAAATTCAAGCAGGTAAAATCACACAGGTAAGGCTGTGCCTAATTTTGATATACATAATTACTGAAAATATTGAAACAATCACAAAATGTAGTTGTGGAAAATAAAACTGTTCTTTTCATCACATTGAATGATTATTGGTATTCTTATTATATGAAAAGTATCTAGATTAAAATAAAATAAACCATGTAATTATCTAAAAAAAAAACCCAAAAAACTATCTGCCTAAATCAAAATAATAAAACCTGTCTCAGTGGGAACAATGGAACTTAAAAATCAGAGAATATGCTCATATATTTAGTTGCCCAAGGAGTAAAAGCAAAATTTACAAGATCCATTGCAGTTAGGAAAATGGGCATTTTTCTCCTATTTCTGAAGATAATGAAAACTAGACCTGACTTTTGGAAAGTTTGTGTTGTAAGTCTTAAGAACTTACTAGTTACTCTTGAGACTGAGGCTCTGATTAACTTGTACAAAAATATCAGCCACAAAATGTTAGAACCTGACTATAAGAATTATTTTTTTTAGCATTAAGTGACGTGACTAATAAAAACTACTCAAATAGGAGAAAAATCTAAATATAAATTAAGAAAATGTTAAATTGGCCAGAAAAAAAAATAGCAAAAAATAAAGTGAAAAGGGAAGCAAAAGGAAAGATAAAGAATGAAACATGAGGAAAAAAACAAAAAACGGAGGAAAAGGGCAGCTAATGCACTGAAATATGTTAATATAAACAACCAAACCTACACATCAGTTTGAGAATGAACAGGCTTTATGTAGAATTATCTTCTATACCTTCAGCCATGTTTTTTTTTACATAAAACACACAATCATACATAAAATATATTTCCATCGTTATTTTGTTAACTGTAAGGTACATTTATTATTAGTTTTATTTTGATGGAAATATATTTATGATAATGATTATCCAATCAAGCTATCAAAAGCCAGTCAAGCATGTTGTCCAACTACAAAAACTAATCTCTGCCCCTCACATTGTTTCCTTTTTCTAATATGCATCAAATGTAACAAACAAACAAACATAAAAGATTTGAATCTACCTCAAAGAATACACAATTTTTTCAGTCATGGAAGGATACCAGGATAATGTAAAATTTTATAATTTTCCATCAGGGTATACTAAGTTAATACTTGCCAATAATTATCACAATTGTATTATGCTGTAGAGTACTGAGAAGTACTTGAAGCATATACAATATTCATAACTTCTATTTTCTAATGGATCCTTCAAGGAGAAATTGCATATAAATGTCAAGGTGTTTTGAGAAAATTACTGTAGTCAGAATAAGGAGAGTTTAGGTCATGGGACCCTATAGTTCATAGTTCACAGGCTACTCTAGCAGTCTGTAGCATGATGCATGATAGCGTATATGACAACCCAAATTTCTTAGATATATTAATGAAGTTAAATCCACATTTAAAAATTCCTCAGCATGTGTTTTTCATAAGTTTCCAATATCTTGTATTTCACTTGACCTAAATCTTACTTTGAAGCTTAACTGATACGGTAGTTCTTCCTCAAAAATTTTACCTATAGTCCGCCTCATCATATGATTCTCCATAAGCTAGGATAAGATAATAATATCTAAGAAACGAATTTTCCCATTCATTGTTCAGCATTTCTTGACAAACACAGGACGTGACATCTATTTTTCCTTCCACTGTTGTATTGCAAGAAGGCCATCAACACATTTGATTACAAGTTTCTTTTTGTTGGTGAGCTACCGGCTCCTGAAAACATGACGGCTTCTCTGAGAGCACTCAGAACATCAAGTAAACTGTCTCGTTCTCATTCCATTATTGAATAAAGATGCAATCCCAATCTTTTTCAAATTGATGGCTTGATATTCATAAAAGCTGAAAAATACAGTAGTGAAAAAATGTTAAAGTTTAATATGTTTTCAGTTTAATAAGTTAAATTCATAGTATGAGGGCGATGTGTGTAAAGAATAGTTCAACAACTTGAATTACTGCATTTCACATTTTAAAAGAAACTGTGTCATATAATGGCAAAGAAATTTGAAGCAAAAGAAAAAATTTTACAAAGTGAAACACCCTGACTTATAATTATTTAAGCTAATTTTTCTACTTATGTTTAAAAATATCTAGCTTTCTTGGAATACAGACCATGTAATTATATTTTTTTTCTGAATCAAAGACTTTCTGTTGGCTATGCTGTCTTCAGATTGCACCAGTACACCATCATTATCAGTCAAACAAAGTATAAATAATAAGTCCTGGTAAAAGAACCCTGGCTGCATTGCCAGAATTTTCATGCTTGAATATAAAATACATGTTTGAATTTTGAGATGTCACAATGTGAAGCGTCAGATATATAATTTTAAAGTATGTCAGACTGGAAAGAAAGTATCCAAAATTCAGGAGAAATTTCTATTCAACTTTGCCTTTTGTAATACTAAAGATTAAAAAAAAATGTGAGCTTTTTCTTAGTACAAGGTATATGTATAAAGCAAAAGCAGAT
Organism: Grammomys surdaster; assembly: GCF_004785775.1. Classification (NCBI taxonomy): domain Eukaryota; kingdom Metazoa; phylum Chordata; class Mammalia; order Rodentia; family Muridae; genus Grammomys; species Grammomys surdaster. The sequence goes on along the minus strand of NW_021604634.1, from coordinate 7,450,423 downwards.
TTTAAGGATTGTTATGTCTATGGTTATAGTAATCATTAATTCAGTTAGATGACTGATATTATCTCAAATTAAAAATTTTAGCATAGTTTCTAAATTTGTATACAGAAAGAAAATGAACATTAGCAAAGTAGTGTATTATTGACTATGAAGGTCATTAGAAGCATTATAACAGAAGCCAGCAGACAACAGTGACACCATGACTACAAATACGACATCAATCCGAACAAGGTAATCTCTTGACTGTGATACCCGGCAAAATAATTTTATAAGGCAGATCATATATACAACACAAAATGGCACAAAGTAGACATAAACATCCCAAAAGGGAGAAATGGAGCATAGTGAGGAAATACTGGGAAATGCAGAATGAAGTCTCAGCAGGACGAACTCCAAATCCTGTAGCAAAATGTTCCATATTCGCTTACACAGCTGTGACCCTCCAACTCCCTGCAACACACATGGCTCCCATGACCTAGTTCCATTTCCTGTCTTCAGTTTTCCCTGGAAGATAGCTCATAGTTCTGATATTTCCCGACTATTGGAGCCATCAAAAGCCAACCTAAGCTTCACTTTCATAGCTTTATATAATAGTCTTTACAGGCTCCTAGTCTCTCAGCACATTCTAGTAAAAGCTCCTGCACCACCAGTTTGTCTAGCTCTCAACAACTCTCTGAAATTACAGAGGTGAAATCCACAACCACCCATTCTTGAATTATATATCATGTCTATAACTCAGTAGAATGTCAACTTGGCATGGACTCTCATTTCCTTTCAACAACATTAGCAGCATATGCTGAAACGTTGGGAAATCTTTGGGCTTTTCTTCTAATGTTGGATCCTGGTTGGTGCAGTTAGGAGGGCAACCTTCTTATGGACCCAGTACATAGAGGGAGACATTTCCTCAACTATCCTAATCTTAATGATTATATTTTCTTTTCAAGACAAGACTTGACTGTAATATTATGTTGCCTAGTGTTATTTTTCTCTCCGTATTGTACATTTGTTATTTCTATTTGATTTGCTCATTTTCATCATTCTCTCTCTTTCTGTGTCTCTGTCTCTCTGTCTCTCTCTCTCCCTCTCTCCCTCTCTCCCTCT
>NW_021604634.1:7384972-7448925 GCF_004785775.1 Grammomys surdaster | reverse complement strand
CTCCCTCTCTCCCTCTCTCCCTCTCTCCCTCTCTCCCTCTCTCCCTCTCTCCCTCTCTCTCTCTCTCTCTCTCTCTCTCTCTCTCTCTCTCTCTCTCTGTCTCTCCCCTCTCTCTCCTCTCTCACAGTGCTTGTTTTCTGAAGATCCAGACGCAAACTTTCAGGGATAGTTCTTCAATTTCTTATAAACTTAGAATAAATTTATAACTTGACTTTTGAGGAAGAAAATCACATATAAATGATGACTTAGATGCCTAGGTTGTTGAAATTTCTTAATGGCTTCAATGGAATAATCTAATTTTGAGACTATCAGTTAATTCTCTATACTCTTTGTGTCTTAATTCTAGTCTTTATTTGCCACAATATGCTGCTGTATTTCAAAATCTTTACTTAAATTCTCATATAACCTTTTCTGAAGGACACATGAGAAAGTTTCTGGATCCTTGAATACATTTTTTTATACATGAAAACTTTTTTATATTTTTAATGAATATACTTTCATTAGATTTATTATTTGAGTGATATGATAATTGATAACCCGGTTTGAAAATATATTTTTATTATTTTTACTTCCTGTACTGTTACTTTAAGTTTCATACCAATATCAGTGTTTTTCTTTGTGTTAGGAGAAGTTTTTGATATGCAGAAATCTTGTAAAGAATGTTTTTTTTAATTACACCCAATAGGATTTTGAATTCTTGGGATCCCTACTCTGTATGAGTTCTGTGAGATTTATTTTTTAATTGTTTTTCTTTCTTGTTTTTTTCATTTCATAGTGATTATTATTTTTAAAATATCAGGCATCATAAACCGATCATCACTATTATTTTCCTCCTCTAATAATTTCCATGTTCTTGATTTTTTAGTATTGCCTCCTGGGAGAGTTTCTTAATTTTATATTTCAGGTTTTTTATTATTTTAGCTTAATTAAGCATCTTGTAAATATCTAATTAATTTTAATTAAGTTCTCATAAGTCTTTACTGCTCCATATTTCCCCACTTTTCTTTCCCTTTTTTTTTTCAAAGTAGGTTCTTTTCTCATATAATATGTCTATATGAGACATATTATAATATCAAGATTATAGTTTCCCCTCCCTCTACTTCTTTCAGTTCCGCCTCTCTCCTGTAGATCTGCTCTTTTTCTGACTCTCATTAAAAATAACAGGCAAAATAAAAATAATAAGTTAAAGCAAAAAACTCCCATTATGAATTTGGACAAGACAATCCAACAGAAGGGAAAGAGACCAAAGAGAAGGCACGAGAGTCAAGGATCCACTTGTTCTTAAACTCAGGAGTCTCATAAAAATACTAAGTTAAGCTGCTAAAATATATATGCAGAAGACTGGTGCACACTCTTGTAGGCCCTCTGCTTACTACTTCAGGCTATGTGAGATTATATGTACCTTGCTTATTTGACTCAGAGGACCTTGTTATGCTGGTGTCCTACATCCCCTCTGGCTCTTATACACTCTCTTTGCTTCCTCTTTTGATGTATTCTCTGAGTTCCAATATGAGGGATTTGATGGAAACATCTCATTTAGACACTCTGTGTAATATCTGACTGTGAGTTTTTGCAGCTACTTCCATTTTCTGCCAGAGAAAGTTTCTCTGATAACAGCTGAATAAGGCACTGATATATGCATATAACAAAATTATCATTAGGGGTCATTCTGTTGATGCTTTTTTTTAAAGACCAATAATATTTGGTTTTATCCTATGTCTTTAAGCTATTTAAACTCTGGTTGTTGGTTACCCAAGCAGTCCTGGATATGGGTTTCTTCTTATGGGTAGACTTTAGGTCAAATCAGACATTGGTTGACTACTTCCATTGTACTAGCAAAACTTGAAGACAGAGTAGATTGTAGGTCAAAGATTTTGTGTCTACATTAGTGTTTCTCTTTTAGTAACCTACAGAGTACATTTCTGTACCAAAGACATCAGAATATAGACGTGAAGAGTCCAGAGAGGCACTAGTTTCACTTCTCATGTTTAATGAGTTGTATGGGTATTATCCATGGAAATGGAGTCCCATTGTCAGTTTGAAGAGAGCCACCCATTGTCTTAGCAGTTGTATGGATTGTTTGTAAATTTCTATGTGACACCTTTGGTGGATAAGTCAATTGAATGCAATGTAGTCCTACAATTAGATGTCTGGTCTGGTAAGGAGGGTTGAGTAGTTGAGACTCAATATCCCCTATTCTATTAAAATGTTATTTTACAATTATATTAAAACTCTTTTAAATGTCTTTTTATTGCCTAGAATCTTGTACTATGAGCTCTTTCCTTTATTCATATTACAAACTGTTCATCCTAATATGCAGAGGCATCAATATGTCCCACTCACACCCAATACTACTGAGTAAATTACATACTACTGTTAGGCATATACCCAAGAGAAACCCCACCATAACACAGGGGCACATATTATGTTCTTAGTGGCCTTATTTGTGATAGCCAGAAGCTTGAAACAACCCAGATACCCCATAACAGAGGAATGAATACAGAAAACAAAGTTTATTTACACAATGGAATACTTCTTAGCTATTAAGAATGAGGATATAATAATTTTTACGGTTTGTTATTTTGGATTTCAATTACACATTTCTTCCCAATATCAAATGAAAAGGATAGCTTGATGCACTGAGTTCATATACAAATGAAACTGTTAGGCAGACATGGTGGTACACACCTTTAATTCCAGGACTTGGGAGACAGAGGCAGGGGCATCTCTGAGTCTGATACCTGACCTACAGAGAGATACATGATTGCCAGAGAAATTATATCTTGAAACAACAAACAAACAAACAAACAAACAGCCTATCTCTTCAAAAAAAGGAAATCTGTTAGTGTGTTAGTGTATGTGTGTGTGTGTGTCTGTGTGTGTGTGTGCGTGTAAAACTATATAAGTTGACTGTGACAATCAATTATGAAATTATCTATGCAGCGTAATGAGGTAACAGATTCTTAAAAAATCTGTAAACTTTCTTTATATTCAGGCATGAAGTTACAAATGATAGCATTGCATTCTTACCAGAGGTCCATTTTGTTTCATTGTCCCATGTGGGCTCTACAAAGCTATTCTCACAAAAGGATGGGGAATCAAGTAGTAAGGTTAAGGGGCACAATGGGGAGATGTTGGTGATGGGGTATACAATTGACACTAAAGAGCAGAGAGATAAAATATAGTTAAGGTTAGGCAGGTATAGAGCTAGAACCTAGGTTTTCTGTGTGCTTGGGAAGGTTCTGCTTTGTCTGATAACAGTGTTTTAAGCCTCTGAAATTGTGGTTTGAATATGCTTGGCCCATAAAAACTGGTAACAGTTAGGAGGTATGGTATTGCTAGACTAACTGTGTCACTGTAGGGATATGCTTTGGAGGTCTCCTCCAACACTCAGGTTTCACCCATTGCAGAAGAAAATTTCCTCCTCGTTGCCAGAGGATGCCAGTCTTTTCCTGACTGCTTTTGTATCAAGATATAACTCTCAGCTCCTCCTGAACCATGCCTGCCTGGATGCTGTCATTCTCCTGCCTTGATGATAATGGATTGAATCTCTGTACCAGTAAGGAAGCCCCAATTAAATGTTATCCTTTATAAAAAAAAAAAAAAAAGAATGAGGATATCATGAGTTTTGAAGGCAAATGGATGGAATTAGAAAATATCATTCTGAGTGTGATGTAATTCAAATCCAAAAGGACATGCATGGTATGTCCTTACTAATAAGTGTACATTACCCAAAAAGTACAAAATACCCAGGATAAAATTGACAGAACTCAAGAAGTTTAGCAAGCTGAAGGACCCAAGTGAAGATGCCTCAATCCAATTTGGGAGGGAGAAGAAATAAATACTGGGGACAAATAGAGGGAGGGACTTAGGTGGGAGAGGACACATGGAGGGGAAAATAGGAATCTGATCAGGTATTAGGGGAAGGGGAAACAGGAGTAAAGCCCTAAGAGCCATCAGAAAGAATGGAAACAGGCAACCTCAGGAGGCAGGAGATGAGGGATCTTCTAGAACGTACTAGATATTTGGGAGGTGAGAGATGCTCAAGACTCAAAGGGAGGGGTCTTAGATGAAATGTTCAACAATAGGGAGAGAGAACTTGTAGAATCAACCTCCAGTAGAAAGACAGGGCAACAAGTCGAGGGGTTGGGTTGCCATCCCATAATCAAAAACTTTGACCCAGAATTGTTCCTGTCTAAAAGTACTTCAGGGAGAAAAATGGAGAAAAGCCTATGGAAAGGAGGCTCAGTGACCAGTCCAAATTGAGATCCAACTCAAGGTGAGGCTCTAAGGCCTGACACTATTACTGAAGCTATGGTGTGCTTACAGAGAGGGGTTTAGCATAGCTGCCCTCCAAGAGGCCCAACAAGCAGCTGAAAGAGTCAAATGCAGATATTTAACACCCAACCACTGGACAGAAACTTGGATCCCTGTGGTTGAATTAGGGAAAGGCTGGAAGAAGCTGAAGAGGGGGGAAACTCCATAGGAAGACCAGCAGTCTCTACTACCCTGGACCCCTGAGATTTCTCAGACACTAAGTAGACAAGGGAGCATACACTAGCTGATCTGAGGCCTGAGACACAAATACAGCAGAGGACCACCTGATCTTGCCTCAATGGGAGAAGATTCACCTAACCCTTGAGAGACTTGAGGCCCCAGGGAGTGGGGAGGTCTGATAGAGTGTGGGTTGGGAGTGGGAACATCCTCTTGGAGACAGGAGGAGGAAGAGGAGGAATGGAATGAGAAACAGTTAGTGGGTAGGTCGGGAGGGGGATAACAACTGGACTGTAATTATTAAATAATAATAATAATAATAATAATAATAATAAACAAAAAAATAGGACAGAGCTGAGGTTAAGTGCAGAGGGCTATAGGAGCTTGAAGCAAGGCACCTTGGGATAGTAGACAGGAGAAAGGATGCCTTCCTTGAGCAGAAGACAACAATGGACCCTCGAAGAATTAAATAAAGTTTTGATCAGTTTCTAACAAAGAAAAATAGTCACAGAAATGGGAAGGGGCACTGACAGGATAGCTATATCTATAAGTAAATGTTTGAAGATTCTCCCAAGTCTGAACCTTCTTCCCACTCAGCAGGTCCTGATATAAATTAGGGAGACCAAATGTCCTTAGGCCTTGTTTGGATTTGTTTTGGTTCCTATATCAGGTTTGGAACCATATAAATTATTGATTATACTAGACACATCTGAGTGTATGTGAAATATTGTAGATACAATGATAATAAGTGCCCTTAAATATTTACATAGGTGAAATGAACACAGTGGGTTGACTTAAGGTGGATGATTGGACTTAAGCATTTGTATAAATAGTGCTGCTCAAATATATTTGATCAGAGTCAAATCTTTTCCTCTCCACGTAAAGCGAACAGACAAATGTGCTCCTTCAGCTTAGACTGAAATAATAATGGGAGATACATTAGCATACACATTTAATATGTATTAGCTATGGTGCTTACTGAAGAACTTAATGACAGGTAATGAGCTACTTTGGCCAGTGCAGTAATGATAACTCAGAACTCTTCTGGTGGTTCAATTAAATGAGTTTATCCTGAACTAGGTCTTACTACAAATAGCACTCAGAACTCAGGCCAGGGAAGCAGGAATACTAACTGCAGATCTCCACCACCTTCTCCTCTCCTCCAAATCTTTCTCCTCTGTCTCATCCTCAGCTCTCTAGCAGATCAGCTGCTCCTGCCTGACCTCATTCTTTACCCTTATTCTCAGTGGTTTAAGCAGATTCTGATAGAACACGGTGTTTCTTCCTATGGATCTTCTAACCCTCCATCTCCAGCCCATCTACATTTTTAATTGTCAGCTTTCAATACCTAGGAATCTATTTTATCTGGAACTTTGAAAGGTCATACCTATCAGGATCCCAGAAGAATTCTTTTCCAGGCAACACAAAGTTATCAGACACTCTTAAGAGCAAGCGAAAGCAACAGAAACCAAAGAACAAAACATTCACCCATCAAAGGCAAGACCAGCTAAAGTCACTTGAAGTTACAATCTTTCCAAATCCATAGATGGAGAATAAAACTACAATTAATAGTAGCCAGGACACTGAGTCTCCAGTAGAGCCCAGAAATCCTACCACACAGAGTCTAAGAATTAAGAAATAGGTGATGCACAAGACAAAGACCTTGAAATAGATTCCCATAAATAGTAGAACTTTGTAATCCTTTGTTTTATACAACTTACTATCTTTTATAATTTACTATCTTTTGTTTTATACAACACATTGATATAATGAATCATGCTGCTCACTGATTACATACAAATTGAAACAAAACTCAAGACTAATTTTCAGGATAGCTATGAGTAAAGAAGACGATATTTCTGCAGCAAATAGATAATATGGTTTGCTCTGTAATCTGAATGTCCACATCACTGAGATACTCATGTTGAAGTCTTTTTTTTTATATTCTTTTTTTTATTGGATGTTTTATTTACATTTCATATGTTGCCCCCTTACCCCATCCCCCACCCACCCGTGAACCCCCTATCCCCTTACCCCTCCTCCTTCTTCTCTATGGATGTAACCCCTACCTACCCCCCCACTCCCACTTTCCCACCCTCAAAATTCCCACCCCCTGGGGCGTCTAGGCTTCATGAGGTCAAGGATCTCATCTTCCACCTATGCCCAGCAGGGCCCTCCACTCTTACTTATTCAGCTGAAGCCCTGGATCCCTCCCTAAGTGCTCCCAGGCTGGTGGTTTAGACCCTGGGAGCTGTGGTTGGTTGGTATTGTTGCTCTCCTCATGGTGCCACAAACCCTTTCAGCTCCTTCAGTCCTCACTCTAACTCCTCCATTGAGAACCCCATGATCAGTTCAATGGCTAGTTGTGAGCATCTGCCTCTGAATATGTCAGACTCTTGAAGGCCTCTGAGGAGACATCCATATCAGGCTCTTATCAGCATGCACTTCCTGAAGTCTTAACACCAAGGTATGCTATTAGAAATAAAGCATCTGAAGTCTATGCATCAGAGGGTGGAACTTCATGAACCAAATTTGTGAGCTCACTGAAAATGCCCTGGAGCTTGTTTGTCTTCCCATCATGTGGCATACAACGTTAAGTTGTTTCCCATGAACTAAGACATATGTTCTTACGGTAATGAAAATGTCCTTGATTTAAGACTTCCCAGCAATCTATCAGAACCAAAATAAAATGTTGCTTAAAGCCACTCAATCTATAATCTTCTGTTATAGTACTCTAGCTGATTAAGGCAGAATAACAAATTAAATAAAAGAATTATACATTTACTTTTTTCACATAATATGGAGGATAAAATCATATTGATGTAATATTCTCTTTAAGGAGAATGTGATTTTGAAAATATAACTTCTATTTTGATAAAATACTTGGATAAAACTGATAAAATCTTGGTGCTAGTGAGTGAAAGTATTAATATTAATGAATAAATTATAGATGTAATTACTAAAATAAATTATTCTTATTTAATATAGATTTACTGCATTAAGGTTTCCATTTATATGTATTTAAATGCAGATTGTTATTTAGAAAATAAGAAACAAATTGTCACATAGTGAATAGAGGACTTCTCTTAGCAATCATGTAAATATACAATGTTGTTTACAGGCAGCAATGTCTCATATAGCATAAATTTTAACAAGTAAAATTAATCCAATTACAAGGATCCAGTCTGACTATTAGTTGTCCTTTCCTACAAGATGTAATTTATTTTATTTAGGTATATTCAAGATTGTGAGTAAATATTAAACTATTTTCTTGAATTTTTGAAATCCTTTTATAGTCTAGCTACATTTTTCAAAACAATAATGAAAAATTCTCTAGAAATTTTCTATCGAGCTCTTTTGCATTTTATTTAAGTGGCAAAAGCAGTTGAGCTGCATCATTTATTAACTCTTATTTCTCCCTCCGTAAACTTCACTTTCTGCCATCAAGGACACAACAGCATTAGCTAATTTTTAGACTATCACTTTTTTTTTTTACATTTTTTTCTCGGTTTTTTTTTTATTCTTTTTCTCTTTTGAAAACACCAGGCTTGAGAACTAAACAAGTTATTCTAAATGCGCTTTAAAGTTCACTTGATACCTCTGCAGTAAAAATGTCTACATTTGGTTATTCTTAATAATCAAGTGTTCATATAAGCATATGTAACACTTAGGGCTGAGAAAAGATTTCCCCATATTATATAGATGTCATCCTGAATGTGGCTCAATATTAGTGACTTAGGTTTTAGTGGGTTTCATTTACAATAGTCTTACCCTAGAAACCTTGCTAGTGAAATAAATATGGTTTGATTTATGAAAGTTCATATGGCCATTTTTATTAGTGTTTTAGCCTTGTTGTCAGATGTATTTTATAATAGGAACAAGCATTCTCAATAACCTGCCATCTGGAATAGCATGCTTGTCTCTCTTCTGTGGATATCTGAACATCCGAGTTAATATCTAGTCCTCAAAATATTGCACCAAATGCATCTTCCTGTAGCCTGCACCCTATACAAATGGCAAGGAATATATTCAGTAAAATTGGGCTATATTCAAAGGGACAATTTAGATTTCAAAAGTAAATGATCTTTAAACCTTTCTTAAAGTTGTTTTTTAGTATTTCTGGGATAGAAAAGAGGTTTCTGTGATTTTTGTAGTACCATGAGTTTATTGACTATGTTAGTTACTTACATTATGAACAATAATGCTCTCATTGATGTTTCTTTAGCTGATTGCTTTTGATAATTTGTTTTATTATTTTGAGTAAAACACCACCTGTAACTTTTATTTGCTTAAATTGTCCCAAAGTGAAGTTATTACTTTCCAATTACAGTGTGGGAAGGTGTAACAGAGATATTTTAAAATCGTTAAAAATCGGCGCTCAGTCCAGCTTGTTCTCGGGCAGCTGCGATGTTCCTGCTGTTCTCTCTCAGACCACAGCTCCAGCTAGCTAGAAGCGTTAGCCCTGGCACCCAGGAGATGCCAGTGTAGCGGCTATCTCTGCCAACCCATCATGCTGCCCCCACAAAGCTCAGCTGAGCCCCTTATAACATCTGCCATGCTCACAGTACCCAGTAGAATGAAAACTCTGAAGAATGAAAACTCTTAAAACTTAAAAATTACCCAATAGATTTTGAAATGCTCAATTAACAAGATGCCCACACAATGAGAATTGTTACCCAGTATCTAACCTTTAGGTATAAATTGTTACCTAAACTGCTCTCGACCTATCCATCTTTCTCCGTGGTTGCTAGCTCTCATTTCCTTTCTCCTTCTTCTCCTTCTCCTCCAAACTCCTCACTACCTCCAAACTCCCCCACCTCTTCTACTGCCCAATCATAGAGCTCCACTGCAAATACAATGTAGCAGGATATTTCCAAAGTAGCAGGAAGAGGATTCAAGTAACTTGAAGCATTTGCCATTCAAGACTGAGTGGTGGGCTCTGGATTTCACCCACATAAATGCTGGGCAGCAAAAGTCTATTCACAGTGCATGAGAGGCAAGGGTTGCCGAGTGACAGCTGGCTGGTTAAAATAGGCTACTTACTAACCCTTGCTTAAAGAAGGTCTATCACAATATATAAGGTAGACAGAGATTGAGGAAAACACCTGGGCTCAACCTTTCATCTCATCTCTAAATCCACATGCTTACACATAAAATACCACATCACCTCCACCCCTCACATAAAAACACACAGAGAACATGTGTACACACACACTCACACATTCACATGTACACACACACACACACACACACACACATAACATAGACACAGAAAAAATCTATTCAACTTAAAATAGGTGATATGGGGAGAAAATTCTGAAAATTTAAACATTTTTAGAGACAAGAAAAATGTTTTAAAAGAAATAGTATAGTTGTTCACTTTTGTTTTAGATCAAATATTTAATGCATAAATTTGTTAATATCAAATGCCAAGAACCTTTGAATTGCCCTTACAAACATATAAAAAATTTGACTCTTTAAATTAACAGATAGGCTTCCTTCTTCATTTTAGAAAAATTTAAATAAGACAATCAAATCTAAGATTTAATTTTTGCAATGCTCTGGTGAATTGTAACTTCTATAGTAATAAGTCTATTATCTCCATCAGGGGACAGCTTACTTGGGAAGAATAAAGACTCTAATACTAGCACTGAATAATAGTGGTAATAAGCAACACATATTAAGACACTTTATATACATTTAAAAGAAATTAACTTAAGCTATTTTCTATAGCCAAATGACAAAGACAAACAACAATAGCTAACAATGGTCATAATATACTATATCTCACAGGAAACACTCATTATTATCTTAATCTACTTTCTGCTTCCTTGATGTAAAATTGATAGATTGGAATCCATTTCTTTTTCATTTGTAATTCTTTTGTCAATATAAGTAAAATCAAGAAGAAAGAACAACAACACATATTTTTATTTTAAAGAAATCTCCTAAAAGAGTTGATTATAGGAGACCTGGAAGAGATGGAGAGGAGAAAGTTATCTATTACCATGATATTTTGCTACAGAATTGAAACCTACAGCCCACACAGACTATTAATCTATTGGAGATTTGAGTCGTATTGTTCTGTGGGAAGAGCAGATCCAATGAGTTGAAAACAGGGTCACTATCCCTCTGAGGAACAGAAGACTGGGTGGCTTCCATCACATCTGCTGTCATAGACCGAGGAGTGGTGTCTGCTTCTATCCCTGCCTGCTTCTGTTTGTAAAATATCTGTCCAGCAACTCATGCAGAAAGGCATGGTAACTGTGTGTTACTGACAAAGGGTTAATTTTTTCAAGTATTTTGTTATAGATATTGGAAGTCAACAATTTAACTTCAGTTCCAAATTTTCTGAAATCATACAATGAACATCCAAGAATCTTTCCTACTACTTAACTAGGAGAGGAAAACCCTGAGGTTCATCATTAATTTTTCTAGTCAGCTAACGAAATTCAAGATGGAAGACTATATGTGAGAACAATTGTGTGTGTGCGTGTCTGCATTGTCTGTATCTGTTGGTGTGGTGTGTGCATATGTGCATATGGTGTAATGGAGAATGTATGTTACTACTCTGACTACCCAGTGAACTTCTGGTACCCATCTGCTTACCCAACTTTTTGTGAGTCCCAGTGTTACAGGTGTATACTACCATACTAAGCCTGTGAAATGAATCCTGAGAATACAACTTCAGGTCCACTTGCATGCATGGCAAGCACTTTTCGAACTGAATTGTCTCCATTGCTGAAGAGTGATCTTTTATAAGCATCCTATCTTGAGTGAAGTATTGTAAGATCACACATTAGTGATGTGAAATAAATGTTCTGAAACATGCTTGCTTATCATGGGCAAGGTCGTGTAGGCTTACAATCAAGAAATGGCAAAAATGAATCAATGAATGAACAGATGAATAAAACCGTTGTTTCACAGCTACATAATCCATAAAAATAAGAGTAAAACATCTCATTGTCTTGTTTAAAGATTATTGGAGAGAAACTGATCATTTCATATCATGTCATGAGGAAGTTTGTAACAATGAAGACATGATCTTATGTTTGGCTACCCTTGTGTTTCTTCATGACAAATGTTACAAGGTTATATTTAAGTAAATATGTACTATGATGATTTTTTAATTTATATGTTATTTTTGGAGATTAGAATAGAGATATCATTTACCCTTTCCTTGCTTCTAGAAAAATCTCCCATATAGCAGTTCTTGTATTCTTTCAAATTCATGATGTCCCTATTTTACTCTTTTTTCCATTAACTTATTTATGCACTTTACATCCAGATCACATCCCCCTTTCCTCGCAGTCCCTCTGTCACATGGCCCCTCCCACAGTCCTCCTTCCCCTTCATCCATGAGAAGGGTCAGGTTCTCACTGGGAACTAACCCACTCTGACAACTCAAGTCACTCCAGTACTAGGTACATTCTGTATCACTGTGGTCAGCCAAGACAGCACAGTTAGGGGGCAGGATCCACAGGCTGGCAACCAAGGCAGCAATAGTCCCTCTCCAGTTGTTGGGAGACTTGCATAAAGACCAAGCTGCATGTTTGCTGCATATATGAGGGGGGGTTTGCTAAGTCTAGCTCTTGTATGTTCTTTGATTGGTGGTCCAGTCTTTAGCAGGTAAGGATCCAGGTTAGTTGATTATGTTGTTCGACCTGTAGAGTCCCTATCCCCTCCAGGTTCCTCAACCCTTCCACTAGCTTTTCAACAAGACTCCCCACATTTCATCTAGTATTTGGCTGTGGGTCTCTGTATCAGATTCTATCAGCTGCTGGGTGGAGCCTCTCAGAGAACAGTTATCCTAGGCTCCTGTCAACAAGCATTACAGAGTATCATTAATAGTGTCAGGGATTGTTTCTGGCCCACGTGGTGGGTCTCAAGTTGTGCCAATTATTGGCAGGCCATTCCCTCAGTATCTACTACATCTTTGTGTTGAAGGTTTTATGGATGAATTGGTGTGCTAATTCCTCCACTGGGATAAGCCCTGCCTGGCTGTAGGAGGTGGCCACTTAAGACATCATATCCCCCACTGCTTGGAGACTAGGCTAGAGTTACCCTCTTAGACATTGTCCTGGAGCCTGCCTTATTCCAGGTCCCTTGTAATATTAGAGATGTGCCCTCTGACAATTTCCATTCACTCTACTCGCCTTCTCTCCTCAGTTCTCCCTACATCTAACCTTTCCCTTCCACTTCCCATTCCTTCCAGTTTCTCTACTTCCATCCAGCTCCAAAAACAATTGTATTTCCCACTTGCCGTGAGATTCAATCATCTTTTCTTGGGCCCTCCTTGCTATTTAGCTTCTTTAGATTTATAGATTTTAACATACATATCTTATACTTTATGTCTTATATCCATTGATAATGTGAAGATATATCATGCATGTCTTTGAGGCCTGGGTTAGCTCACTCAGGATGAAATAGTTCTATCCATTTGCATGCAAATTTCATTATGTCATTGATTTTAATTGCTGAGTAGTTGTTATGGTTTGTATATGCTTAGCCCAGGAATTGGCACTATTAGGAGGTGAAGCACTGTTGGAATAGGTGTGTCATTGTGAGTGTGGGCTGTAACACCCTCATCCTAGCTGCCCGGAAGCCAGTATTCTGCTAGCAGCCTTCAGAGGAAGATGTAAAACACTCAACTCTGCCTGACCATTTCTGCCTGGATGCTACCATGCTCCTACTGGTAATAGAATAAGGGGGGTCATGTTCCAGTCCCAGCAAGCATCAGAAAACAGAGTGAAAAATAGGAGGGACTGCTCGGACAATTGATGCTGGTTAGCTGGAGCTAAGACATTGTTGGTGATCAAGACCAGGGACAAAATGGAGAAGAGCCTGAGGAAAAGGAGGCCCAATGTGGAATCCAACTCAAGGGGAGGCCGCAAGGCCTGACAACTATTACTGAGGCTATGGAGTGCCCACAAAAAGGGACCTATCATGACTGCCCTCTGAAAGACCCAACAAGTAGCTGAAAGACTCAGATGAAGATATTTACATCCAACCAGTGGACATCAATTGCTGATTCCTGTGGTTGAATTACAGTACAGCTTGAAGAAGCTGAGGCGGAGAGCATCCCTGTAGGAGGAGTCTCAATTAACATGGACCCCTGAGATTTCTTAGACACTGGACTCAGACACAACTCACATTCTTCTAAACAAAAGTATGTTTGGGCCTATCACAGCAATACCCCAGTCCCTGGTACCAACTTCTGTCTTAGTTAGAATTTTAGTGCTGTAAACAGATACCACGACCGAAGAAATTCTTATAAAAGACAACATTTAATTGGGGCTGTCTTACAGATTCAGAGGTTTACTTCAGTATCATCAAAGTAGGAGCATACACCAGATGGTATAAAGCCCACGACACATATACAGCAGAAGACTGCTGGGTCTAACCTCATTGAGAGAAGATGTATTTAACCCTCAAGAGACTGGAGGCCCCAGAGAGGGGTAGGTCTAGTGGGATGGGGGTTTGGGGTGGGGACATCCTTGTGGAGATGGGGGGAGAATGTATGGGATGTGGAACAGTCAGAGGATGAACCAGGAGGAGGATAAAATCTGGAGTGTAAAAAGAAAAGATTAAATAAAATTACAAGAAGACTGAAGAAAAAAAAGAAGAAGAAGCAGGAGAAGGAGAAGGAGGAGAAGGAGAAAGAAAAGGAGGAGAAGGAGAAGAGAAGGAGAAGGCGAAAGAAGAAGGAGGAAGAGGAGGAGGAGGAGGAGGAGGAGGAGGAGGAGGAGGAGGAGGAAGGAGACCAGCATAACTGAGGTAAAATCATCTGGGAAGTGTTTTCTGAGTGCCCAAAGAAGCTGTGTTCCAGAGGCAGCCAAGGTTGTACCTCATGCAGCAACTATAATTGGTAATGTTTAAGAATCACCCAGGTGGTTCTGGTTTTGAAGGCATGAAGGGATCATGAAGAGCAGCTGAGGCTTGGTATTGTGAGAGACCATGGAAGGACATTGGTGAAGGTGAAGCCTCAGTTGTAGTTGATGGTCCAGGACTGAAGGGGTCATGCAAATGATTAGTGACTTGGCACCATCAAAAGAGTCCATGAGAGTATTGGAGAAGCCTAGTTGCAGTGGAAGACCCAGTGTATTTGAGACACCAGTAACATGGGATAATCACCAAGAACAGCAGCAGCAGTGGAGGGAATCAACCTGAGTTTAGAGTGCTATAGAGAGCAGAGCTGGAGATGTGACCCCCAGCCATTTTGAGGAGCCCAGAAGATCAAGTGTGGATTCAGACATTGAAATATGCTGTAAAATTGAAGTTGCCTTGGAGACCCCAATATTTTTGAGATGCCAGAGGCATAGGATATCTCCTGAGGAAAGCTGCTAACAGAGAGTGGAACTAGCCCAGCTGAAAAAACTTTGTTGTAGTCAACAAAGATAAAATAGTAGTTTGAAATTTGAAGACCAATTTGATATCAGACATAGAGATGCAGAGTTTGAGTTTGCCCAGGTAGTTTTCTGTCTTGCTTTGGGGTTTACAGTTAAATGATTGGATGAACCTCAAAAGAGAATTTGAACTTTTAACATTGTTGAGACTGCTATGGACTATGAGTACTTTTAAAGTTAGACTACATATATTTTACATTATGCTATGTTTATTTATGACTCCCATAGACTCATAAGTTTGAACAAGCCTTTGGGGGCCATGGAGTGAATTATTATGGTTTGTATATGCTTAGTCCAGGGAATGGCATTATTAAGAGATTTGGCCTTGTTGGAATAGGTGTGTCACTGCGGTTGTGGGCTATAAGACTCTCATTCTAGCTGCCTGAAAGCCAGTATTCTGCTAGCAACCTTCAGAGGAAGATGTAGAACTATCAGCTCTGTCTTACTGTGTCTGCCTTGATGCTACCATGCTCCTACCTTGAAGATACAGGATCTGAACCTGTAAGCCAGCCCCAAATAAATGTTGTCATTTATAAGACTTACATTGATCATGATGTCTGTTCACAGCAGTAAAACACTAACTAATACAGGCTTCATTCTATAAATTAAACACATTTTTCTTTATCTGTTCTCAGGTAGAAGGGTGTAGGGTTGTGTGGTCCTGTGCCCACTCCATCACAGGGCTCATCAGCTCAGGGAGGCAGGATCCCTCCCAGTAGGGGCCTCTGAGCTGGATCTAGCACAGGGCAGGGAGTTGGAGGGGATAGGAGAGAGGGGGGAAGTCCTTGGCTTGTCAGTGGCCATTGGCTTGGCTTGGTCTTGGCTGGGAGCACAAAGAGGCCTTTTAAGGGAGACTAGATGGCAGCTCTATAGGTGAAGGCCTCCTCTGTGCCTCCCCACAGTGGATCCTGATGAAAAGAGGCAGTCCATGGTTTTAAGGCATTTATTGTCATGGCAGAAAGTGGATGAATAAAACACTACACCCTTTTTCAGTGTGGGCCTGAGATTAAATACATTTTACAGGGAGGAGTGTCTGGGTAGAAAAGGTTATTGCCTAAGCCTTCAGGCCTTTAGGTACCTCATTAAAATGGAGATGTGTCTTGAGCCTACATGACTATAGGTCATGTCCTATACAAGTAGAAGGGCTTGGTGTGTTTCCCTAATGTGACTGATGGCCACAAATCTATGGGGTGCTGCAGCTAGTGACAGGGGCCTAGTTCCCAGAAATCAAGCAAAGTGCTTGCTGTCTTTTCAGGGTCACTGGGGCTTCTAGCTTTAGGTCAACATGGAACCTGGCTGCCTTTTGTGGTCCCATAGAAGGAAATCTGGGTTGTTTTCAATTTCTGGGTAGTAGAAATAAAGCTACTATGAATATAGTGGAGCAAGTGTCCTTGTGGAATGGTGGAGCACATTTGGGGTATAAGCCTAGGAGAGGTTTTGCTGGATCTTGAGAAGTATTGCTGGATCTTGAAGTATAACTATTCTCAATTTTCTGAGAAATCTCCAAATTGATTTCCAGAGTAATTGTACAAGTTTGTACTCCTGCCAGGTTTGAAAGAGTGTTTCCCTTTCTCCACATCCTCTGACAGCGTGTCCTGTCCCTTGTGTTTTTTATCTTAGCCATTCAAAGAGTCGCAAGATAGAATCTCAGAGTCATTTTTATTTGCATTTCCCTAATGACTAAAGGCATTGAAAATTTCTTGAAGTCCCTCTAGAATATTAGAGATTCCTCTGTTGAGAATATTCTGTTCAGCTCTGTACTTCTTTTTTTTTTTTTTAAATTGGGTTAGTTGGTGTGCTGGTGTGTAGAACATCTCAAGTTCTTTATATATATATTTTTTGGATATTTACCCTTAATCTAATGTAGGGTTCATCAAAGTCTTTTTCCAATAAATAGGCTGCCATTTCATCCTATGGATGGTGCCCTTTGCCTTATAGAAGTTTCTCAATTTCATCAGGCCTCATTTATCAATTTGTGGTCGTACAGCCATCCTGGATGTTTTAGTTCTTCCATATTAAGTTGAGAATTGTTCTTTCAAGGTCTGTGAAGGATTGTGTTGTAGCTTTGATAGGAACTCCATTGAATCTCTAAATTCCATTTGGTAAGATGATCATTTTCACTATGATAATCCTACTGATCCATGAACATAGGAGATTTTTCCGTCTTTAGATTTTTTGTAATTTCTTTATTCAGGTTCTAAAATTCTTGTCATACAGGTCTTTCACTTGGTTGGTTAGTGTTACATCAATGATATTTTATACCATTTTGATATAATGATGGACTCTGTTTACATATACACTCTGCAGCTGACAAATGATTATTAATTCCTTGTATTTTGATGCTGTTGGTGATTGTGTGTCTGTGTTTTTATCCTTTATGGTTTCACTGGTGCAAAATTACTTATTTTTGTGTGTGTGTTTTCTTGAGTATAATTAGTCTCATTGAGTTGTAGGTTTCCTTCTAGTATCTTCTGTAGAATTGGATTAATGCAAAGATGTTGTTTAAATTTAGTTTTGTCATGGAATATCTTGTTTTGCTCATCTATGATGATTGAAAGTCTTGCTGGTTATAGTAATATGGGTTTATATCTATGTTCTCTTGAGGTCTGCAAGACCCTTGTTTTAATAGACTCTGTTGAGAAGTCTTGTGTAATTCTAATAGGCTTGCCTTTATATGTTACTTGTCTTTTTTCCCCTTGCAGCTTTTAGTATTTATTTTTTTTTGTCTATACATTTACTATTTTGATTATTATGTAGCAGGAAGATTCTCTTTTCTGGTCCAATCTATTTGGTGTTCTGTAAGCATTTTGTATGTTTATAGAAATTTCATTTTTGTTTTCAAGTTAGAAACATTTTCATCTATGATTTTGTTGAAGATCTTTTCTGGGCCTTTGAGCTTGGCATCTTCTCTTTCTATTCCTATCATCCTAATGTTTTATCTTTTCTTAGTCTCCAAAATTTTCTGGATGTTTCATGTCATGAACTTTTTATATTTTGCATTTTCTTTGACAGATGTATGAATTTCTTGTATAGTATCTTCTATGCCTAATATTACCTCTTCCATCTTTTGTATTCTGTTGGTGATGCTTGTGTCTATAGTTCCTGTTCTCTTTTCTAAATTTTCCGTCTCTAGGATTGCCTCCATTTGAGTTTTCTTTATTGCTTCTATTTCCATTTTTAATTCTTGGACAGTTGCACCCATTTCCTTCACCCATTGGATCATATTTTCCTGTATTTCTTCCTCACATAATCCTTCCCCCATTCCTCTTCCCCTTTTCCTCTGAGCAGTGGGGGCCCCCTAAATATCCTCCCACCCTGTTACTTCAAGTTTCTTCCTGTATTCTTTAAGTAATTTATTCATTTCCTTTTTAAAGACTTTTATAATCTCATTGTATTTAAGGTCATCTTCTTGTGCTTTGGCTGTGTTGTGATATCCCAGACTTGTTCTAGAAAGTTAGCTGGGTTCTGGTGGTGTCATATTACCTTGATTTTTATTGATTGTGGTCTTATAGTGTCCTTTTGCTATGTGATTCTCCATGGTGTTGGCATGATCATGATTCTGATGCGAGCAGGACACCTTAGGAAGGCAGGAAAAGCTCTTCTTGCTGTGCTTCAGGAGGACCTGAATGTCTAGGACTTGGTAGGGAAGGGACCCAAGTTGTTTGTTTCTGAGACCCCCTTCAGGCTTCCACAGGGAATCAGGATGCTTTTGGGGGTTCCCTGAAGGCTGCTCAGGACTGAAGGGCAAGCCTATGGGCTTAATTTTTTATTGGCTGTTTCACACACACACACACACACACACACACACACACACACACACACCCCTAAATAGACCCTTCTCAGTCTGCATAAATCTATTTATATGTGTATATGTATGTATGTATGTATGTACGTTTCCAGAAATTATCATTTGATTTTGGGAAAATAAATTCTCCACTCAGCATTCCTTAGTTATATTCTATGTGTAGAGCTATGTAGGATTTGGGAAAATTATAAAAGTGGAGGGGGATCTAATCTGAAAGAATTTAATGAAAGTGGGAGGAAAGAGTAAAATAACAGGATGTCTGAAAAAGTCATAAAGAATTATACCATCGACTTTCTACTTTAAATGAATATGTGTAAGCCGATGCATAAGGATACTATATAGTTTCCATGAAATATTTTCATCTGAGCACACAATGCTTGCTCTGAGAGCCAAAGTTTATCTTAAAAAACCCCAGCATCAGGCATGAGAAATCCTCTTTTATTATAGTTGGTCAGGATTTACAAAGACTCTCACAAAAGTTTATAGGTTATTGCTACTGCCCTTGGTTTCCGCCATAGTTGTAACAAAGAAGTCCCTATTGCCTGACAGCATGCACTTTAGAATTACAGCCCAGCTGACCTGCCATTGACCTTATAGATTTCTCTCCAAGGACTAGCTCTCATGGTACCAGAAGGAGCCATGCAATATTCTAAATGAAGTAACCAACAATCCTATGCAATTGGTATGATTAACAAACTTCTGATGACAAACTGTGGGCTTCTAGGATCAGTGATAATTCTTCTTATTTCCTAATAAGTTGGATATTATGACTTGTCTCACTTGAGTGTATTCAATGTGGGTAGCATTAAGAAAGAATAGATAGTGATAACAATTCTCTATTTCAAGAGCTATAGTGAGCAACAGGCTTTCTGACAAGAGCTTTTACTAAGAAGAGAGAGAAAGGCTCCAATAGTTATATTTTTCACTAAAAAACACTTTAGAAGACTATTAATAAATCCTTTTAAGTGTTATGTGTAATGTCAAAATATTATAATTCAAGAAGATCTTGTCTTAAAAGGGGCATAATTAAGTGTTCAAAGGTATTTTAGGATACAGTTATGTTTCAAGTAATGAAATTATTTCCTCACATATTCAAATGTATATGTTAATTAATAAAAATTGTGCATATAAAAATATCAAAGACACCTAAAAGGTATAGATGATAAAAGAAAAGATAAAGATTGAATTTATTCAATCAGGTCATGCTTTGCATTTTGAGACCATTTACTGCTCAGTAAATACTAAAACAAGGGGTGGGAAGATGCCTACACACATAAAACACTTGCCCCCTGAATTCAGATCCTCAGAACACATTGAAAAGCCAATTTGGTCTACCCACTACTTGTAATTCCAGCACTAAGAAAGCAGAGACAAGAAGTCTCAGGGGCAAGATAACTAGCTTGATTAGTAAGAATGAAAAAGCTCCAAGTTTGGCAAGAGAAATTTCTTCCATGGATAAAGAGGAGAATGCTTGAGGGATTAACTCTAGATTAAAAATGGGGGCTTTATATGCATGCATATACATATGCATACTTACATTCAAATACATGTGCATATGCACAGAGACCACATACAAATACATGTGCAGAAAAAACTAATTAAATAATATTTAATTAAAAAAAAGCATGTGTTTTTTTCTGTCCACCCTATATCAACAGTTGATAATTCGATAGCATTTAAATGGTGAAACAATATGTAAGGTTATAGAAGCAATATAATGTTTTGTTTGGGGATATGAAAATATTATGAAATATAAGTAATTAAACTAACTCACATAATAAATAGTATTTTTATTTAATTTTAAATAAGTTTGTGGTTGAAATGTGACAGAGATAACTAAATATCAATCAATTTTTTACAAAGTTAATATAAGCAATAACTAGTTGCTTAACAGAGAGAAAGAATATCATGACCCCCTACTCACATGACTTCTTCTCCTAATCCCCGAAGTGAAACACTGTTTTCATTTGACCTTGTCTACATCAACATTGTAGATAGGTTTTAACATCTGTATATGGAATCACATAATGCCTGTCTTCATTCACTCAATTTGTGAAAATCACAGGTGCAGTAACCTCTCAGCATAGGAATACTTGCTTCAGAACTGGAAAGAAGGCTCATTAAAGCTAAAAATGCTTGACACACAGGTATAAGGAACATGGTTCGAGTCCCAGGAAGCAATGTAAAAGCTGTGAAATTTAGCTGAAGTGGTTGTAATCCCAGTGTCCTTACAGGGGCTATGGAAGATGGAGACTGAAGAATCCCTCAGGTACGCATGTCAGTCAGATAGCCTAACATATGTAATGATGAGCAATAAAGAGATTCTGTGTCAAGGAATAAAATTCACGATTAACACCCAGAGTTGCCTTCTCACCTTGACACACAGTTGTGACATATGTATGACCATGTTTACAAACACGAATGTGCACATACACATATGGTGTGCACACAAAATTAATTTTAAAACACAGCTTATTATTGTTAAAAAGTTAACAGTCCACTTGCACAATTTAATTTTTCTATCAATGATAAATAACAGGGTTATTCCTCTACACTCCTTCTTTTGACATATTCTTATCTGGCAATTGCTCAAAAATTGATGAAAATGGTAATAAACACAGAGTCATACAGTTAAAATATGTAATGTTTATGGAATTTATTTTATAAAGAAAGCTGTTTAGCATCACACTATTATTCGTACATCTCTGTTTCATCTATGTGAGCATTGAACTCACTGGACAGGAATACTGAGATACATCTGCTTAATAAAAGAACAGTCCAACTTTATACATGAAGCAGCAGCTGATGCTTTTCCATATACCCATTGACAAACCCTTAATGATTATCTTTCACTTTCTAACGATCCTAGGAGGCTATTTGATGAAATCACCTTTGTTTTTTATTTGTGTTTCAAGGAAACAAAGAATATTAGTCTATTATTATAAATTCACACTTCTATGAATATTTGTTTGAAACAATGTCTCAAGAAAATGAATGTCTATGTCATGTATCATTAGTGTTAGTTAACTTGGTGAAGTTAACTATATTATTTAATTTATATTTTAATTAGTTTTTCCTTTACCTTAGCACACTGGAGATTTTCCTGAAATAACCACTTTGCTAACTGTGGTTTCTGTGCTGTGGTAATAATGTGATTTTTCTTATTTATTTTACATTTTTGCCTATTAACTTGGAAACTAAAAAATGCATTTTTTCTTAGGGTTTCCTTTAAGATTACATCATCATTTCTATTGAGTTTTCGTCTGTGTTTAGTGGGTGTCAATGTATCACAGTTTTCTTCTCAGTCAAGTCAAAATGTCTTACACTGTTAACCATGATTCATTTTTCACTTGGTCCTATTAGTTTTTTGGAAATGAGCTGCTTCCTTTCTAAGCTATTGTTGTTTTGTTTCTTTTTACTTTTGCTGATGCATCTTTTGGTAAAATAAGATAAAGGGCATACCTTAAAAAACTTCAGTCCTTTGAAATTTGTTGAAGTTTGCTTTATAAACAAGCTCATGGGTGATTGTAAAAAATATAACATTTGCCCAAAAATGCTGGCATAAGCATTTAATACTAAAAAGTAAGGAGACAGAGGCAAGTGAATATCTGAGTTTAAGGATAACCATGTCTGTCTAGCCTATTTCAGGCCACCAGAGCTACAGAGCAAAACCTTGCATTAAAATTTTTAAAAAATATTAAATACTTTATTGACACTAAATCTTCTAAATTTATTCTGATAATGACAAGAGTAACATTTAGATAGATAACATGGGTATTTATTAAATTCATATTATTCTGTATCTGTATTAATTCATCTACTTCACATTTCTTCTTTCTATTAATTTGTAACAATCGCTTACTTTTTTCTATTACATAGATGTAAATGTATTTGCGATTCTTCCAGAAATCATAGAACAGATTCAATTAACTAGCCTGCCCTAAGAAACAATGCATGATTTTACTGTTTTTAGTTATGACACTACTGTATTACTGGAAGCTTAGTTTAAATTAGTTTAAAATTTAAACTAATTTTTTATCTCAGAGGATATTATATCTGAATCTTTTAGAGTATGTTGTAGTCAAGTACCACATGAAAATTTACATTCTTGGATTTTTTTATTTTTGTTGTTAATTGTTTTAGAAAGCAATTTTGTGGTTATATAATGTTCACTGAAAAACTGCAGAACTATCCTGAGTACCTGGATCTGAAGTAGTTGGTGGTGCGAGAGGGCTCTGGATCCATCTGTTGAAGCAGCTAATCTCAATGGTGTTCTCCTTGCCTAGGTTGTTGTACCACAAATTTGTGGTTTAACTTCTCAATGACTCTCTGCAGAATCAGGTAATCAGGCTTGCTGTATCCTGTAGACAAAGTATATTGAAATAAAAACAAGAAATCTCCCAAAGTCCTCATGTCTTTATATTCATCTGTAGCCTCTGTATTCTTAGCTAGTTCCAAATTCTGGGATCCACTTCTGATATAAACATTCAGGACAGGAAGCAACTTCACCTGCTACAGCGTGGTTATAGGACGGTGCATACTGCATGCACCATGGTTCAGGATTTTATAAGAAATTCTGGGTAAAGAGGAAAATAGTGATTTAATTTTTTTCCTGTTTGAGGTTACCTAATGAATAAGTAGTAAGACTGAGCAGATTGTATTTATGTATTAGGATTTTGCATGTAGGAATATGTATGTTTATACATTTATGTATATAACATCAATTAATGAAAAATTATGCCATAATTTTCAAAGAGAGCAAGAAGAAGTATATGGGACAGCTTGAAGAGAAAAAAGGGAAGAGGGATGATTTAATTATATAACAAATTCAAAAATCTTTTAAAACTGTTTGTTACTGTTATGAATGGTTTTATTTTTGTAACAGACTGACATTATCCCAATTTTGGCCTCTGCTTAATGTTTTTCAATTTTGATATACTTATCTATTTGAGCTGGAAAAAAAATTATACAATGAATTATTAACTAATAGAAAATAAATTATTTTCATGGTCCACAAAAAAGTTCCATGTTCTCACATGGAAGTAGTTGACACACATTCAGAAAGTATAAAATCAATAAGTGTGAGATGCCTCACAGTTTCAGTATATTCTTGACTATGTGCTTTCTCTGAATTATCCCATTTTAGTATCATAATTTGCATTTGATGAAACCTGTTAGGGGACTAGAATATTAACTTCATAGAATAAACATCATAATATATGCAATATAGATTTATTAGTAATAAGGACTGAGACTTTCACATTCATTGTATGCTTCTTGTTCTATGTACGAGAGAAGCTACTAGATACAGAAATATTTTAACTATCACATTTTGATATAACATCAAAACAATTTCTTTTTGGCCAAGCAAGTTATTGCTAATATTCAATTCTAGTCCGTATAATTTTCATACTTAGTCTTAATGGGACATCCACTTCAGAGAAGATAAATAATAAATAAAATTACAATGAAAATATTTGCTCTCAGGAATTATTATTACAATTAATTATCATCAGTAATTTTTTAGAAACAATTTTTTTTATTGTCTTCTGTTAAAATTTCTAAGCTGTTCTCATTTTTTCTCAGCCTTAGAAAAATCTCACCAGGTAAATCGATTTTAATAAACACAATTTACACTTTGTCTAAATGTTACTGATTAGCCTTATGGTTATTTGTGTAAATGTTTAGTCATGCATATGTATTAAACACAAGTCTTGATCATGAGAAAAAGAATAAAATAGAAGGATTTGTCATCAGCAGTTTTTTTTATCTTATATTTCTGGAGTCTTATGGCCTTTTTATAAAATTTGAATTAAAAAAATACTCAGTTCTTGCTTATATTTTTTTCAAAACTTGAAGCAAAATTTACTGAACTTGTTAATGAAGCTTTCAAAGTATATTTATTCATAATTTATTAATCATTACTATTGAAAATGTTAAAATGGATAGAGGTGAAGCTGCAGATGCTTTTAAAGACAATGTTGCAAATTCACATTTTCAGCCGTGTTCCAGATCCAAGGATTCAGGCTTTGCTGTCAGTTCTACCTCATATCTTTCCACAGTGGAATCACAGCCTTAGTGAAAGACAGGGGCATGAAAGGGCATCCAAAACTCACGGTGTATGTGTGTTTGTAACAGGGAGTCTTTGTTGAGGTAGTGACTTCAAGGTAAGGTCCCACTTAGATTTATATGTGTTGTCACCTGCATAATCATAGTGTGTCCGTTTCATGGAATCAGTTGCATCAACTTACAAACTTGATAAAACATTTGCACGTTAACACACAGTAAGACCAACCTCTCCTTTTACAATTAGTTTTTACTTTTTGTTTTTGTATTATTTATTTATTTATTTATCACTCCAAAATTTATTCTGCCTCCCTGTCCACCCTCTGATTGTTCCACATCCCATGCCTTCTCCCCACACTCCTGTCTTCACTAGGATGTTCCCATCACCCAACCCCCAACCCTCACCCCACCTGACCTCTAAACTCCCTGGGGCCTCCGGTCTCTTGAGGGTTAAGTGCATCATCTGTGATTGAACACAGACCTGGCAGTCTTCCACTGTATATGTGTTGGGGGCCTCATATCAGCTGGTTATATGCTGCCTTTTTGGTGGTCCAGTGTTTGAGAGATCTCAGGGGTCCAGGTTAATTGATATTGCTGATCCTCCTACAGGGTCGCCCTCCTCCTCAGCTTCTTCCAGCTTTTCCCTAATTCAACCACAGGGGTCAGCAGCTTCTGTCCATTGGTTGGGTGCAAATATCTGCATCTGACTCAGCTGCTTGTTGGGTCTTCTGGAGGGCAGTCATGATAGGTCCCTTTTTATGAGCCTTCCATAGCCTCAGTAATAGTGTCAGACCTTGGGACTTCCCCTTGAGCTGGATCCCACTTTAGGCCTGTCACTGAACCTTATATTATGTCATCCATTATTTCTCTGTCTTTAATGCTCTACCTGTTTTAGATACTAGGTACATCCATCTTTTATTCCACTATCCTCATTTGTGTTTTGTTGTTTACAGTATCACAATAAGTGAATATTTTAAAAGAAGCCACATATGCTTTGGGGTATAATATAAGAACATGCTTACTGTATTCATACTGCAAATAAATACTGAATCAGCATCCAAGTGGCAGGCACCCTGAAATAATTCAACTGGAAAGACTTGAAACTTACAATACCTACATACCACCCCTGTCCATTTAATATGGTTGGTGACTTGTCATCTGTAACGAACTGCAAGTAGTGACATGACAGTAAGGAGTGACAAACAATAGACAGCATATGGAACCTTAGTCTAGGAAAATTTAAATTAATTAAATCAATTATGATACTTTGAAAAAAATGGGTAAACACTGATTAAGACAATGTCAAAACTTTAGTCATATTCCTTTACTGATTCTATATATGTACACCTGTGACTAGAAATACATAACGATATTTTCTCAAGTAGTGAGAAAAAATTATATCAACATAGTAAAAATGGCCATCCTATGAAAAAAGCAATCTACAAATTCAACACAATCCCCATCAAAATAACAACACATTTCTTCAAAGACATGGAAAGAGCAATTATCAATTTCATCTGGAAAAACAAAAACCCAGAATACCGAAAACAATTCTTAACAATAAAAGAACTTCTGGTGGAATCACCATCTCTGACCTCAAGCTGTACTACAGAGCAATAGTGATAAAAACTGCAGGGTATTGGCACAGAGACAGATAGGTTGACCAATGATTTAGAATCGAAGACTCAGAAATGAAACCACACAGTTATGGACTCTGGATCTTTGACAAAGAAACAAAAAATATACAATTGAAAAAAGAAAGCATCTTAAATAAATGGTGAACAATTAAATGACAGTCTGCATGTAGGAAAATGAAAACAGATACATAAAGTAGATCAAGGACCTCAACATAAAACCAGATACATTGAATCTAATAGAAGAGAAAGTGGGAAAGAGCCTTGAACTCATTGGCACAGGGGGAAATTTCCCAAACATTGTCTCAGATTCTAAGATCAAGAATAGATTGATAGGACTTCATGTAACTGGAAATCTTCTGTAAGGCAAAGAACATAGTCAACAGGACAAATCAGCAACCTACAGACTGGGAAAAAATTTTCACTAACCCCACATCCAATAGAGGGCTAATATCCAAACATATAAAGAATTCAAGAAGTTAACCACCAAAAAGAAGTCTAGCATGGCTGTTCTCACTGAAGCCCAACAATTAGCTGAAAGAGTCAGATGCAGATCAGTGGACAGAAGCTGGGGACCCCTGTGGTTGAATTAGGGAAAAGCTGGAAGAACCTAGGGCGATACCATAGGAAAAGATCTCAACTAACCCGGACCCCCGAGAACTTTCAGACATTAAGCCACCAAGCAGGCAGCATACACCATCTGATATGAAGCTACTGGCACGTGTAGTAGAAGACTGCCTGGTCTTGCCTCAGTGAGAGAAGATGCACCTAATCCTGGAAAGACTTGAGGCCCCAGGGTGTGGGGAGGCCTATTGGGGTAGGGGTGGACATCCTCTTGGAGATGGGGAGGAGGTATGGAATGAGAAACAGTCAGAGGTCTGACCAGGAGAGGGATAAAGACTAGACTGTAAAAAACATTAAAGAATAAAAAAAGACTTATAAAATTGGTCTTGAGCCAAAATTGCCAAGGATGCATGGTAGAAAAAAAGAGCAAAGTCCTAATATTTTATAATTATATGAATAATGAAAACTACTTTAATACACAATTGGCAAATACGTATTCAGAATACTTGGCTGTCACTTTGAAAAGAATACAGACCTCAGATCATAAGGATTCTAAGCAAAATAAAACAAATAAACAAACAAACAAAGCAAAAAGAGTTAAAAGAGTTATATGTGCACAGAACACTACAAATCCATTGTGGTGCACAAGAAATCCAAATTGTGCTAAAGGGAGATCTAGTTAATGACATTGTCCACTCTTCAATCATCTGCTTTTTAAAACCTATTTCTTGGAAGACAATTGAAAACTAATATAGATGCAGAAACTTTTAATTGGGGAAGAAAGTTGTCACATAACAGAAAAAGCAGGTTGCAAAGATCTTGTCAGGAGACAGTATGAATGAGGCAATTTAAAACACATTTTAAATAGAAAGTGAAGTTAGAAATATGCATATGAAAATTTCAGAACAAAATTTAAAAGTTTGAATTTACATACACTTTGCTCCTTGGAGCATAATTTCATATAGTTGATGGGTTTGCCATTCAAATATCATAGAGTTGTAATATTAACTTAATTAACCCTAGCTGAGCAACACAAATTGTGTATAGCTCACTAAGTTAGATATTAAACATTTCTCTGAAACAACCCCTGTATTACCCTCTTTTAGCACCATGTATTTATTTCTTGTTCATTGTTTTGTTCTACAATGGTTTTCACATCAAGAGAATATAATTATTTTAAACAAATTCTTGTTGTGAGACAGTACTAAAGAATTTTGGTTTTGAAAATAAAGAGGGAATTTGTTAAAATAAAGTGAATTATCTACTCTGGCTCAGGTAGTCACCTATTCATGCTACCATGAGATTCTTTTGGGGATCCTCAATTAAAATACATGTGCAGCTGTGCAAAAAGTCAGCTTTAGATAAAGAGTGCACTCAGGATTCTACAGGACCTGATATAAAATGTCTAATTCCTTTACAAGACAGACATATGAATGCTCTGTTCTTTAAGGAATGTGTTCATATTTAAATATTACAGGTGATTTCATACCAATTGTTTAATTGCAAATATTATTTTCAAGTTAAAATTAGATAACTGTTTCTTTAACTGAAAAGTTTTTAAATTCACTGATACATTTATTACACTATAACTTCTAGCTACAGCAAACTTAGATAGGGCCCTAGGTAAATTAATTTATATTTTAGATACATAATTATTAGTATGTTGATGCAGTTAGTAAGAGTTATTCCATAAATGCCATTTATTTTGAGCAAACTCCTAGAGTTATGAATTATAAAGATCTAGTAAATGCCTGTTAACCTCTTATATCAAGGCACTTTTAAGTATGTTTTCAAATTTTGCTCATTTATTAGGCATTATTTACACAAAATATAATCTGGGTGTAGAAAATAAAATTCTAAATACATATTTATTTTATAGGTGACATTATGTCAGGAATGTATCCAAGCTATTGTTGCTCAGCAAGACCATATAAAAACATGAAAGTAAAAATTTTAAATGTGTCTCTGGTATGTAAACCTTGGAGTTATCTTAATGAAATGATAGCTAGAATATTTAAATTTGGCTAGAGTTTTTACTTAGGAATGGAATTTGACAGACATGCATATATCACACAAATATATCACACAAACATATCACACATACTTGGTATGGTATTTAATATGTATATCTACACATATGCTCATTTAATCATATCAAAGACGCCTCATCCAAGTTTTATACAATGAAGTTTTATATTTTAGAAGGAAAGCTATTCTCATATTTTCTAGATTAAGTGTTTGCTGACCTTGCTTCAAATACAGAAACATTTCAATTGAGTCTGCTTGTTCAAATTGTTTTTCATGTTAAACGTGTTTACCTTTTACTTTACCAAAATGGTACCATTAACAGTAATAATTTTCATTGAAATCACAAAGAAACATAATTATATTGTACATAAAAGTGATATTATGTGAATGCTGATATTTGATTTCACTAATATCTAGTCCATTCTGTGTTAGCCTCATAACTATGGTCAGGAAATCCAAGGTGGGCATTGGTATTAAACTACATGCAATTTGGGGATAGATACCACATTTTTCTGTGGTCTGCACTAGGTCCTTTGTGTACATATTATCGTTAATAGTTTATTGTCTTTATGAGATTACTGTGTGTGTGAACAAGTGGCTCTCTGTTTCTTATGCTATCTCTTGTACTATTTCTGTTTGTTTTGTCCAATTGTAATGTGTTACTTCATTATTTTAAATTTTATTTTATGTTTTTTATTATATTATTATCCCTTAGATTCTTGTTTGTTTTCTAATGAGAGACATAAAAGGAGTTGATATGGATGGAAGGTGAGGTGGGAAGGAATTGGTAGAAAAAGAGGGAGGGAAAATTGTAATCAGGATATATTACACGAGAAAAAATTCTATTTTTATTCTCTAATGTGTTTCAATCTCAAACTCTGATTTCTATTAAAATAAAGCTACGAACAATCAGTTCTTTCTCATACCAACTGACATCACATCTGGCCCTGTCCAAGTGAAAGGGAATCAAGTTTTGGATATGGCAATACAAAACAAGCAATCATTTAACTAGATAGTATCTTTTAAATTCTAATTGTCCTGTTATCATAAAAGGGCAAACAAACAATAACCACCCTTTTTTCTTGTCGTTTTTATTGCAAGAAACAAATTCTCAAATCCTGACTGAAAATGTATTTCTGATAATGCAAATGTTGGTGAGATGGTTAAGTGAGAAAGGTGCTTTCTATTGAGCCTGGCAACTTGAGTTCACCCTCAGGACCCATGTGATCGAAGAGAACCAAATCTCCCAAGATTTCCTCTGATCTCTACATGCACACCATAGCATGACCTCAGCAAATAAGTGATTAAATAAGTGCATAGAATTAAAGCTTAAAACCCAAATCAAATGGGATATGTTTAAAGACTTTTTGAAAGAGAGTAAATCAACTTTTCATAATTTTAGTGAAAGTCTCTTATGGAGAAGACTACATTTTTAGGGAAATACTGACAGATAGATGTTGTAATAGTCTCAGTCAGTTTCTACCCCACCTTTGATGATTCAGTTCCTAGATAAAAGGCACAAAACCTTTATTATTATAAGCCTTAATAAATACTAGGTATCTACTAGGCAGATATCTACCCTCTAAGCACTTTGTATCTACTTCCCTATCAACAACTCCATGATATGACTTGCCATGTTCTGCCCGGGCCACACATACTCTAACTGGCCAGCCCTCAAGCCTGTTCTCATGACCCCTCACCCCATGGATTCCTCTCCTCTCTTCACCTTCTCCATGTTCCTTCTCATGGTCCTACCTCTGACTCCAAGTCTATGAAGAGAAACTCCACTCACTCCTCTTCTGTCCAGCTACAGTTTGTAGACATCTTTATTCAACCAACAGCTTTAAATTAAAAAGAAAGGTTACATAGCATCACTTGGTGTGCATGAGGTTTTCGTCATCCCTGGGGGCAACTGGACCATGGGGGCCAGTATGGACCCACATTTTACAATACACAGTAAAAGGTCAAATCTCAACAGATTTATGACTCGGAATTGTGTACCTTCCTAAAGAGGAAAGTTATTTTCTTTGATGGAGAGAGAAGACAAATGTGGGGATAAAAGAAGATGGACATGAAAGGAACTGAAAGCTTGTCAGTCCCCTGGGTCATAAGAATATTTTGCTTTTATCTGACATCTGCCTTAAACAGAAGTAGTATGTCAATAATTACCGTATTTCATCTCCAACTAATAAATCTTTCATAAATTTTGGGCTTACATCCACTTTGTTCACATTATGTACAAATACTGATGCTGGGTTACTGATAAGACTTTCACACTAATTATGACCTATTAAGCATCAGTTATTGAGAACTTAGACTTTTATTTGCTTAGGGAGGTAAAACTTGAAATCTTTCTTAATATCTACATTTTATTTGAGATGGAATTTCTAATCATGAAGGTCATGTTTGTGGCTCTAGTTTTGAAATATATACAGAATAGGCTCACCATCCTTCCATCCTATTGCTATCATCAATTTTTAAGCCACTCTCATCTCTTATCCTCATTTGCTTGATTATGTAATAATTTTTGTTCAATTTTTTCATTCCTATATTTGTAAATCTCAAAATGGGAGCCTTGGTAATCATTTTACAAAGAAAGTGGTAGTCCAGAGAATATGCGATATTTTTTCTGTTAGTACAGTCATCAAACCTGGAAATATCTCAAGAAGCACTGAAAATTTAAACCAGAAGGATAAAAGAGAAAGGTAACCTAATTCAGAGCTTAAGGCTGGAAGAAAATAAGTCTACAGTGAGTCTAGGACAGTACCATACAGGTTCTTCATGGGATTTTCTCCAACATGGCAGCCTGCCCAAGTTCATTTCTCCCAGAATCCTGTTTCCAAATACCAAGAAGAGACATTGTAGTCCTGTAAGCCAGCACGGTACTCCACAGTCATGTGAATCTTCTCCCCGGGACATGCCAGCTGGCTGATGTCCTTCTCAAAGAAGGAATTTGCCAGAGTATATGCACCTGGGCACTGAAAGCTCTTTGATAGTACCAGCTGGCCACTATTATTCTACCGCTACTATAGAAATGGCAGATGTAGGTGAAAGAATGTCATGTTAGACTATTGCCTTAAATATACCAAAATTACTAACCTCAAATGAACGTCTGTGAGGAAATTTTTATTTAGAAGAAAATGATGCAGGGCTACACACCTATCAGAATGACAAAAATGAAAATAGCAATACCAAATACTGTGGAGAAGTGGCTTTATTCATGTATTTAGAGTGCAGATAAAAAATGGTTCAGCCATTCTGATAACAGTTTGTCAGATTCTTCACGACTAACCATATGACCAAGCAACTGCTCTCTTGGGCCTTTACCCAGAGAAATGAAAACTCATGTTCACACATATATTTGTACATGAATGCTCATAGCAGCTGTATTTTTAGAACCCAAATTGGAAGCCATACAAGTACATGCAGTTACACACGGGTATACTTCTATGACCAAATGTAAATAAGCTGAGGTTTTCCACACTAACCCACTTTTCAATAAAAAGAAATGGAATCCAGGAGTAGAGTCTGACATCTATCATCCTAGTACTTAGGTGTCTTAGACAAAATAGTTATTGTGAGTATGATGCCTGTCTGGAACACAGTGAGTTCCAGGGTATATCAGGGATGCAGAATAAAACCATTGTTCCCTCCTAAAAATGAATCTGAAAGGACTATTGAAACATGTACCATCTTCTATGTCTCTCAGAAAAATTATGTTAAAATAAAATCCAGCAAAAATTAGAAGTGATATCTGATTATTTTATATAATTTTTTTCTTTAAAAATTAAAATTACATGTATGAGTATATATCTGCATGCAAGTTTATATACCACATACAGGTACACTTAAATGGAGGAAGCAGGTGTTTGATTGCCTATAATTGGAGTTACATATAGTTTTTAATACTATTTGCATGCTGCATATAGAATCCAGGTTCTATCAATGAGTGGAAAGTGCTCTTAACCACTGAACACTTGATTTTACCCCTATTTAGAATTATTATTGTGACATAATTCTATAGAAAGCAGATAGCAGGTTCCAGGAGCTATGAGAAGGGTGGGTACAAGACTGTTCAGTGAGTCATTCAGGAGAGCCCACTGAGAGCCCTTCTGTGCTGGCAGGCTTTTTTGTATCTTGACTGTAGCAGTGAGCACACACACCTATACATATGATTATACTGCATAGTGCTAGACACATACATTCATTCATTCATTCATACAACATACATACATACATACATACATACATACATACATACATACATATATAATACAGGCATAATTATACCAGAAGGTATGAATGAATAAGTTCAGTGATTTTACATAGGATATAATTCAGCTGTGATGTCATGCTATTGTTTTAGATGCTGTTAATCGCAGGTGTATTTGTTGGAAAATGACAAAACAAGATCTCACACAATTATTTTTCAAATTAACCTAATAGTATTACAACATACAAAGTCATTTTTAAAAAAAAAAGGACATCAAGTTTAAGTAATGCTTTTTTGTTTGGTTTGGTTTGGTTTGGTTTTGTGAAATATCATAAATGATTTTCTTTTCTGTCAGAGTAAATTATAACCAGTTGCCATCAAGTAACAACAGTATGTAACCTTGTCTTATCTGCTTATGTGTTTACAAGAATCTAAATAAGAGGCCCTTTGCTTTTCCTCAAACCTGCTAGAAGACTGTTTTCTCTGACTGAAATTTGCTTTTCTGTCCATGTAATGTACCCACTTTTAAACGATGGTTCCAATTTTATCTTTTGAACACCTGTGTAAACGTCTCCCTATAAAACCTAGAGTTGAGAAAGCCTCAACTGAGAAAATTTCTCCAGTAAGATCTAACTATCAGCAAACCTGTAGGGAATTTTCAAAATTAGTGGTTGGTATGAGAGGCCTCAGCCTATGCCATCTTTGTACAGGTTGTCCTGGATTCTGTACGAAACCTAGCTGAGCAAGTCATGCAGAGAATGTCAGTAAAGTAACACTCCTCCAGGGCCTCAGGTTCCAGATCCTGAATCCAGATTCCTGCCCTTCTTGAGTTCCTGTCCTCATTGATTTTGATAATTAACTCTTATATAGAACTTTGAGTATACTAAATCCTTTTGTTCCTACAAAGTTTCTAGTAATGATGTTTCATCACTGCAATAGTAAAACTAAGATATCCGTTTCATTACATATTGTAAAGTACCTTTCTGCAAAGATTTAAAGTTTCTGCTCTAAAATTAAAAAAAAAAATCTTGATAAGCATTTAGTAAGTGTCATATGTGCAAACATCCTCCTGAAAT
Source organism: Grammomys surdaster (assembly GCF_004785775.1). Lineage (NCBI taxonomy): Eukaryota > Metazoa > Chordata > Mammalia > Rodentia > Muridae > Grammomys > Grammomys surdaster. Next base: position 7,414,639 of record NW_021604634.1, on the reverse strand, counting down.
CTAGGTACCAAAATTGAGAGAAAACAAACAAAGCCTTGAAATTACCAGAAAGGGGAAAACTGGACATCCATGAGTTCCCACAATGTTAGATTTGATTAACCAGTATGTTCCCCTACAAGTATCAGAAAAGTAACAAACTGTACTTTACTAGAAGCATTGCAAATAAAAAGGACTAATAACCAGTAAAAAGCCAACTTATAAAATCAAAGAAATATTTATAGAACATATCCAATAACAGGTTAATATTTAGAGATGTAAATTTTATAAAGATCTCACATATCTGAAAAATGCAATATATGTTATATGTATATATCAAACATGGGAAAGAACTTGAATCACCATTTCTCCAAAGAAGATATAAAAACAAGGAAGATATATGAATATGCTCATTAATACTAATCCATCAGAGACATGCAAATAAAAATTACAGAGATATATTATGTCATACCTGGTAGAGTGACTGTGATTAAAATAGTAAATAATAAAAATTAAGAAAATGCAAAATATAGAAACTTGAAACTCATGTACACTGTTGATCGAAATAACATTTCTCTTTAGAAAATAAGATGGCTGCTTCTCAGACTAATAAAAATAGAATCACCATGTGTTTCAGCCATCAAACTTCTAGGTATATATTTTAAATGAAAATAGGATAAGGTAATGTGTATATTTATGACTTTACAGAATAATTTACAATAATCAAGAAATACAGGCAAACTTAATGCCCATCAACTGATGAATAAGTGAAGAAAATGTAACATGGTCATATTGAGCCTTAAAGTGAAGAAAATCCTGCTACATCATGTCACAGCCTTCTAGTGATACAAGGCTAAATGAACTAGCCAACCACAAGTAGACAAATATTGTATCATCCTTATATCCTGTGATATCTAAATCATTTTAGAAGTATATAGACTGGTCTTTGTATGATGGCGTTGACACTAATGTGCTTAAAATTAGTTAAGATGTTCACTTTCATATTATGTAATTTTAGCACAATACAAGGAATATTAGCTATTCACTTCTTCCTTATTTATTCTTTTTAAAGTTTATTGACCTATATAGACTGTCTTTACATTGTTACATGAAATTTAAAATAATCATGTCTTTAAGAAAATCATTAAAATATTAGTTCTTTCCACAGAATCATGCAGATTTTATAAACTAATATTAATTGGCATTTTCAAATTCTCTTCCACAATGCTTACATTCTATCTCATTATTTCTTTGTGTCTCTTTTTAGATATACTTTGACAGTATTTCAACATTGTCAATAAAACATAAATTAAATGATTTAAGGGTGTTGTTTATTTGTGTAAAGATTGAGTTAGCTTATCTGTTTTAATGTTTTTATTCTTGATAAATTGACACCATTTCTTAAATCTGTCAATAAAACTGTCATGGCTACTCCTATTGCCATGATAACAGTATTATACATGTGAGTGTGTCAGGTACTGATTTTCAATAAGATTGTGTTTATCTGAATGTAGAACCTTACCAAAGCAATAGAGTGGTATTACTCTGACCACACATGGCTTCCTTGTATTTGCTTTTGACTTAAGGAATCAGATACTATTGTTACTTCGGGATAGAATGACCACATGCTTTGAAGTTCTTAGAATTCAAAATAGCAGATCAAACATTGGATTCTTGCTATATACCTACACTGCCTTAATTTCACATTTTTGACCCTCATTCTTTTGGTGCATTGATATAAACATAGCAGGTGCCAGGGTACAAATTATTTGTCTGTTTAGGAACACTCCAGATTATATCTCAGACCCCCCCCTCCACAGAGTGGTTAAAAATTCAGGCATTTGTCCTTCATTTTTCAACATATCACAGGATGTCTCCTTCTCCTCCATTTGTGCAGGTCAGCAGCCAATTTAAAATATTTGTGTTCATTCAGGAAAAGTGGCTCTCTGAAAATCAATTCACCCACACATTTTTTACCCTCTATCTACAGTCCTTTGGATACACATAATGGCAGTCTTACTCTGATTGGTTTAGATCTTGAGGAAGGTGTTAATTATTCCTGTAGATCTATTTGAAATGCTCTTGAATTTAATATATTTTGTATATAGCAAGGCATACTTTTTAAAGTTTGAATAGATTGAAACACCTAAAAGGAATACTAGGAAAGTTTTAAGACTTCAATAATGTCAACTTTTTTCATGCTCCTTAAAACAATTTGGTTATTTAATAAATACCTTTATTAATGTGTCCTTTTGTGTCCTATGTTACTTTAAATATATTCACAAAATTCTATAAAATTAACATGATCTTACAAATAGGCAAACTGCAGCCCAAAGCTGTTGCACAAATAATTGTCAGACCTAGATTTCTTTCATCAAAACAGAAGAAATCAAAGGCTAGAAAGCTTACTCCCTCAATTACTTAGTATTTCCATTTTAAAACTGTATTCTTATAGTCTTTAAAAATAATAAATAAGAATATTAATTATGAGTCAGTCTACATTAATTGTTTAGTATGTAAATATTGATAATTCTATCATTAATGGTGAGACTTATGTATGTTTAGTGTGAAATATGTCTCTATGTATTGTCAGTAATCACTTTCTTTAAATTTGATAATTTGGCTGAAAATTATCAACAAAAATATTATGACATTCTTTTAGTTACTTGTAAAGTGTAATGGGATTATCATATACTATTGATGAAACTGCTTTTGTAGGACTATGGTGATTATTAATATAAAACAAATTCTCAAGCAGAGAAATGAAGAACACTGAAAACTTGCTATGGATAAAATCTGGTCAGTAAACTTCAATGAATGTGGTTCAAGGTAAAGGTCATTGATAGCATAGAATTACTATGATTACATATTGGGCAATAATGTTAGAAGTGTGGTGGTTTGGATGAAAATAACTCCTCTAGGCTCATTTTCTTAAATAGTCCCCAGTTGGTAGAAACATTTTGGAAGGAGTAGGAAGTATGGCCATGTTAAGGAGGCATGCCACTGGGCATGAGATTTCAAGTTTCCAAATTCCATGTCAGTCCCAATGCATCTCTGCCTCCTACTTGGGGTAAGGATATAAGGAACTGCTTCAGAGCCTGCCTACTACCATGCTCCCTGCCATAGTGGTCATGCTAGCCCCCCCAGTAAATGCTTTCTTTAATAAGTTGCTTTGGCCATGGTGTTTTGTCTCAGTAATCCAGAATTAACTGCAACTGGAAGCCAATGTTATTCTTCAGAGTTTGATTTGCCTTAATCCAAACTGCAGTATAATTTACTTATGGTAATTGGGACCTCTCCCTCTCCCTCTTCCCCTCCCCCTCCCTCTCACTCTTCCCCTCCCCCTCCCTCTCACTCGCTCCCTCCCCCTCCCCTCCCCCTCTCACTCCCCCTCCCTCTCCTCCTCCCTCTCCCCTCCCTCTGTGTGTGTGAATTAAAGAGAATTGTGAAATTGGTCTTCTGTCAGTGCATTCAGGGGTCTGCCCTCTGCACAATAGAAAATCAATTTACATTTCCCTCTGAATATTTATATAAATGTCAGGTAATCAAGAAATCAAGGTACCTTTACTGTGAGGTCTTTCTCAAAAGAATAGCCCATTATTGATATATTTATTCACAGGATAAGTGAAAGTGGCATAAATCAAAAATACATGCACACAAATATTTCACAAGTTAAATTCTTTGTTCATTTTCTTTTTAACTTACACTGTTAATAGAAGAAATACAGCTGGAAGTGTCCTCGATGTACAAATGGAATGCAAAGTTGGATAGAGCAAGTAAATATTTTCCCCTACAATTTAAAAGAAAACATCTTTCATTGTTAATGTGTAAGTTAAGGGGCTCTGGGAAATCCAGAGATATGCCGTTGCATCTGTATACAATGTTTTAAATTAGCCCTTTGAGTCCCTGATTCATACTAGTTTTACAATATTTTATATTAGTTGAAGACATAATTGAGTGCTAGATAAGGTTTTAGAAGCTGAGTATAGGATAGATGGCTTATAAGATGTTTCTTATTTAAATTTGTCCAATATCTAGAATTCTATTTTCCTCTCACATTATCAGTGTATTTTCTACTTACATTTTTGATAGACAGATTAATGCTGATACTAGAAATATATTGAATTTTTTTATCTTATGTTGATGAATATTTACCAGCATGTAAGTATGCACACCACTTGTGTCTTTGGTCACTGCAGTGTGCAAAGGAGGACATCAGATCCCCTGGAATCACTGTTATAAATGGCTATTAACCATCATGTGACTGCTGAGAACAATATCCTGGTTCTCTAGCAACAAATGATCTTACTTGGTGAGCATTTTCCACAGGTCTACATCTTCTTAATTTTTTTTTAAAAAAAGATATTTTTAAAGATTCCTAGCTTAACACTTTCATGGTGTTTTAATATTGATTGCTGTTTCCATGTAATATAGCACAGTCCCTTAGTATTGTTTCAAACTAGTGATTTCATTGATGTGTTATAATTAGTTCTGAAAGAAATATTCTTGATAATAGAACAGAAAATAGAAATCTCACAAAAATACCTAGGAATCAAGAAAAAATAGATTTAAAAAAATGGGATGCAGGAAAGAAAACAACAGAGAAAAAAGAAAAGCAATGGAAAGAAAGATGTCTAGATCTAGTCTCATTATACGGCCTTAAACATTCAAAGCCTTTACTAAAGTCTCAATAAGCTGTGACTAACTCCAACAATTGACTGTTCAGTCTATGGATGATACCATTCATCATCACCTTCTGCACCAAACTTGGCTCAACTCAGCAGATGACTGAAACAGATGCAGAAACCCACAGCTGAACATTGGACCTAGTTGTGGAAGAGTTGGGGGAAGAATTTAGGAACCTGAAGAGGATTGGGACTCCACAAGAAGACCAACAGAGTCAATTAATCTGGACCCTTGGGGCTCCCTGAGATTCTACAACCAAACAACAAACATACAAGGGCTTGACCTAAGATCCCACACATACTTAGCAGATGTGCAGATTGGTCTTCAGGAGGGTCCCACAACAACTGAAGCATGACCTTACTCTGACTCCTTTCCCTGCCTGTGGATCCTGTTCTCCTAAATTGGATGCCTTGTCTGGCCTCAGTGGAAGAGGATGTGCTCAATCCTGTAGTTGCCTAAGGTACCAGGGTGTGTTGGTACATAGTGGGTGGGGGTTCCTCTTTTTCTTAGAGGTTAAGGGGAAGAGTTACAGGAACGGGAGGAGAGGCAAGGTTATGATCAGGATGTAAAGTGAAAAACTAAGTTACTGGAAAGAAAACAAAGGAACAAAGGCTGCATTTCCTCTTAAGTTTAAAAACTTATTTTGTATCATATATGAAAGCTCCATATTTCCTAAATTTTCTAGATTGTACTCTAACAGTGTGTATGTCTAATATTATACAAGATATTGTGAAAAAGAGGGGTGATAAGAAAATGCTTTACTATTCAAAACACAAATCCATTGATTTTATGATAATTTGGGAACAAAGTGTTCAAAACCCATGCAATTAAAATTTTTGTCAGTGTATGTTATGTTTACCAAGTACAAGAAATAGTGGTTTCCTCATAAAGCTCTGAATACAAAAAATAGCAATAAATAACAAAATACAAATGAAATACAAAAATATACAAACGAGTAAATCTAATTAATTTTGTGTAACCTCATATGTTAATGTGTCTATATTTCAGAATTCCCAAAGCTTCAGTTAGCTATAAAAGAAAATACATAAAATTAAAATAATAACAAAAATGTAAAACACAGTACCAATTCTCTCTAAATGTTATTTGGTTAACGTCTAGGTATTTTGAAGATTATTTTTTATATCTCAAATTACAAATGAAATCATAAGGTACAGGGAGCTCAGGTCTTGTCCTGTGGATAACACAGCAACTTAGTCTGTAAAACTGATCCCTCTTCATAAGAAGCTAGTATAAGGTTTGTAGAACCTCAGTATATTGGCAGGCTTTTAAATTTACTCTAGTGCCACAGGGTTCCATTTTACTCATTGCCTGCATTCTTGTACAGCAAAATTAATGAAAAGGAACCAGGTAATGGTCCTTAAAATGTACTTTGTTGGAAAAATGTATCATTTGTTATTTCCCTTGGTACTTAATTCTTAGTAAGAAAACATTTCTAATTCTGAATTAAGCCGAGATCTGTTTTCTTTGAAATTTTTAAAATAAAATTGTATTACTTGCATATTAGTAAACATGTCCATGTCAGATTCTTGTTAAATAAAGGAGGCATTAATGATGTCTGTTCAAGTAGTATATCAAAAGTGAAGGACCGCATTCCTTCCAGAGGAATGAGCTGAATGAGACAGAGCACTCCTATGTACAACAGCGTGTATACTGGCATGTCTCGGAACGGCCCACTTACTGCTTATATAATTGCCTTTCACATTTAGTAGGTACTTAAATTTTTTGAAAATTATTTTTAGAAACTCTTTCATTTTCATAACTAGTAAAATTTAAATTTATTTCATGTATAGTTTGACACTTTTTTATTCATCTGCCATATGATACATCCGGACCTCAGCCTCCATTTCCTTCTCATTCCCCACAGATCCATGGCTCCTATATTGCCCTTCAGAAAGGAACATGCCTCCCAGTGTTATCAACTGAGCATGACATAACAAGATGAAAGAATACTAGACACATACCTTCATACCACAGCTGGATGAGGCAAACTAGTAGAAAGACAATCGAGTCAGAGGCGCTGTCCCTCCCATTGTTAGGAGTCCAATAAAAACTTCATTCAGGAAAATTTTGTTTCATTTGGAACATTTAGATAATGTCTAACTGCATTATTTTTATTCGTGTTTTTTTTTATCCTTTTCTCATATATAACATTCTGATTACAGTGTTCCTTCCCTTCCCTCCAGTCTCTCCTCTATACTTCTGCCAGGTTTGCCACTACCCCCACCTCCCATCAGAAGAGAGCAGGCCTACAATAAGACTCGGAACGTCCCACCCCATCAAGGCTGGCTGAGGCAACCCAGTAGGAGAAACTAGATCCCACAAGCAGGCAAAAGAATTATTTCATTTTAACTTAGTCTTATTATAGTCAAAGAACTGACTTTGCATATTAAGGGTTCTTTTAACTTTACTGAGATTCTGGAGTCTTTTCCACACAGGTTTGAAAATAATGTGTGTTTGACTATTAAGTAGAATGATCTACAAATGAAATTAGGTCACACTGGCTAATAGTTGAACAATAATTATACAACTATAATGACAATTTATATTGGAAAGACCAATATTAAGGTGATCTATACTGAACAATCAATTTTTGAATTGTCTACTTTTTCATACAATTTGATCTATTGTTGCTTAATGCCTTATTCATACCTGTTATTACATCTACACATGTTTAAAATAATTTTGTATTTTATGTGAATGTTTACTGAATTTTAATGAGAATTTTATGATCAATTTGCTCCATTTATCCATAGGGCAGGATAAAAACACAATTGTCTTTATTCTTGACAATACTATCTTCTTCATTTATATTAATGTAGGCATACTAGCTATTTTTTAATTTAAGCCAGCTATGTAGCATCTTTCTGATATCATTTTGCTATTAATTTATTCTTCATTTTTATTAAGAATATATTTTAATTAGTGTTTCATCATGGAGAGCTATGCCAGAGGGAAGTATAGAATGAAAAGATTTTATTCATAGAAATTTATTCATACAAGTTAGAAGTTTTGTCTACAGTCATTTGGCTCTATTTCTATGTCCTGTGTTGATATAGAACATTATGAAGAATGAAGTAGTATTGATAAACAAACTTATAGCAGAGAGGAAGCAAGGGAAAGTCTCTGTGTAAGATATAGTTCCCAAGAACATGCTTCCAGTGAATTCCACCTTCCAATTGGATCCTACCGATGAAAGTTTCTGACACTTCTGATGCCACAAAATTATAAAATGACCATGAGATTTGTACATTGATCAGAGCACATCTAAAAGTCTCCAACTTGCATAGATTAACATTTGTCTTTCTCTTTCTGGGTTACTTTGATCATAATGACTGCTTTGAAACCCATAAATGTATCTGCAAATCTGATAATTTACTTTCTCTTAATGGTTGAATAATAACTCATTGCATACATATACTACATTTTTATTACATGTTCATAAGTTTCTAGCTATTCTGAACAGAACAGCGGCAACAAACATGGATGAACCATTCTGAAAAGGATGGTACCTTTTAAAAGTGGTTTGTTACCATTTGTATTTTGTATTTTGTGAATTCTCTACTTAGTTATGTGCCTCACTTTTCATTTGGATATTAGTTTTCTTGTTTAAATTTGAATATTTATAAGCTCTATGCATCCATTGATGGATGTATGACTGGTAAAGATTTTTCCGCATTCTATAGGCTGTCTCTTCACTCAGGGGATTGCGTGCTTTGCTGTATATAAATATTTAGTTCCATGAAGTCCCATTTGTTAAGTGTTGTTCTTAATGCCTATGGTCTCGAGATTCTGTTCAGAAAGCCTTTCCCTGTGCCAATGTATTCAATCATATTCCTTATTTCCTCCTCTATCAAAATCAGAGTACCAGGTCTTATGTTGAGGTCTTTGATCCACTTAGAATTGAGTTTTGTGCAGGGTGAAAGACAAGGATCCAACTATATTCTTCTATATGTTCAGTTTGACCAGCATCATTTATTAATAATGCTGCCTCTTCTCCAGTGTATAATTGTCGGGAGCCACCCTGCTTATACACTAAAAGCCTAAAATCAGTCATAGGCCTAAAGTCAGCAATAGGCCTGACATACATGCCTGTTAGCATCAAGTCTTGGGTCTCTGTGGAAAAAGCACTGAAACAGATAGCTGGGAGTTATTGTAAACAAACAGCTTTGGTGGAAGGCTGCCAAGCCTAGTCATAAGGCCTTGTAGATGGGTAACCTTGGTGGATAGTACCAACTTAGATAAAGACAAGTGAATCATAGGCGGAGTCATAATGGTCTGTCTCCTGAACCACCCAGAGCTGACACTCTGTTCTGGAAGATAAATGTACTCCCCCTGAACACCTAGCTCCTACGTCATCCCCTTCCCTACATCCTGCCTTTTTGTGTATATAACCTGTGTGTGCAAAAGTAAAATTATGATCTGATCAGATTATAGACAGGTCGTGACTTCCTTGTGTCTTTGCCTGCTCCCCCCCCCCTTTCAGGTGACCTCCCTGGACCCCTGTCTAATGACCTGCTGGACAGGACATATATTTTTTTACTTCTTTGTAAAATTTTAGGTGTGCAGAAGTGTGGTTTGTTGATCTGAAGACATTAAGTCAGTCACAGGTTTGTTTTGCAATTATAAATTTTAAAACATTTTTGTGCTATTTCAAGGATACACTAGTTCCTTACAAAAGGCAGTAGCATAAATGGCAAATGCAGAAAATGACAGAACTTGCCAAAAATATTTGGAGGTACACTCTTTAAAAGAAATAACCATACTAGAGCACCACTGTTTATCTGGGGAGAAAAACTGAATAATTTTTCCTACTTTATTTACATGGATCAACACCAAAATAAATGCAATCGGTTAAGTCATCATGTGGAGCATAGCCATACCCAGGACTTCTAAGAGCTGGACAATGCCAGCACAAATGTTCAGACTTCAGGCTAGCACGTGTATAAAAGGAGCTCAATGTAAACTTCACATGGGAAAACTGTTTTCTAACAAAATGTACATTTCATTATTCTTGAACTTACAAGGTACAAAAGATGGTCAGTTTTCTGTTCTTTTTAACTCTATCTAGGTTTTATGAAAAATGCACAACAAAACTGAGAAAGGAATACCACTAATTAATATTCTTTTATAACATGAGTTGTTTTAATAGAAGATAGCAAACTGTGGTCTCAATACAAACAACAAATATTTTAAGTCTAAGTGAAGACAGCATACTAAAGCTTGAGTCAGGAGAAACCCTTCTCATTTCCTGTGTGAAGGTGCATGGAAGAGGTGAAGAGAACAAACACCGTATGTCTGAGAACTGTGCTCAAATCACAACTAACACAACAGCTTCCGAGGAAAGGAAATCTACAGAATGCAGGTTTTGTGTGTTTTTTTTAAGCATTTGGAAATGTTTAATTTTATTTTTAGGGACCTAGAACAAATATAAATAATCCTTTCCTTAAAAACATATTTCTCCGAATGATACATAAAGTCTGTCCTCTTGGCTAAAACTCTAACATAACGTCTACAAGACACTTTAATTCTAAGATTCTCAAGCTCTGGAGGTACTGCGGAAATATCCTGTTCTGAAGCAGTGACTTATGGCTCCCAGGACTATTTGTTATCTCAAGTCAGGGCCTAGAGATTGTTCTACTCTACACTCTTCAAATCATGGCGATCAAACTGTACTACTAATTTGCCAGCCTACTGTTGCTTATAAAAACAAAAAATAAAATAAAAGATACAATTTAACTCTTTTCAACTATTTACTGCATAATCTTAAAGAACTTCATACAAAGAAACTAGCAACACTTGTTGAAGTCTGATAGCCTGGCACTGGAAGTTATGCTGTAGGAGGTGAGCGATGCTTCTTTCTTGTCCCTAATACTCTAAGCCAGTACTTAGTCCTGGTTGCACTGTCAGACTGCAAGTGCATATGCTTTCTCTTCTCCTCAACTCTTCTAAAACAATTTGTGAATGAATTGAAAGAAAAACAAATGAGAGAGGTGTATATAAAGTAGCCTTTATACTGTTCTGAGGAATTCCTTTCTTGAACTGTGTTCTAATATGTGGTTTATTTTGGAATACATTTCTTGATATTCTAAGAAGAATATTAATTCCTTTGTGTTTAAATAGAATTTTTCTGTAGATACTGGTCAGGTTCATTTAATATATAATATCACATCATGACAGTGTTTCTCAGTGGTTATTTCTTAGATGTCCTATATACTAGAGAAAGTGAGGTATTGAAATCACCCACTAGTACATTGTTGGTATTAGTATGCAGTGTTAAATCTAGTTTCTTTTTAACTAAATGATTTTATTCATTTACATACAAATGTTGCTCACCTTTCCTTTGCATCTGAGAGGGTGCTCCCCCAACCTTCCATCCACCCACCTCCACTTCTAACTACTCCTTGTTTTGGTGCATATATGTTTAGGACTGCAATAACTTGTCTTTAGATTTTTCTTATAATCCATATAAAGTGTTTCTCCTTATCTTTTATGATTAGATTTTGTTTGAAATCTATTTTTTCAGATACTATAATAACTATATCTGCTTGCTTCTTAGTTCCATTTTCTTGAAAATAAAGTTTTCCATCCCATTGTCATGAAATATGTTTCTTGGAGACAGCATAAAGATGGTTCTTCTTTTCTAATCCTCGTCAACTATATATCATTTTATTCACAACTTGAAATAATTTATGCTACAAGTTAGTATAGAACAATGTATTTTGTTTCTTTTTTTGTATTTTGATTGCTATCATTTTGTTGCTTTCTTGTTTTTTTTTTTGCTTTTTGCTTTTTAGAGTCAAGATCTCTTCCTGTAGCCCTAGCTCTCCTGAAATTCACTGTGTAAACCAGGCTTGCCTTAAGTTCACACTGGCTAACATTACATCTGAAAAGCTGGGGTTAAAGCATTGTTCTGTGAAGCCAGATCTTGTTTTATTGTTTTGTGTTTTTTTAATAGACACTTTTGATTCAGTGTTCTGGAATTGTATATTTCTTCCTTGTTCCTTCTTGGACATGCCTGTGTCTTCAGACCTGGATATTTCTTCCAGTATTTCCTCTGGAGCTCTTTATTGATTCTAAAGTATATGAATATGTTTTTTTAAATCATAGAATCGTTTCTTTATCCATTGATTAAGAATGAGTATAACAGTTTGGGGTGTTTGAATATTACAGAATATAGTAGTTGTGATTGGCATTTGTGGTCTTTTATAACTTTCCGAATGTTGAAAAGATTAATTCTGGTGTTCAGAGACTCCATGGAAAAACAGACAAACAAACAAACAAGCAAACACCAGCAGGAGCAGTGACAACAACAACAACAATGACAACAACAACAAAAATGGCTGTTATTCTGCTGGGCCTGTTTTCATATTTAAGTTGGTCTTTTTTTCTTGTCACTTTCAACGTTTTTTCTTTGTTCTATGCAGTTAGTATTTTCACATTTATTTGGCATGGGGAATTTGTTTTCTAGTACTTTCTATTTGTTGTCCTCTATGCCTCTTGGACCTTGATAGGCACAGAAGTTTCATAATTGGGCATGCTATACTATCACAGAAGTAACAAGAGATTCAGATGGGCATCTGCTTCTTTCTATGGCTCCCTTTAAAATTTCCTTGAAGACTTTCCTAGCTACTCCTTGTGTAACAACTAGACTGTGCCTTAACCTATAAACCTTTCAATTTAGACTTTTTAAAAACCTCTTTATAATCTAATCTTTGATTACCACATGTTTGTTTCAAAACTATGTGGAACATACAGAAATAAAATGGCTGAAATAATTGAACTTATTTCCCCTTGGAGATAGATAGATGAGTATGTAGGTAGGAAACATTGAAATAATCACTACTATTATAAAGTTTAATTTGTTTCCAAGTTCCCAAATTTATTCATTGTAGTTAAGATAATTTGGAATATAAATATGCAGGTATGAAGAGAAATTATATATATGAAAATGGAATATTGATATTAGTTTACATAATGAATAGAGGCTTGGATTAAAAGACCCTAGCATGGTTTTGTTGATATCAGATACTTCCAATATTAAAGGATATTTCGTCTAAGCATATTAAGCTTCTGTTTGATCTTCAATTGATTGGAATAAAGTAAAATAATTGCATTTTTGGGAATACATTAACCCTTAAAATAATAAAGTATGCAAATATATGACTGGAATATTCTTCAGAATATTTATTTAGAAAGCTCAAAGGTATTATTTTTTCTGTCAATGGGTAATTAGCACATGGTTCTTGGAAATAGTACATAAATAGTGATTTTCATGAATAATTACTCTTTTTTACAAGTACCCATATACTTTAATTCCCATAAGCATAGTGAGGAAACTAAGAAGTGGTGTTAAAGAAGTAAAATCAATATTAATCAATATCAAATCATATAAAAATGAGTTTAAAAACAAGGAAGCCAAGATGACATATCAAGACATAAAAATAAATAAGTAAATATTTTACAAATGAACACATGGTATGTGTAATGGCTACTAATTACACATATGGTCAATATATGTCTGATCATTAAAAAAAACCTAAATCTAAACAGCAGGTGGAATTTTCAATGTATTCAGGAATTTAATCAATTTGGTTACTAGTCCAGTGAAGAGAATATCTCTCCATCAGAAAGAACTACTCTTTGGATTTAGAGATATAAAAGTCTAATTATTGATTATTTAAACAATAAAATAAGAATTAGATTTATATAGTTTCATAATCACTTTTAAGAATTAGAAGATAAAGACACTCTGATGCTGTTTCAGTATAGCAGTTGATAGTAAGATGGGTTATATCTTTCAGGTAACCTCAAAGTAAATTATGAAATAGCTCAGTAATTATTAAGGTTCAAGTTTTATTATTCTCCTTATTATAATGACAGTGTGACATTAAAACTTGTCTTCTCTCACACATTATTTTAATTTTATTTTTCTATATCCAATCCTCCTTTGTTTGTTTTCTAAATGTTACATTTACATAATGCCAAATTTAAAATCCATTATTTTTATGAGAATATGTGGCTATTTTTTCCTGACATCTGTGAAACCATCTCTCTTTATTTTGTATCTTTTTATATGTGTTTATATTTTACATGTTTCTATCAACGTTGGTACTCATGTATGTGTGTTTATCTATATGTATCCACACATGTATCATCTATCACATATTTTGGTATATCATCTATCATATGTCTATTATCTACTATCTATCATCTATCCATCCACCTATCAATCACCTATCTATCATCTAACTCAGTATTTGGCAATTTACATTGCTGTAATTGACAAATTATTAATTTTGAAGTATGGTATTTTTTCACATATAAAAATGTGATCAATAAACGTTCAAATGTACAAATACAATAGACAAGGGAGATAAAAGCTCAATTCTTTAGTGAATTTTATTACTATTACAGATTCAATTTTTAGCAGATATTGTACTGTGCATAACTTGTTTCTCAAAGGCTTGTTTAGAGCTTTCTGTTCTTGGTTTTGGCAAGAGTAGAAACTACAATTATTTTCAATCGGTCTTTTAAGTTGAACACCAGCTGCTTTAACATTAAAGTTGTCTATCCAAGTGTCTTTGGATGGGAAAGTCATTGCTTAATACAAGTCTGAGATCTCTAATATTTCCTTAAGGTATCTTCCAGTATTCCAGTTTTTGTTAATGGAGGATGTCACATCTGTAATAGATCGTGTTAGGTATTGTGTCAAATTCTAATGACCAACCCAGTGTCTCATTCATGACTTTGTGTGGAAGAAGGGAGATGCCAGGACACTGTTGTGTATCTCCAGTCCTAAGATGACCAAACAATGACAATATTTTCTCTTTACAGATCTCCCTTCCTGTCTGTTGGATTTTCCTATGGATTATAGTTTCCTTTGGAAGATTGAAGTTGAAGAAATATATGCAGGCCAGCTCATCCGATCACACAGTCTGTTGTTGCCTTGTTACAAGATTCTTATAAAGAAAATGAAAACAAAGGTGTTATTGTTATAAATGAATACATTACTTTGGTAGGTGCAAGATATTGAACCCAGAGTTAATACACACACTATATAAAGAGCACAACAGTGAATTACATCCCAAGTCAAAAAGATCATTCAGTTGAGAAGTGACTAGTGTACATCTGGTTCATACTAACAGAAAGAATATAGTATTATATTCCTCATATATCTATTTTATACCATTTTTGTACAAACTTTGAGTGGCTACTTAAAGCCTTCAGGGTTGAAAATGTTTGAATACACAAGTGTTTTATATCTTGCAACTATTCAAATGATCTGATTTAATGATAATAGACATCTCTAGGGTTATTCTCTTCTTCATTATATCTGTTAATTTATTTGACTTGTTGAATGAACAAGCGTGTGAATGTGTGTGTGTGTGTGTGTGTGTGTGTGTGTGTGTGTGTGTGGTGTGTGTGTGTGTTTATATCTTTCTCCCTTGGAGGAACAATGAGGAATGAGAAAGAAAAAGTAAGGATACAGAAAGTACGGTAAGGACAGGGAACTATACAATTCAAGTCTTATATGTGTGCCTAGAATAATTATTTTCCTCTAGATTACATTATGCCTTTAGTATTTGTTTTTTATGATGAGAGAGCTGATGGGAATTCCACAAGATTTCCATTTACATTACTCTTTATTTTCATATAATATATAAAAGGACAATAACAGAAAATAGTGTTGAATTTGTCTAAACTAACACAATTGATTTTGTAAGTTTTCTAGGATATAAAATGAATCAATTAGAAATAAACATTTAACTATTTGTTAAATTTCCTGATATCTTTATAGTTCAAATATCTATATAATGGGTCACTTATTTCTATTGCAAATGTCTATGTTCTTATAAAGATTCAAGGCATGTTAATTAACATGTTTAAAAAATAAATAAAAATGTATTTACGATAGGAGATTCCATAATCCTAGATTTTGTTTTATTTTTGTTGTTGTTTGTTTACTTTCTTATTTACTTGGAGCAAATACAAACATACATTCATTAAGAAACTATATGCTCGCTGGGTGGTGGTGGTGCACACCTTTAATCCCAGCACTTGGGAGGCAGAGACAGGCGGATTTCTGACTTCGAGGCCAGCCTGGTCTACAGAGTGAGTTCCAGGACAGCCAGAACTACACAGAGAAACCCTGTCTCGAAACACCGGAAAAATAAAAGAAAAGAAAAAGAAACTATATGCTTTTTCTTTTATCTTTCTTTAAAAGCCTTTATTTATTTTATACATATGAGTGCTCTATTCACATATATACCTGTGTGGCAGAAGTGGGCATTAGATCCCATTATAGATGGTTATGACATCATGTGATTGGTGGGAACTGAACTCAGGACCTTTGCATGAACAGACAATGCTCTTAACCTCTGAGCCATCTCTCCAGCCCCCTACTTTTTTCTTTTTTCAAATACTCACCTGCTTGCAATCTGGTAAAACCACTCAGGAAATCAGTCTAATGGTTCCTCAGAAAAGTGAACATAGTACTATATGAGAACCCACCTATATCACTCCATGGCATATACCCAGAAGATGCTCCAACATGTAATAAGAACACATGTTCCACTATGTTCATAGCAGCCTTATTTATAATAGTCAGAAGCTGGAAACAACCCAGATGTCCCTCAACAGAGGAATGGATAGAGAAAAATGTGGAACATTTACACAATGGAGTACTACTCAGCTATTATAAACAACAACATCATGAAACTCGCAGGCAAATGGATCAAACTTGAAAACATCATCCTGAGTGAAGTAACCAAATCACAAAAGAACACACATGGTATGCAGTCACTGATAAGTGGATCTTAGGCCATAAGCTCGGGATACTCAAGATACAATTCATAGATCTTAAAAAAAAAAAAAAAAAAAAAAAAAACTCAAGAAGAAGGAAGACCAAAGTATAGATGCTTCAGGACTTCTTAGAAGGGGGAACAAAATGCTCATAGGATGAAATTTGGAGACAAAGTGTGGAGCAGAGACTAAAGAAAAGGCTACCCCACCTGGGGATCCATCTCACATACAGTCATCAAACCTGGACACTATTGAGTACGCTGGGGAGTGCTTGCTGACAGGAGCCTGATATGGCTGTCTCCTGAGAGGTTCTGTCAGAGCCTGACGAATACAGAGGCAGATGCTCACAGCCAACCATTGGACTGATCACAGGGTCCCCAATGGAGGAGTTAGGGAAAGGACTAAAGGAGCTAAAGGGGTTTGCAACACCATAGAAAGAACAACAATATCAAACAACCAGGCTCCCCCAGAGCTGCAAGGGCCTAAACCACCAACCAAAGAGGGACTCATGGCTTCAGTGCAGTAGCAGAGGATGTTCTTGTTGGAGTTTAGTCGGAGGACCCCCTTGGTCCTGTGGGGGGTTCAATGGACCAGTAGAGGAATGCCAGGGCGGGATGGCCAGAGTGTGTGGGTGGGTGGGGGAGCACCCTCATAGATTCAGGGACAGGAGGGATGGGATAGGGGGTTTCAGGAGCGGAGACTTGGAAACATTTGTAATATAAATAAAGAAAATATCCAATAAAAAAGACATTTTGAGAAAATTATTTTTGGAAGTTCAAAATTGGATGTGGTTTAAAATACTGTCTTATTTTGTATGGAAATGATGACATGTAGTGAATGAAAACCTATAAATCTGTCACTCATTCTGGTTTTAAAAATTAAGGATCAAGGAAATCTTGCTGTTAAATATGCACACAGTGGAAGGAATAATACCCTAATGTGCTTTGTGTAGAATAAGTTAATCAGTCTGTAGAACTAACTACAAATTATACTCATATTTTAAAATTCATAAATACAAGAAGTAAAATTTCCACCTTACACAAATTTTACAAAGGAACGTCACCCACTAATACAGCAAATGTTGACAAACCTAGTTCTCCTACTGGAGATCTATTGTTATCTAAAGAAAATGTTATTTAAAGCAATAATTTTTAGCAATGCATGTTTAAAAATGTCTTCCTCCTGATTTTTTGGGGGAGTGTATCTCATGTAATTCAAGTGCAAATGGAACATAGAAGGAAATTTTTGTGTGGATCTGAATAAATATAACTAGTAATCCAGATCATCATTTATCTAGGCAAATCTGAGAAAATCATAAAAGGTACTTTAAAAAATTTCAAATGTGTTTTTAGATCAGGGTGCATACATAGACAATTAACTCAGTTTGTATTAAATAACAGCTCAGAATAAAGAGCCCTCTTTTATATAGAGATTTTACATAGCATAATAAGAATATGTACAGAGCATGTTTGGTATCTTGAGAGCCATTATCAAGACCACATTGGGAACAATTTCTTTCTATCTGGCAGGTGAGTGACACTTCAGGTCTCATGCTGCCACTCAAAAGAAAAATGAGGCATCACTATGAAGTATATACTTCTGATTCACATCTTCAGGTAACTGCATGATGCTCAATTAGAGGATATTCACTGAGGCTGTTCAGACTGAGGAGTAATACAAAAGTCAAACCAATAGATCTATGTTCTCCTTAGAGCTGATCATTCATCTGTCACTTTCCTTCCACCCGTTGAACAGCAAAGAGTATCTGCAAACGATTTAGTTCACTGGAAAGAAAATGCCTGTGTTTAAGGCTGGGGGTAGCACTTGTCACATGTCTAAGTAAAACTATTTAGAAGGAACCTCAGCCCCATGCCTCTTCAGCTAAACAACTAGACTGTAGTGAGTTACCCCTTTTCCCTAGGGCTTAAGATCTCCCCAGACATGATTCTTCCTCCTGGATGTACAATACTGGATACATATTACCTTTTGCTGAATAGGCCTTCAATCTAACCAGTGAATGGTTGCTTACCATTATAAGAGTTATACCATTGTTGCACTAACAGAAACATCTTCCTGGACAGTTGATTTTTGATGCCTTTTATTTTCCCATCAGCCTGTATATCACTTTTCAATGTTATGAAAGCTACCTAGCAAAGAGGAAGTTTTTGATGCAGTACTATCTTAATTTCTCTATGTCTTGCAACCAAAATATGTGGTATATTCAGAAATAGTGTCTTATAAAATTGCTTGGTTAACAATAAAGAATAATAATTGCCAACATTAGGTGGAAAGTGTCTGGTACCTTCCAGACCAACAACTCATGTCCCAGATTTGTTACTTGGATGCTTGTTTAGTTACACACACACACACACACACACACACACACACACACACACACACATTATAGCTTACCTTATCATTCATGATACCTCCTTGCTTTCTTTTCACCTCACACATAATTTAATAGACTCTTAAATAAATAAGTACCCATGTGAGTTACAAATCTGCTTTGTTTTGGTTGAATCTTTCCTTTCTTATTCAAATTATTTCCCTTATCTCCCTTTAAATCACCTATATTTTATTATCTATATTCCACTAAGAAATTGTCCCCCTCCCCGGAAACTTCTTTCTGTTTTCCTCACTTCTATAAGTACTTAAAGTTAAATATTCAAATCTGAAAATTAGAAGTGAGAGTCTACATATGAGAAAGAATATTAGGTGTTTTCCTACAGTACTTGAGTTATATAAATCAGTGTAATGTTTCCAAATCCACCATTTTATCTATGGATTTTACAATTTCATTTTTCTTTACACCTAAATAAAATTCCACTTGGTTTACATACCATAATACCATAATCCTTAGCTATCATTTAGTTGATACACATCTAGGCTGATTCCATATCCTAGAGAATGTAAATAGAGCCGCAGTGAAAATTAATGATAAAGTAGCTCTGTATTAAAATATATAACCCTTTGGCTTATGCTCATGTGTGGTGTAGCCCATTCATATGATGGGTCTATCTCTCTCTCTTGATAAACTTTTATGCAGATATACGTAGAGACTCCACTGGTTTTCATACAGATGAATAGGCTCCAATGGATAGTTTGAAATAGTCACACAGATTCCACGGGTGTAACACATAATTGAAAATTAAAAGAGATGAATGTGAGAAAGGCAGAAACCTCTAAGACAAAGACAAGGCCAGAAGGACAGCAGTGGGAGAGAGATAAAGTTGGTGTGGTAGATAAGACATTGGCCCAGGATAAGGAGGTAGGCTTCAGGAAGGGATCTGACATTAAGCTAGAACAAAGAAGTAATTTCAGGCAGGAATCTAAACCTTAGGCTAGAACAAGGAAATAGGCTTCAGACATGAAAATGACTTTAGGCTAGGACAGGGAAGTTGTCTCAGATATTTTGGTCATCCTCATAAGCCCTTAGAAACAGAGATCATGGAAGTGATCATGGGACTTTGTCTATTGTCTTGCTTGTTCCTTGACTAATTGCATCTATTGTTTTGCTAGTTCCTCAACCTAGAACTGACCTTAATACTTGCTTGTAATTAAAATGGTATAAAAGCAAAAAGGAGGAGGGGGATGGGATGGGGAGGTTCTAGATAGGGGAAAAGGGAAAAGGGGATGACATCTGAAATGTAAATAAATAAAATATCCAATAAAAAAAGAAAAGCGAGAGTGAATTATACACAGTTGAAATCAGCAAAGAAGAAAATGAGCAACACACACAAGGGTCATTCATAAAAACAATACTGTGCAAGGTGTGTGTTTGTCTCTCCCTGTGTGTATTTCTCCACCCCCCCGTGTGTGTATGTGTGTGTGTTTGTGTGTGTGTGTGTGTACAAACAGAAACCCCAGGCAACCATGTGGCTTCTCCTAGCTACTCTTATAATCTTAGATGTATTATATAAAGAAAGCAATCTTTATAGTAACATGAGTTCTTTTTTTTTAATTCTTTAATTTTTTTTGCAGTGTTTATCCCTTTCCTGGTCAGCCCTCTGACTGTTCCACATCCCATACCTCCTCCCTTCTCTGTCTCCAAGAAGATGTCCTCACCCCCTACCCCACCCTATCAGACCTCTCGAGAGGGTTAGGTACATCTTCTCTCACTGACACCTGACAAGGCAGTTCTCTGCTCTGTATATGTTGGGGGCTCATATCAGGTGAAGTATGCTGCCTGGTTGGTGGCTCAGTGTCTGAGAATCTCTGGAGTCCAAGTTACTTGAGACTGCTAGTCTTCCTATACAGTAACCCTTCTCCTCAGCTTCTTCCAGCCTTTCCCTAATTTAACCACAAGGGTCCCTGGATTCTGTCCATTGGTCAGATGCATGAGCATCTGATTCTTTCAGCTGCTTGTTGGGCCTCTCAGAGGGCAGTCATGCTTGGCTCCTGTTTGTAAGCACACCATAACATCAGTAATAGTGTCAGGCCTTGGGGCATCCTTTTGAGCTGGAACACAATTTGAATCTGTTACTTGATCTCCTTTCCCTCAGGCTTTTCTCCATTTTTGTACTTTAGTTTACTAGTTAATAGGACTTCTACATCACAATCTCTGGATACAGCAGAATCTGGAAGTATTTTATGTCAGGCCTGATGCTACGTAATCCTAAACTGAGATTATTGTTACTAACAAACAAAAATGAAAACATCCAGCACTGCCTACCATATTCATATGAAAAGACTGGAAATCCAGGGACTCATTGTTCAGAAATTAAATCACTGTAGAAATATGTAACTAATTTACTTCTGGTCATATTATAGATCACACTGTAACTATGATCTTCTTTTATTGTCATTGCCTCATTAGAGAGAAATTCTCAGTGTCTGTGATGGCTTGTATATGCTTGGCCCAGGGAGTGGCACTATTACAACGTGTGACCTTGTTGGAGTAGTTGTGTCACCGTGGGCTTGGATTTAAGACCCTCACCCTAGCTACCTGGAAGTCAGTATTCTGCTAGCAGCCTTCAGATGAAGATGTAGAAGTCGCAGTTTCTTTTTCACCATGCTGACCCAGATGCTGCCATGTTCCCATCTTGATAATGGACTGAACCTCTGAACCTGTAAGCCAGTCACTATTCAATGCTGTCCTTTTTAAGACTTGCCTTGGTCACGGTTGCTGTTCACAACAGATAAGCCCTAACTGAAACAGTGTCATTATTTTAAGATATAATCATATTAACCATTGTTTTATACTCAGTAAAATAAAATTCATTTCTATATTAGGCAATTGTAATTTTCAATACAACAATTTATTAGAATTGTTATAAAAGAAGAACCCATTTTTAAAGTGATTTTAAAAATTAATGCATCCAGGAAATTCACCATTGCTTAAGGCTTAAGAGAAGGGAAAAATTCTGATTTTTTTTCTTGTTTGCTCTCTTTAATTGATATAATGTTGGGAGAGTATGAGGCACCAGAAACTCCATGTCTGAAAGGATAAAAACATCCTACCACATTTAACACAACTGTGACAGCTGTCTGGAAATCATGAGAAATACATGGAAGAATTTCAGAAAAGGCTCAGGTAGTAGTTGATGTCATTCATCATGTAGTGATGATCATTCCTGTTAAAATGTCCATGAAAATGATAGGAATTTATTTATTTTGCTAATAGTTTTACATTTATAAATACTCTTTATATAGGAAATAATACATATTTATTGAAGGAATATCAGGGAAGTATACTAGATTAGTAAGAATTCAAACAAAATCCACTTGGTTGGAGATTGTTACCATTATTATATGTCCAATTATATAGAATGTATGTTTGAATGCATTTGTGTGTGTGTGTGTGTGTGTGTGTGTGATTATATATGTATCTCATTGTATACATATGTGGACGTTTATTATATTTAAAACATGAAATTAATTCATCAAATCTATCTCTATCTATCTATCTATCTATCTATCTATCTATCTATCTATAGCTTTATATATATATATATAATTCTTTAACTTTATTATGTGTAGTTTATGGATACATTTTTAACTTCTTTTTAGTTTTTGTAAAATAATTACACAGACTAATGGGTTTCTCTGTAGCCTTTTCATAATTCTTTATTTTATTTATGTTTATCCCCCATTAGTCCTTGCCATGTCTCTGTCTTTCTCTTGCTAACC
Source organism: Grammomys surdaster (assembly GCF_004785775.1). Lineage (NCBI taxonomy): Eukaryota > Metazoa > Chordata > Mammalia > Rodentia > Muridae > Grammomys > Grammomys surdaster. The sequence goes on along the minus strand of NW_021604634.1, from coordinate 7,392,022 downwards.
TTCCTATATCCTTCTTGTACATTACCTTCCTGTCACATGTATTTAATCACATTTTGTTTTTTAATATCTCTTTTGCTTTTTAGTCCACATTTTGTTTTTATAATCTACATACACAAACACACATGCACATGCACACGCACACACATAGTGTAATGGTTGAAATTTAGGATCTGAATATGAAAGAATATATGATATGCAGCTCATATAATTATTTGTTTTACTAGGTCAGGATATTTTGCTTAAAAATAATTTGTAGTTCTGTACATTTTCTTGCAAATGCTATCGTTTCATATTTCTTTACCAATAAATAAATGTCCTTGTTTGTATTTCCTGTGTTATTTATGCATTTGCATTAAATTAAAAGTTTTCTTTATATAACAAAGGAAAAGAAATAATTTCAAAATGAAGAGACAGCATATATAAAAGAAGAAAGTTATTATCAGCTACATGTCACATAGCAAGTTGATACATGGAATGTTTTATTACATTTTCATTAATGTATTTACTTTACATACCCTTCCTCACAGTCCCTCCTCATAAGCTTCTTCATTTTTTCCTCTCATTCTTTTTGACAAAGAATCATACAATGGAAATGATAATTTATTTCAATAAATAGTGTTGGTCTAACTAGATGTCTATATGCAGAAGAATGCAAATACATTCATATTTACAACCCTGCACAAACCTTAAACACAAGTGGATCGAAGACATCAACATAATATTGAATACACTTATTATGATAGAAGAGAAAGTGAGGAATATGTTTGAATACATTGGTATAGATGATAACTTCCTGAACAGAAGACCAAGTGCTCAGATTCTAAGTCTGACAACTGATAAAGTAGACCTCATGAAACTGAAAAGATTCTGTAAGACAAAGGACGAACATCAGCCTACAGATTGGGAAAGGATCTTCATCAACCCTACATCCAACATAGAAATAATATCCAAAATATATAAAGAACTCGAGAAATTAAACACGAACCAAACAAACAACCCAATAACAAAATGAGGTAATAAAAATGGGAGAATGTAAAGTGAATAAACAGAACTAAACAGAGAATTCTCAACCAAAGAATTTTGAATGGCCAAGAAGCACTTATAGATATATTCAATATCTTTAGTCATCATTGAAATGGAAATCAAAAGGACACTGAGATTCTACCTTATAGCCATTAGAATGGCTATGATCAAAAACTCAAATGTCAGCACATGCTCACAAAGATCAAGAGCAAGAGAAATACTCTTCCAGTGCTGGTGGTAGTGCAAACTTGTACAACCACTTTGAAAATCAATTTGGAGGTTTTTCAGAAAATTGGGAATAGTTCTACCTCAAGACTTAGGTATACCACTTCTGGACATATATTCAAAAGTTATCCCACTAAACAACTGGGACATTTTCTCTATTTCATGCTATGTTCATAGCAGCTTTACTCATAATAGACAGAAACTCAAATCCTTCAACTGAAGGATGGATAAAGAAATTTTGGTACATCTACACAATGGAATTCTATTCAGTTAGATATTTTCAATTCAGCTAGAATTTCTATTCAGGTAGAATTTCTATTTGGATAGAAAATATCATCCTGAGTATGGTAATTCAGATCCATTAGGACACTATGGATGTACTTATAAGCTGGTATTATCCATAAAATTACAGGATACACAATCTATAATTCACAGACCCAATGAAACTAAGTAATAAGGAGTGCTCAAGGGAGGATATGTGAATCTCATTCAAGTGAAAATTAAATAGTTACTGAATGTGGAGTGAGGGAAGGAGCAGGGAAGAAGAGAGGGTGAGAAGGAGAATGTCCATGAAGATCAGGTGTAGGGAGAAGGGGGGCAGGAGAGGTCTGGAAGTGAGATCTAAGACTAGCTGGAGACAAGACTATTTCAGGCTACCTTGTCTGAACCATTTATTCTCAACATAATTATTTTGGCTCCTTGGGTTCTATGGGGGTGACCCTAGCTGAGACTCAGACAAGCTAAGTATATGAAGACTGAAGTGACCCCTCTTGTATCCAGCCAGGACTTCTTGTGAAGGAAAGGGGGAACGGAAGGAGCACACCCAGCAAACCTTAAAATCAAAATTTCTTCAGCTTACAAGATGCACAGGGATAAAAATGGAGCAGAGACTGAGGCAAAGGGCAATTAATGACGTCCCAACTTGATACCCATCTCATGTGAGAGAGCCAACCTCTGACATTATTAATGATACTCTGCTATGCTTGCAAACAGGGAGCTAGAATAACTGTCTCCTGAGAGACTTCAGCCAGAAGCTAATGGAAACAGATGCAGAGATCCACAGTCAAACATTAAACAGAGCTCAGAATATCTCTTGGAAGATTGGAGGATGGAACTAAGCAAGCTGAAGGGGTCAAGGATATCCCAAGAAGTGCCCACAAAGTCATCTAACCTGAGCCCATGGCAGTTCACAGAGACTGAACCACAAACCAAAGAGTATGCAGTGGCTGAGCCTAGGTCCCCTACACATTTGTAGCAGATGTGCAACTTGGACTTCATATGAGTATCCTAACATTGGAGCAGTAGCTGTTTCTGACTCTGCTGCCTGCCATTGGATGCTCTTTCTCTAAATGGATTGCCTGGTTAGGCCTCAGTGGAAGAGGATGCGCTTAGTCATAGTGGTACAAGATGTCTGAGGGCAGGGTATTTGGTACCCAAGGAGGGCTTCCACTTCTCTGAGGAGAAGAGGGGAGATTAATTGGAGTGAGAAATTTGTAAGGGTGGGACTTGGAAGCAGGGGTGTTATCAGGATGTAAAGTGAATAAATAAATAAATTAATGGAAAAAAACAGAGCTAAAAAGGATAAATCTATCCTCAAAATTTACTACACAATCTCAAAAGAGTCAAAATAATTATGTTGAGAATAAGTAGTTCAGACAAGGTAGCCTGAAATCTATAATACTAAGAGACTGTGATATGATCCTGTGGATAAAAACTCAGCCACACCAAACGGACCAGTTTGGAACATATATCTTTGCTGGTGTGAAATTTTTATTTTCTATGTTCTCTTGTATGTGCTTAATCTGCTTATGTTAGAGTTTTCCTTTCAGTATTTTTTGTGGGGTTGAATTTGTGAACAGATACTGATTATGTCTTAAAATATATTGTTTTCTCCTTCTATAGCAATTGAGAGTTTTGCTGGTCATAGTAGGCTAGGTTGACATCTCTGGTTTTTTAGAAGCTACTAGACATCTGTACAGGCCCCTCCAGCTTTTATAGTTTCTGTAGAAAATTCAGGTATAATTCTGATGGTTCTGTCTTTGTATCCTACTTGGCCATGTTCCCTTGCAGCTTTTATATTCTTAGTACTCTTTCTTTGTTCTGTAGATTTAATGTTTTGATTGTAATGTATCAGGAGAATTTTATGTTCTCATTCAATCTAATTGCTGTTCTGTAAGCTTCTTATATGTTTATAGACATGCCTTTCTTTAGGTTGGGAAATTTTATCCTATGATTTTGTTGAAAATATTTTCTGGTACTTGGTCCTAGGATTCTATACTTTCTTTTGCTCCTAACATTCTGAGATTAGATATTCTTTTATTATTCCTGTTCTTTGGATATTTTGTATCAGAAATTATTTAGATCTAACATTCTGTTTCACTATTTTTCTTCTATCATATCAATCTTTCTTCTATCGTATCTTCTATGACTGAGATTCTCTCTTCCATTTATATTCTGTGGACAATGTTCGTGTCTATCTTTCCTGTTCTCTTCCCTAGGTTTTCCATCTCCAGGATTCTCTCACTTTGTCTTTTCTTTATTGCTTCTTTTTCCATTTTCATGTCTTCAGCACTTTTGTTCATTTTCTTCACCTTTTTAATTGTATTCTATATTTCGTTAAAGTATTTATTCTCTTCATTAAAGGTCTCTACCTGTTTGATTATATTTTCTTTTAGTACCTTTTTCTATTTATTTATTTGTTTATTTATTTATTTATTTATTCATGTTCCATTGCACTGTCACCACCCGCCATTCATTCATCCCTTTCTATCTGAAAAGAGGAGCCTCACCCACCTCACAACCAGGGTAACAACCTACTCTGGCACATCAAGTCACCACAGGACTAGTGAGGCCAGACAAGATAGTTCATTAGGTAACAGAGTCAGGGACAGCTCCTGCTGCAATTTTAGGGGACCCACATGAAGATCAAGCTTGCATTGGCTATGTACATGTGAGATGTCTAGATATAGTCCAGGTTTGCTCTTTGGTTGGTAGTTTAGTCTCTGGGAACCCTCAAGGGATTAGTTGATTATTTTGGTCCTCTTATGGAGTACCTATCCTCTCCAGAATCCTTAACCCTTCCACCAACTCTTCCTCAAGACTACCCTATCTCCACCTAGTGTTTTATGGTGAGTCTTTGCTTCTGTTTCAGTCAGCTGCTGGACAGAGCCTCTCAGAGTACAGTTATTCTAGGCTCCTGTCTATAAGCACAACAGAGCATCATGGGTCTCTATTTGGATGATTATTGCTTGGCCATTCCCTCAATCTCTGCAACATCCTCTGTCACTGCATTTCTTGTAGACAGGATAAATGTTGGGTTGAAAGTTTTGTGGGTGGGTTTGTGTCCCAATCATTCTACTGGAGTCCCTGCCTGGGTACAAGAGGTGGTCTCTTCGGGTACAATTTCCCCAGTGTTATGAATCACAGCTAAGGTCACCCCCATTGATTCTTGGGTGCCTCTCCTTCCCTTGATTTGGCAATTCCTCGAGATGTCCCCCCTCACCTCCCTAGCCCTATCAGTTGGAGATTTCCATTCATTTTCATGGTCTTCTGGTCATCTCTCCTGTCTCTCCCCACACCTGATCCTGAACACTTGTTCTCCTCCCATCTTGTTTCTACTCATCTCCCTCCACGTTTCTACTCACCTCCCTCCACTGACTATTATTCCCCCTTCTAGATGTCATTATTTTTAAGAGCTGAATCATATTTCATTATGTAGATGTTCCACATCTTCTGTATCCATTTTTCACTTGCGAAACAGAATCTAAGTTGGTTCTGGCTATCTAGGTTCCTTTTCTGGCTATTACAAATAAAACTTCTATGAACATAGTTGAGCTTGTCTCCTTGTTGTATGGTTCAGCATCTTTTGGGTATATGCCCAGGAGTGGTATAGCTGGGTCTTAAGGTAGAACTATTCCAAATTTTCTGAGAAACTGGCAAATTGGTTTCCAGAGTGTGTGTATAAGTTTATACACACCAGCAATGGATAATTGTTCCTTATACTACACATTCTCTCCAGCTTGTGCTGTCATATGAGTTTTCAGTTTTTCTGATGGGTATATGGTGGAATCTTGGAGTCATTTTGATTTGTATTTCCCTGACCAAGTACATTTAACATTTCTTTAAGTGTTTCTCATCTATTCAAGTGTCCTTTGTTAATAATTCTCTGTTTATGTCTGTATCACATCTTTTAATTGGATTACTTGTTTTGTGTGTATCTAACTAATTGAGTTCTTTATATTTTTTAGTATTAGCCCTTTGTCAGATGTAGGGTTGGTAAAGACGTTTTCATATCCCTTAGACTGCCATTTTGTTTTTTTGACCGAGTCCCTTTTGCCTTGCAGAAACCCTTCAGTTTTATAAGTTCCCATTTATTAAATGTTGATCTGAGAGCCTGAACTTTTAGTGTTCTGTTCAGTAAGTTGTCTCCTGTGTCAATATGTCCACGACTATTTGCCACTTTCTCTTCTATTTGATTTAATGTATCTGATTATATGTTGATGCTTTTGATCCACTATACTTGAGTTTTGGGTAGGGTGACAGATATTGTCCTATTTCCACTCTTCTACATGCAGACATCCAGTTTGACCATCACCATTTGGTGAAGATGCTTTCTTTTTCCATTGTGTGGTTTTGGTTCTTGTCAAAAGCAAGTGTTCATATGTGTGTGGGTTTATTTCTGGGTCTTCAATTAGATTCCATTGATCACCCTTTCATTTTCTGTACAAATACCATTCAGTTTTTATGACTATTGCTCTGAAGTACAGAAATCAGGAATAGTGATACCTCCAGTTCTTTTATTGTTCAGAATTGCTATAGGTATCATGGGTGTTCTGATTTTCCATATGAAGTTGAGAATTGTTCTTTCAAGGTCCGTGAAGAATTGTGTTGGAATTGTAATATAAATTGCATTGAATCTATAGATTGCTTCCTTTAAGATGGCCATTTTTAGTATGTTAAACCTACTGATACATGGGCATGGCAGATTTTCTGATATCTTCTTCAGTTTCTCTCTTCAGAGATTTGAAGTTCTTGTCATACTTGTCATTCGTTTGGTTAGAGTTACAACAAGGAATTTTATACTACTTTTGGCTATTGTGGAAGTTATTATTTTCCTCATTTCTTTCTCAGCCTATTTATCATTTTGTATGCAGGCCCTTGGTTGAAGGTGTTTATGAGATATAGAAGATCTCTAGTAAAATTTGGAGGGTCACTTGTGTATATACCTTGTTATCATCTGCAAATAGTAACATTTGGCTTCTTCTTTATTTGTATCCCCTTTAGTTATCAAAGTTAGAAATTCAAGTACTATTTTGAATAGATACGGAGAGAGTAGACAGCCTTGTCTCATCCCTGATTTTAGTGAAATTACTTTATTTTTCTCTTCATTTAATTTGATATTTCTATTGGCTTTCTATATATTGCTTTTACTCTGTTTAGGTATGCACATTGTCTCCATGATCTCTCTAAGACTTTTAACATGAAGTGCTGGATTTTTTCAAAGGCTACTCAGCATCTATGAGATGATTATATGGGTTTTATTTTTATTTCAGTTTCTTTATGTAGTAAATTGTTTTGATGGATTTTTGTGTATTGTACCACCCCTGTATCCATGGAATAAAGTCCACCTGATAATGGTGGGTGATGTTTGTGATATATTCTTGAATTTGGTTTGCAGGTATTTTCTTGAGTATTTTTGCATCAATGTTCCTAAAGTAAATTAGTCTGAAGTTCTCATTGTTGAATCTTTGTGTCATATAGATATCAGGGTAACTGTTGCCTTATAAATGAGTTTAGCAATGT
>NW_021604634.1:7355021-7384572 GCF_004785775.1 Grammomys surdaster | reverse complement strand
TCATCTCTATCTATATCATCTCTATCTATATCATCTCTATCTATATCTATATAATCCATATCTATATATCTATATCATCTATATCTATATCATCTATATCTATATATCATCTCTATCTATATCATCTCTATCTATATCATCTCTATCTATATCATCTCTATCTATATCATCTATATCGATATATCTATACCATCTATATCATCTCTATCTATGTCATCTCTATCTATATCATCTATATATCATCTATACCTATATCATCTATAACTATATCATATATATACATATTTATATCTATATCTAAATCTATATCATCTATATCCATATCTATATCATCTACATCTATATCAACTATATCATTTATATCTATATCATCTATAGCTATATCATCTATATCATCTATAGCTATCTCTAACTCTACCTCTATCTCTATATCATCTATCTATATCTATATCTGTATCTATATTGATCTATCTATATCATCTATCTCTTTAGCATCTATGTCTATATCTATATCATCTATATCTACATCTATATCTATATCATTTTATCTATCTATCTGTCTATCAAAAAAGAAAGTGTCCCCAGAGCTGGAATTACAAGAAAATGACAGCCCGTGCTGTGAGTGCATGTTTGCATATAGTTACGAAGTGTATATGTGTGGAAGTGGGCTATGCACACTTTTGTCAATGGGAAAATAAAATTCTCACTGTATTCCCTAATTCCCACAATGACTAGGGTGTTCAGTTAAAGACAGGTATTTTTTCTAAGTAAGAAAATTAGAGCACAGGGCTAAAAGGTTGTCTGGGTAAAGTGCTTGCTGCAGATGCATGGAAGTATGAATTCTGATCTCCAGCCAGCACATAAAATGTACCTGTGGACCCAGAACTGGGAAGGGATGGTCAGAGTCCAGCAGAACTCCAGATCTGGCTGGATAGCACAAATGTTTGTGCTCCAATTCAAGTGAGATAACTTGTTTCGATATATGAAGCAAAGAGTGATTGAAGAAACACATGGTGTACATGCACACCTCGCAACTTCCTCCATACATATTTAAACCAAAAGGAGGAGTGATGCGATGGAGGAGCAATAGGAGCAGGAGGAGGAGAAGAAGAAAAAGAAGAGGGGAAGGAGGAGAAGAAACATTTTGATACTTGCCCAATAAAACTCACTATAATCTTCATATATGATTGAAACTACTCATCAATCTACTTATAACAGAAATTTACAAACTGCCTCTATGTCTACTGTCAACAGCTTATCTCCTTTATTTAAGAAAGTGAGCACAAAACATACTTGTTTATATGAATGTCTTAACGAGCCCCACAGCCTGGTTATTATAAACCAGATGATATTCATTTCTGTGTACACTCCTAACTCTTTCACACAGCTTGAAGGCAGTGAGCATTCATTTAATGCAAGTAAGAAAAATACATAAATGGATACATGCACAAATACGGCCTAGTCAGTGGTGATATAAATCACGTGCTACTTTACATTTTAGACATAATCCATTCATTAAATATAGTTGTTTCCCTAAATAATTATTGTTGTATATCCTGAAAATAAATGCTGATTCTGAGAGGGTCCTGCTTCTGTTCAATTCTGTAAATCTTGTTGAGCAATCTTCTGTGCCCTGGTTCCTCTTTCTTTGATTCCAATTCATCATAGTTTGTTTACCACTCATGTTGTCATTTCAATCTGCAGCTGACATAGCTGTGCAGATGAAACATCTTCATATGCGGCACACATATCTCCTTGAAAACTCTACCAAATCCAGCCTTCTGGAGGGAAATTAAGTCTACTCATTCACTTTCACGTTTTGATGCATGTAGGGGAAAATATATTCAATGCAAATTGTTCTACAAAGCATAAGTTTTCCTTAATTAGAAAGAAAACTTTTAGAAAGAATGATTCCCTAAATTGTTTAAATCTGGAGCTTTATATTAAATGACAGAAAAACTTTAGTTTAGCAGTTTACGCAAAAACAGTAAAGACATTTTTATCTAAATTTTGATTGTAATGTATTAGTGGGCATGTGATAGACAGATCAAGCTATAAAAATATATAAATCAGGGGTGATATTTATTTTTTTGGAGCATTGGAGTCTGAAGTCTAGAACATGCGTGCAGCAGATTTGCTACTTTTAGTTAGCTCTCTCCTGCTTTACACTCAGCCTCTCTGCTGTGTCCTTATACAGTTCTGAGTAAAATAGCTTACTTCTGTTTCTCCTCTGATCATGACACACCTCCCTTTCTAAAGAATCAACTATAGAACATCGTCACATCAGTGAATGCACTGCCAAATACTATAAATTCAGGGGTATGTCTTTTCAGAAAATGAGGAGGACAGACATACATTAGCTCACATGTTTCTAAGTCCATCCTTTAGTTTATTTTTTAATTATTTCTTTTAGTTTGATATTATGATATAGTTACATTACTTACTCATTCATTTCCTTTGTCCATACTCTCCACTGTAACCCTCTTTGCTCTTGTTCAAACTCCTAGCTTTCCTTTTCATTAATTGTCCTTGTCTACACATATATATGTACATATATATATATAGCTATAAATATACTGAACCTTTTATATGTTGTTATTTGTACATCTGTCTCCCTTAGGTATTCTAATTATAATTATCATAACTTATTACTTCTCCTTTCAGAGGGAGAATAGATGTAGTTTTGTCCAATAGATCTCAAATACACTATTCAAAATGATGTGTGTTGTCACAACTTCACAGGTATTCCTGCTCAGATTTTCATCACTATTTTAGAAAGCTGCTAGGGTATAATGCCTACATATTGTCCACTTCTCAGTGCAGCTCTGTGTAGTTCTCAAGTCTCACTCAGAGTGAAGCCTGGTACCAAACTTGGGCAAAAGTAATAAGATGTCACTTCTTTGTTCGTATTTCATAGTGAAATATTCTCCATTGCAAATTATATCTGTTCACTATACGCTTCCTGACTTTAATATGACTTTAAATGTCATTTCATATATGTCTTTATATGTCTTTTAAATAAAGTCATTTTTAAATGATTAAAATAATATGTCATCATGAATATTATTCCTACAGAGGAATATTTTTTGACATCCTAAGGAAAGATAGAAATGTGGTCTACTATAGTTGAGCTTCATATCAGTTTGAAGCACCAGCCACCTCCTAGATAGAACCAAGTGAGACCCTGACTGGATGTGGTAGGTTCTCTAACCCATGGAAACTGCTAGGTAATAAATGAACGTTTGATGATGATAAGCTTTTTCTGCTTGTTTGTTTCATTATTCGTTTGATTGGTTGATTTTGGTTGTTTGTTTGTTTGTTTTGTTTTGCTTTGTTTTCATTTTGTGTCAAATTATTATATGTTTAAAACCAGTAACACATTTTCATTTCAACCTGAGCCTTTCCATGTAAGATTAAAAAAAATGACAGGACATTTTCTGACTCCGGATAGTAAGCAAATTTTGTTTGTGGAGAAGCAGCCACAGAACCACCAGGATGAAGCATGACAAAAGTCAACTCACTAGTCCCTAGGTGTCCCTCTGGAGAAATATCACCTATTGTTTACTCTTCTCTGTCTTCCCCACCTAGCCCAGAATATCCATCTCTTGAAACTTCCTGTCCTCACCCAACAATCCTCTAAATAGAATGTAAGTATCTATAATAATATCATTATATATATCCTAAACTTTATAATTTATAACTAAATATATCCTAACTTTATTTTTTCAATAAAATGTATAGATATAGATGGAGTCTGCTAATTTCTACATGGTAATTTTATTTATAAATTCTTTATACTAGAGTATTAGTAAAAATGAACATGGATGGTCACACAAAATTCATAAACTTAAGACCTATGTTAAGTATTGAGCCTTCTTTGAAGCAGTGATGGCCAGTGGAATGCTTCCTATCATAAATTAAATAGCATTAACATTGCAACTTTGAAATATGGTGTTATTTAACACTTCTCACAGAGGAAAAAAGACAAGAGTCAACCTCAGTCAACCTCAGTGTAATGGTTTGTATATGCTTGGCCCTGGGAGTGACACTATTAGGAGATGTGGTCTTATTGGAGTAGGTGTGTCATTGTAGGCATGGGCTTAAGCCCCTTACCCTAGCTGCCTGGAAGTCATTCTTCCACTAGCACCTTCAGATGAAGATGTTGAACTCAGCTTCTCCTACATCATGGCTGCCTGGATGCTGCCATGCTCCTGCCTTGATGATAATGGACTGAACCTCTGAACCTGTAAGTCAGTCCCAATTAAATGTTGTTTTTTATAAGAGTTGCCTTGGTCATGTTGTCTATTCACATTAAACCCAAACAAAGACACTCAGAGAGTATAATTCTGGTATTTTTTCTAGATTATAATATACTGTAAATGAATCCCCAGTAGTGATTGGTGCAACAGATTTTAATACTGGAGATGCTTGAGATGGAAAGAAAATGTGCCCCTACCCAACTTGTTTAAATGTCATCTCTCTTCTATTTGCTAAATAGCTCCTATGTTTGTGTGGTTTACTGCTGGGCTTCCTGTTTGTCTCACCACTGGGCTGTATGAAGTGCTTCCAACGCTTCAGGGGAGACAGAACAGTCTTTAATGTGAGTCCTTAGTATGTGTTTTCCCCAGGTGGAAAACAGCAGAGTCTATGATGGTTGTTGTGGTTCTGGCTCCTGGGCATCCAGGCACCACAGGTGTACCTCTGGGAATTGGGAACAAGTCTTCATTCAGCCCTCCCCTCAATTCGACCAACCATGCACTAGTCTGGAAGGGGAAAACAGACCTGGGACGTGGGTGAACCGAGTTTGGTTCCTAGTAATTGCCAAGAGTAAGGAAGAGCTGAGAGACACAGGCCTTCTCTGGAGATTTAGGCAAGGTTCTTTACGATGAAGCCCCCCCACACACACATCATTGATGAATAGAGGGTCCTCACTTGTCCAGATTGCTTTATTTAATGACGAATGTGAATGCATACACCTTGCTCAGGGTAAACCAGGGATTAAATACCTTTTTCAGGAAGGAATACCCAGGAAGGGAAACTCAGTGGCTGAAAACTCAGGGCCTATCTAGGTAACTCATTAGCATTGAGAACTTTAGGTTTTTATGTACCATGACTGGTTGTTATGGTCTTCTCAGAGGACTGTCATGGTTACTGCTCCAGAACAGGTAGAGTTTGGCAGGTAGCTGGCCCTATGCCTATCATACTCAATTCTGAGTCACAAGGTTTGGGCAAACTCAATCTTACCAGTCCTGTCTGGTGTCACAAACTACTTGGCTCACACAGTTCACATCTTTGACTTCTCTTGGGTGTGATGCTGTGGAATCTACTAGCTTGGGAGACCTCTTTACCTCCGGACTTCCTATGGGACAGCTAAGAGATACAGAACAAAAAGAAAGCATGCCTAAAGAAACAGTCAACTCTAGTGATCCAGGATATTTTGTAATCTTTCACACAACTATGCCATAGACTATTAGTAAAATTGAAAATCATGTCTGAAAAGCAGATGGTAAGAATGATTTATATACTCAGTAACCATGCTTTACTGTGGGTAGTTGATGGTCACTACTCATCACAAAATGGCCATCAGGCAAGCTGAAAATAAGACTGAGAATAAAGAAAACATAGAAAAGATTAAAGATTGTCTCTATTTGCTTTTCCCTTGCCAGGTTTGTATCTTCTTTATGAACCCATCTATTACATCAATGATGACTATTAGTGCTGTCAGAAACCTCTCTTTGGTTCATGTTAGAGAAGGCTACAGCTCATTCAGCAAAAACATCACATCATGCTGAGATTCCTGCTCTCCTAATCATCTGCCCAGGAATCCTGGCTGCATAATAACTATATGCAAAATTCAGAACATATGGTGCAGAAAACTAATTACTATATCAATATTTCACTGTGTTGTCAGTGATGGAATCATCGAGACTGTTCTACAACTGTGGATTAGGAGCAATGCCAGCATGTTAGATACTAATAGCAGTAACAGGCCAACTTTACTGCACTTTAACTGACTGCTATGTCACAGCGAGTTATGTTTTTCTGTGTTTATGAAGTAGTGTAACCTCCAGAGGATGCAAACTGACCTCTTAAACAGTCATCCTTTATCATTATCAAGACTAATTAGGAGCCATATGCTCCCAGGGTTCACACACCATGTATATACAACTTCATAGAAACCTACTAAAGCTCCAGGCTATAAAACAAAACTGTTACTTGACAGCATGAACATACATTAAAAACTCACACAAAGCCATTAGGCGCAATTGTACAGTCTACTGGGGTACAGTACAGATCAACAGTGTGTGTGAAGAAAGGATGCTGGTTGCTGTTAACACTAACCAAGGACTTGTTGTATATGGGTCAGTGTTCTAAACATTTTTTTCACAAAGATAGTGTCATTAAACGCCTAAAATAATCTACAAGAGTGACATTATTATGAGTATAATAAGTGAGACAACCATTGCAAGAATTTTTAGATATTGATCCTGCAAACATTTACTCACTGAATTTCAAATTGAGATTTAAATGCAGTTGTTCTGAAACTAAAATTATTGCCTGTTTTGGGTTCTACATCTACAAATGGTGTAATTTATATCTCTGCTGTGACTATAAATTTTGGCCATTAGGCAAGGCTTTTGAATTTTTAAAAAATCTTATTGCATATCATATTGAGAGAGAATAATGGAGATGCTCATAGTATTGATCCAAATGTTATCTTTCTATATTTTAAATTATGAATATTTTCATGTAAGCATATCATATCAAGGTGATAATGAAAGAAAAATGTAGACAAGGTTTAAAAAAAACTATAGAAATTGTTAAAACCATAGACAAGCAGGAATTCAACTGGGATATAGCAATAGAATGAAAAAAAAAGCACAGACATCAGAAGAACAAGACAGATGTATGCATCCAAATGTATGGATGATGAGTGAAAAATCAAGATATCAATTAATCCTGAAGTCACATTCTTATAGCTAGATAAGAGGCTAGATAAAGTAATAATAATAGCCCCCAGAAAAATATCTTCAGATATTTACTTGGAGTCATGGTTCAAGATTCTGAGGAGACTAGGAACTGCAAAATCTTTTTTCTAGTTTCCATTTCATTTCATCGTCTCTCATTTATTTTACTTTTGATCCAATGAGAGAAAGTCTCACTTTGTAGTCCAGGCTAGCTCAGAACTCACTATGTAGCCCACCTTAACATGGAAGTCATATTAAACTACATTAGTCTCCCAAGGGTTAGAATTATAGTCTATAGACAGTAAACATATCTAGAACTACACTTTTCTGATGTTGGTAGTGGTGGTAGCCTATGATGATGAGATTAGCCCTCTACCAACAAGACACATCTTCAGCCCCTATGAATGTTTTTGATAAGGTAGAGTCAATGCAATTAAATATTTTTTCATATAATGGTAAAATTGCACAAAGGGTAGCAGAGGAGATACCAAGCATACTGTGGAACATGTAGATGGTGATATGGAGGTGACCATGATAGGAGCTGATGATATCACAGGAAGAAAGAGGGATAATGACAGACACAACATGTTAAACACATGCAATTCTATCAATCAATCAGCTGTTCTGGAAGGATATATTCCTCACTAATGATTTCCCATGACTCTCTTATCTATCTTACTGCAAGGCGAAAATGTTTCATGGTTATGTCAAGTAGAGAACTTGTCTGATACATGACACCACCAGACTGACAGAGATATAAACTCTTGCTGTCCTGATTATGAATTTGTCCCCTTTCACCCTGAATATAGAAGATACATTTCTTTTTCTGTGAGTAACATGAGAAGAGAATTTGGAAGCAGACATTTGCAATGAGCATACAGAGAGTAGACTCATAAAGCTATAAGCCAGGCCTTATGCTGTGGGCAAAACTCAATATGTAATATTCTATACATAAAAATGCTTTTCTACACAGCAGCCCAGCAGAAGGTGCCTCCAACTCTGACTTGTGCTGGCTGTTCTTTGATGGTGAATGAATAAAAAAGGTGATATGTTTCCAAGCCCACAAATACTGTCTACACAGTGACAGACATCAGCATTTCTTGTCAGAAACAGAACCAGGAACACTCTCTCAAGCCCTTATTCCATGCAGGCCCAACTGGAAGAGCTTTTAGAAAGATGGCCACACACCTTGGTGTTTATTAATGAGTCTCTTCTCCTGATGAGCACATGTCCTACCTAGTGTGAATGGAGACCAGTAACTGGAATATAACTGCCAGGAAAGCAGACTTCACTTAAATCATCCCATCTGGACAATTACCCCAGCCATATTTCTCCACATATTTATCTAGCTAAGACAACCTAACACATCCCATACCTGCTTGAAGAAGCAGCTGATATCACATGAAATTAATGGAATAAAGAAAGTGAAAAGTAATAAAAGAAACAGAAAGTGAAGATGCATACTGTCATAGTTACTTTCCTGTTAAAGTGTGAAAACATCCTGACTGAGGTAATTTAAGAAGCCAGGTTTATGATGGTGGGCAAGCTACGGAAGCAGAAAATTTGATGCATTTCATCCCGTTACCCCTGAAGTCATGAAACAGAAAGAGAAAGGGTGTTTGTCTTCAGCTCGATTTTCTTTATCTAAGAGTTCAGTCCAGGGAACTGCATCACCAGCGGTGGATGGGGCTGTCCACCTATATTAGCTAATCACAATGCTTTCACATATGTGTGCCAAGTAAGCTCTAATTTCAATTTCTGAAAAAATTTGCCTCAAAAGTTAGTGAGGAAGGTAACTGAGAAAAGGGCCCATCATTGTTGACTGAGCTCTCCATGCATCTGGATACACACACATGTATGCACATATATACATACCACCCATACAAACATGCACATGCTACACTCACATTTTTTGAAGTTTAAGATCAAGGAAACATAAAGTCTGCATTCAAGAGAACTTTTTCAGTTTGCATTTCTACTATTTTTTTCATCAAGAAGTAATTAATATTTCTAAGAGTCAATATGTCTGAAGTATCGTTAACATAACCTACATGTTAGAATTACTATGAAGCAACCCCACACAATTGTCAGAAAGCCATCAGCTACAAAATGATATTACTTTGTTACAAAATCAAACACCCCCAAATAATCCTTGGCTTTAGGACTGTGACCTTAGCCTAACATTGTAACCCAAAAAGAAAATGATAAAATCTAGTCAAAGTGACATTTAAAATTCTTTACTTTTTTCTTTTAACTATTTTAAATATGTTTTCTATTGAATTATTCTACGTGCCTCTGTTCAGTCCCTCCTACCTCCACCTCCCACAATTGAAAGCCTCTTTCTTTTTTCCATTTATTTTTTTTTTGAGGCAGTATATATCTATGAAACTAAGCTTTGCATGGAACTCAATACACACATGAAATTACCTTCAAACAATGATCCTGGAACCTTGGAGTCCCAAGGGCTGATGGTCAGGCATGTGCCAATACACTCTGATTTTCAGGTGTAGTTGTTTTATCTGCATAATATGCTTTTATATACTTGATCCAGTCAAAGTCCAAGTTAAAAAAATCTATACTCTCAAAAGATATTTTCTTTAAAACGCCTAATTTGAGAAAAGTTTTTGAAAGTATTTCTGAAACTGTGCCTCAAATATCAAATATTTTTATTTATAGATGTATGGATTTATTTTTTAACCATTGCTCTTTTTAGATTTCATTTATTTTTATTGTTTCTCTTGTGCTCTAGTCAGTGAATTGGGTAGACTCACCATTACAGTAATTCTTTTCTTGACAGGTAATTGTTTCTGTTTCTTATCACTGAATATTCTGAAACTGTTTCTAGAAGATTCTAAAATAAAATGTTGTGATATCATCTAATTTAAGTTGAAGTAAATCTCACTTGTAAAAAGAATTGTGCTTTTAAAAATAGACTTTATATAATTTATCATTAATATTTAATGCCTCTCTCTTAACAATATAATTTCCTAAGTAGAGGGAATTTCTGAACATATTACTGTTGTTATTTTACGTGATAAAACTTTTAGGTTTCAAAAATATACACATGCATTCATATACACACATATATGATTAGGAAGAATAAAAGTTTTGATTAAAATTATTGAGTCTGACAGGGGAAGCATTCAGTTTTAATAAAACAATGTTCAGAATAGCAACCACTTCAGGCTAAATCAATATTAAATCCTCCAAGAGAATCACTTGAGTAGCACTGCGAACCTGAAATCAAACTATTCTTATGCTACTGGAAATCATAGCCATCAGTTGTATTTTATCGAGAAACTTTCTAAATGGTGTTGATCAGGAGCTTAAGTTGAAAGTGGTTTTCCTTTGTGTAGCTAATCTACAACCTGTACAACTCAATTATCACAGGTAGCAGAGAAACTGTAGCTTCTCCACTAAAGTATTACAAGTGGTCACACAAAGGGTAGTGTGTATGCAGACCTTGTTCTGCAAGGATCAAAGTATCTTGAAGGCTTTCTTTTGTTTGAATGAAAAGAAATGCATGGCCTTCAATTTTTTAAAGTGATTTTATTTCTTTTATTTTTGTGCATTTTCATGTGACTTACATTCACCTATATGCAGGTGCACAGATGTGTGGGCACATATATATATATGTAGGTGCCCTTGCCTGGGAAGGCTGGAAATTAAGGTTCAATGTATTTTTGACCACTCCTTTTTCATTTTGTAAATACTATCTCTTCCTGTACCCTTCTGATACAATGGGTCTAGGTACACAACTTGCTCTGTTGATTCCTGTCTCAACAACTAGAAAGCTAAGATTGCTGGAGAGAATATCACACCTGTCTGGCTTTTTAGGCTCTGAGGATTCAATTTCTTTTTCTCATAGGTACATAGAATAATGATATAATCAAGTCATTCACTTGTCCCTGAGACATGCTCTAATGGGATGCACAGTATCACAGAGAAAAGCACTTATTTTTTTGCAATGTTTGTGAATATTAAAGTGAGTCATAGAAAATTTCTATAGTGGGGTAAAGTAAAAGTTAAAGACCTTTTATACCTAAACTTTGCCTTATAATATAAAGATACAAATGGGAAAGACTTTGGACTTTCACACAAAAAGTCATCTTCAAGCAACTAGCAACTGGGCTTATGTATATCTTGATAGCTAAATCACATCCTTCATTAGAATTTAGGATACTGAGGTGAAAGAGTCTAAGTTCCAGGTTATTCTTGGCTACATAATGAGCCCAAGGCCAAGGTGGACTACCTAGTGAGATACTTTTTTCAAAACCAAATCCAAAATGAAACAGAAAGGACCCATGGAAATTTCTGAGCCAAACCAAAATAATCACAGGAGCCATTTAGTAGCTGTAGACATTCTTCTCCATACATCATATAATTTTACAAAATGAATATTTTTATATCCTGTTATCTTTCCACATACTCATTACATCTTTGTGTGGTTTCATTGTTTGATATTTAGAAAGTGGTTACTTTAAACTTGATGTGAATTTTTTCTTATTTATTTTTCTTCTTGTTGCTTCCCATCCCTAGATAGGTTGTTTGTATTTAGTTGGTTGATTGTTTTTTAGGATCCTTTGGTTTGGTTTGGGTTTTGTTTTGTTTTGTTTTGTTTTGTTTTGTTTTGTTTTGTTTTGTTTTGTTTTGTTTTGCCTTGGAGGTTCTCTAGACCAGGCTGGCATCAATCACAGAGATTCTCCAGTCTCTGCTTCCAGAGTGCTGGGATTAAAGGTGAATGCCAAGTTGCCTGGGGCTGAAGAGATAGCTCAATGCTTAAAAGCACTGCCTGCTTCTCTAGAGTACTGTGGGATGAACTCTGAGCACCCACTGCAGTTCACAATTGTCTGTGATTATAGTTCCAAGTCATCTATTGCACCATTGCCATGCATGTGTTATATGTACCTGTTTATTTCTGTACCACCAATTCATTGAGAACTTTTTTCTAAAATTCGGACTTAACATGTGTGTTCCTTAGGTTTAATAATTAACCAGATATAACCTAAAATAACTTGGGAAGAATGTCTTGATGAGGATTTGTCTTGATGACATTGGCCTGTAGGCTTGTGTATTTTGGATGGTCTTGCTTGTTAATTGATGTCAAGGATAGAGTCCATTGTCAACACAATTTTTTAGTTCAAGGCCCCGGGCTGTAAAAGTAGAGATTAACTGAGTGATAAATGGCAAGCAAGGAGGCGTTTGATTTTATTTTCTTTCACTCTTTTTTCTTTGAAATTTTCATAAACCTGCATAATGTATATTCCATATCGTATTAACCCCTCAAGTTACCCTCGAAATATGATAGAACCCTCCCAACTCCATGACACCTTTTTCTTTGTTTGAAACACTGAGTGTAATTATCTCTGTGTGTATGCTCATTTGAATGGGATGTTCCACCGGGGTTTGGGGAACCTTCCAGTTGCCAGACTTCTAAAGAAATATGACTCCTGATCTCCCAGGAGCCATCATCTGCAAAAATTTGTCAGGAGCCATTCCTCCACTCTTGCTAGAATTTTCAACTGGAGTGATGCTATGCAGGTCTTCATAGATAACCAGAACCACTGTGAGATCATGCATGCAACAATAATGTCATGTCTACAGGATAGCATTTTATACTACCTTTATACTACTACCCTCTTTCAGCCTCTGTCTCTATGCTCTCGTCTACCCATTATCTCTATGGTTTTACGACGGGGGTGGGGGGGTTGGGAGTGAGGGTGGACATAGATGCCCATCAATGACTGAGTTGAGCACTCCTGTCACTAACTATCAGCATGTGCATCAGAAATGTGCCTCTGCCTTAAGCACAGTCTCACTTCTCACACCAAGGTTGGAAATAGTAGGACCATCAGAAAGAAAAACCACATCGGTACGTCCGCCCTTAGGGCCTGCTATGGACAATTTGATACTTTTTTTAAAAAATTATTTATTTTTTTTCAAATTGTAATTCATTCTCACAGGGGTTATAAACACAGAAAGGCAGGACGTGGGGAAGGGGATGGCATCGGAGCATGGGTTTTCAGGGGGAATACAGATATCTTTCAGAACAGGGTATCGGCTGGGTGAAGGTTCAGGGGACAGGTCACTATGTCTCTGCCTATGACTCACTTGTCCTTATCTAAGTTGGTATTGTCTGTCAAGGCTACCTACTTACAAGGCCTATGACTACTCAGGCTGGTAAATTTCCACGAAAGCTGCCTGTTTACAATAGCTTATAGCCATCTGTTTCAATGTTTTTCCACAGAGACCCAAGACTTGGTGTTAGTATACATGTATGACAGGCCTATTGCTGACAATTTGATACTTCTAAAGAAGAATATAATTGATTTGAAAATAAATTATATTTTAGATAATGAATATAGTTGAAAAATTATTTGTGGAAAAAGATAGCGACTCTTGAAATTTTATCGTGTTGTATACATTTAAGAGGGTTGTGGTTATTGCTAGTTTAGATCGACAAACTGCTTCATTTCCTTCAGTGGAAACATTTTAAAGGTACAATTCGCTCTCTCCCCCTCAGCTCCGATGATTTGTAGTTAGTTCTTTTCCTCTTCCTGCAATTGTTACTAAACTGGTGTGGTTTTTGTCCTTTCACAGTTTGATTATTATGTGAAAATATCTGTGTCAGTGCTGGCTAAGTATATGATATTTAGTTCCCTCCATTAGAGCTTCATCATTTATATCTTTGCAAGAAACTTACTTTTATTGGAGTTACTACTTCTCATCAGTTAAAGACATTGTTAATCTTAGGGTTTCATGAAAGCTTTTAAGAGGGTAATTGTGAAGAAATGAAGCTTAATTTTAAATATTTTATGGGGGAATTGAACTTTTTTTAAAAAAATATACATTTTTGCTTACTTTCTAATGTTTATACATTTTGCTAATATTTGGTCACTAGCATACCTATTTTAATATATCATAGTGTCTATTTCCAAATTAGAAATTCTTTCAATTTTTTATACATTAATAATTTCATATATTATAACTTTTTTTAACATCTTATACTTTTTCTTATTTACAACATTCTTCTCTTTGCTAACTTCCTTTAATTTGCAAATAAAAATTGTATCTGATACTTGAATGATTGTTTGGAAAGTTTTGAAACAGTACAGAAGAATCTCATTGATTTTTGTTATATAGCAGTGTGTGACAAGTTGCTGAAGTTGCAACAGTAATGGCTATTTTTCTCAAAACCAATTCAGCTCAATTCCATTTAATATTTGCTGAGAGCCTACATTAAACCATGAGTCAGTCTGAGTTATTTATTCTATACTTTGAAACTCCTGCGTATTTCTTAATTTTCATAAGGTAAAAGTTAGCCGTTACACAGGCCTGGGAGCCCTTTGCTACCATGGAAGAGTCCCCACATCTGGCTGTTGGGAGGAGAAGCAAAGTGGCTTGTTGATCACTCCCAAACACAGTCACTGAAGAGAGAGCTCCCTTTCAAAATTCTGTCATTCACCAACTGTCACTCTGAATCTATTCTAATTATAAACCCTTCCTTCCCTACTTTATTGCTGTTAGCTAACTCATATTCTCTATGGCTTCTGTTTTATGACTCTAATCCTATTCTGAAAAGTATTGAGATGTATTTTTATGAAATTTTGACAGAAAGCTCAACATCAATGCATCACAGAGACAAACAAAATTATGGAATTAAGAAGTAAGATTCCCTTACTTTAGGTTTTGGATCAAAATGTTATAAAAATATCTCTGAACAGTGATGAGTATCATTTTATAGATACTAGCTCTTCAGTCTCTTCAAAATTGAGTCATGAATTTTTTAAATCATAGATAAAGCCATATCAATTTATAGCCTAAAGCATGCATAAAAGATAAGTAAAAATTATGCTGGCTTTTCATATTAAAATCTCTGTATTTCACTCTCTCCACAAAGGTGAATATTTTTGCTTGTTTTATCTGGGATTTAATTTAAAAGGCAAAGAGGGTGTTTTAGGTATATCTTTTTCACCTTAACCTTCATGAAAATCTGATTTGCTTTTATGTGGCATTTCTCTGTGCTTGTTTGCCTGCTTTGTAAGGAATCTGGTTAGCATGCAGACAACTAACTTCAAAGATGCTGGTAACATGTTTCAAAAAGGACAAAAAAGCATTCTTTAAAAGATATTGCTCATGAAGAAAGTAAAACTGAATTATTGATAAGCTTGTTCATTCAAATGTGTTGACCAGGATGACTGGAATTCTGTCTGCTTCCCTTGGCTTCTGTCTCAGGCACAAGTCTTGCCAGGTGTTCTGTATCCTGCCAGGGAAGCCAGCTTGGTTTTTTTGTTTGTTTGTTTGTTTGTTTTTGGTTTTGTGTTTTGTTTTGCTTTGATTTCGCTACTTTTATATTCAGGATTTTTTGTTTTGTTTTGTTTTGTTTTGTTTTCTTTTTCTGTTTTTTTCTTTTACAAAGCATTCCTGTTTACAATATGAAGCAATCACCTAAAAGAGTATAAAACACACAAAAGTATTCTAAACAGCAGTCTGAAGATATACTAATGTGACTAAAATTTTGGTATAGAAATTACAAAGTAATATTTTGAGAGTAGAATCATAAAAGCAACTCAAAACTGTTCCAAAAGTCATTTTAATAAGATATTCCAATTTTCAGATGAGTTGTATCAAGTCGTATTTTGTTGTTTCAATTTTTCTCAAGGAAGATAATAACCCAGAGGACAGAGAGAAGCTTGTGTTTTCCATGAGTTTAAGGAATTAGGACTTCCTTTACTTGAGGTTTGGTTATTTGTTTCTAATAAAAAAGTTTCAGAGGTTTATTCTACTTTGCTTATTTGATGAAACTGTCAGTTGGAATAATGTCACGTTATGGTTTTTACTTCTTCATCCATATATTCTTCATCTATGTAGTCCCTAATACTAGATAAATTACTTCTACTCATCTGGCCTGCGTCCCTTTCCTCCAGCTAGATCAGAATCATGAGAAACCAAAGAGAAACATTTTCTTTGCAGCTGTCTTTGATCCTTAATCTTTATGTGTAGAAATCCCAAGTTAGGAATATATGGTTCTAGGCTTTGGAATGTAGAGATTATGACACTATATACATCCATTGGAAGCATAATGTTACTGGCTTCAACCCACTGAGTGAGCCCTTGACCAAGGAAGCTGCTGTAATCCATTGATTCTGGTGGCTGAGTGGTGTCCTCAGACAACAGTAAGCAGAAAGTTGAATCTTTGAATATGATAGCTAGCATATAGGTGAGGTCCTGTGATACTCAGTCCCACAGTGGCAATTGCTATAGATTCATGCCTAGGATGCTGGGATTCAGGCAGTGCTATCTGTTCAGGTCTTGGATTGCATAAGACCTCTCTTCCTTTGGAAGTTCCCTGAATAGGCTTATACTTTCTTGTCTTCAGCCCTTCACAACCCTCATCATTTGCTCAACACTGTTCCTTATTATTTCAGGCTTTAGCAATGCATTATGATAAAAATATCTCTTGCATTTTAAGATCCTGGTGTTTTTCTGGACCTCACAGCCAGAGTTAATAATATACATTGAGTTAAGTTAAGACTTAAACAGCCATCCTACTGCGTACTCAGCCTGTTAGCTTAACTTACTTTTTTTTTTTTTAATCCTACGGATCATAATATACTTACATTTCTCCCTTCACTTTCCTCACTACAAACCGTTCCATGTATATCCTTGCTCTCTTCGAATTTACTGATTTCATTTTTCATTAGTTGTTATTACATTCATAGATGTACTTACGTATGTTTTCTAAAACTAACTTGATCATTCTGTACAGAATTAATTATACATATGTCTTCAGGGATGAACATGTGGTATTCGAATTGGTGTGTTCTTCCTGGCAAAGACTATTTCTCTCACTCTCAGAATTCCTGAGTTTCCAGCAGTTCTTTGTGTAGTTTTGAGGACCAGTCCTCTTCCTCCATTTACTCTGTCACGTCTATTGTGTCATTCTTGCTCAACTTATGTTTGGCTGTCATGTTGGTAAGACTATATAGGTGTAGCTTTTGACACTGCTAGCAGACCCAATGTCAGAGCAAACTCCTCGATTTTCTGACTATTTTATAAATATTCACCAAACATTAAATTCGGGAATGTTTTATAGATATACATTGGGACTAAGACTCCACATTTCTGCTGTTTATTGACTTACATTCTTCTTAAATGGCCTCATCTGTTGAAAAGAGAAATATCCCTGATAAGGCATTGTAATTACACTCATCTCTACATATAAGGACCGATATTTTGAGCACACAAT
Source organism: Grammomys surdaster (assembly GCF_004785775.1). Taxonomy (NCBI): domain Eukaryota; kingdom Metazoa; phylum Chordata; class Mammalia; order Rodentia; family Muridae; genus Grammomys; species Grammomys surdaster. The sequence goes on along the minus strand of NW_021604634.1, from coordinate 7,367,355 downwards.
GGATATTATGTTAGTTTAGCAAAGTGGTGGTTGTTCTCTAAGATCCATGATTACACTTGATCAGACGATACTTGGTTAGTTTCCCAGTGACAGCCATAATTTTCCTCTTGCTAAGTGTATGTTAAATCCAATGAGAGGGTAGTCTGTTACCTCTATATGTGTACCACTAATAAACTTTTTGGGTTATCATGTCACAGTGGTCATTGTTATGGTTCATGTGTCATAGTTGTATAATACTGTTATTTTCTCCTTTGCAAGCAAGCAAGAAACTTTTCAGTATCATGAAACTAGTCACAAGGAAGGAGGCATACATGTCAATTCCAGCTCAAGACTCTGGGTTCTGTGCCTGAAATTTATGGAGTCTACTTGGGACAACCCAGGGCAATAGAAATAGGCTGTGTGTTTTAGGAGGTCTCTTGAACTACTCTGATCTACAGTCCAAAATGGTGTTTCTAATTTCTGATATCAGAATTTTTGTTTGGTGAACTTTGATTTTGGAAGGAGAATTTTCATTATAGACTAAAAACATGCTCATCTGGATTTAGCTTCTTTTAAAAGAACAATAGAACAACCAACTTTACTTTGCTTGATTTCTTAGTGCATCACATCATTAGTGACCCTGATTTGATTATTAATATAGTCATTTTAATATTATCATATAATAATATAATAGGAAATACAAGAGATTGTTGTTCCAGCTAGCTCAAAAAGCAATTCTAGCAACATACTTATTATATAACCAGAAAAGAGGTGTATCAAGACCATAGGTACCAGTCATACAATTCATGCAAATAAAGGACTGTTGGCTACAGTCTTTAAGGCAAGTAAAAGACCACACTTAAAACATTAAAAGAAGTCTTAAGCCTATGTTTACCTCAATCATATATGCTTCACAGAGGTAGCAGGAAAATGATCCTCTCCCACCTGATGGAAATGGATACAGGTTCATTGTTGTGATTTGGTACAAACAACTGTGATTGAAATTTTTTTCTTCCACAATGGAGCTATGGAATGTTGTAAATAATGGGATTGATGTGAAAGCTGTAAAATTTCCCTGATAGCAGCCAGAATACTTGAGAAGAGTCTACCAAATATCTACTATGTAGCCAAGCCAACATTGCTTTCAACATTTCAGCTCGTTTAAAGACAAAAATAATTACTAATAAGCAGTTCTTGTAATAAAAGCTTACAGGAAACAGAAATGAATAATCTTTAGTTAGATTTAACCCCTATCTCACTGCCCCATAAAGAGATGGATCTCTCAAAAACAGTTCTCAAAAGAGAAGTAGTTACATTCTTATAACAGAGTGTTAAATAACTGTTAGAGTAACTCAGAAATTTCTCTCTACTCATAAGATTGAAGGGAAAGGTAGGTTTGTGAGGAAGAGCAAAGTTCACTTGAGATACATAGAATGATTGATGTTTCTTGTATTGTGTATGTAAGCCAATGACCACAGAATTTGTTTTCACTTTTACTGTTATTACATTATTACTTGCCAGAGATGAATTCTCTAAAGCAAGTAGTAGCATTCTTTAAATTTTTGTTACAGTTCATTTGTTAATATTTCAGGTTTGTGGGTTAATGCTGGTATAATAAAGCAGTAAGTTTCACCTTCCCACTGGAACTCCAGATTTATTCAGTGTTAACTGGGCACATACAATATAATACTGCATGTTAATATGCATGATAAAGTTTGCAAAATATGTTTATCACAAAAATAAGAATAAAAGGTAATTAAATAAGTACAGAATTACTTGCAAAATGGATAAAATAATAATTATAAATTGTTAAAGTTTGTGGCATCTATATGAGCATTCATTAAATGATTGTTTCAACATTTGCGTAACAAAATACTAGAAATATTTAAAATTTTGCCTGGAAGGAGCAATAAAAAACTGCCTTTGTATATATTTCTTAGAAGACATATAACATATGTTACTAAATTTCATGTGACCTGTATATTACTCTTTACATTATCACCTAAACGTCCTAGTTAAATTAGAGATAATTCAGTGGTTCATTCAGAGAGAGAAAAAAGCCTCATTTTCTATGTCAAGTTTTTAATGCAAGCAACTTCATCATGTATATAAATAGTAACACTTAGTCATATGTCTATCACTATTCTGAGCAAATGTCCTGGAGGAATATGAAAATGATGTTTTTGCCTGGGGACTTGTGCACTCTAATTCACAAAATCTTCCCCTGCTTTCTAGTCCCAATACAGCTTGGATACAAAAATGGAAAGTAGTAAACTCTCAAATTACCTCTTAGTATGCTTTAGCAAAATCAAATTAATCTAATTCTACATGATTTCTTGTAACCATATCATCCAAAAAGCTACACGTTTGACTAGATGAAATTTTAAAGTATTCTAACCCTAGATTACTTTGATACCTAAGGAAATTATAACTAAAATTGTGGTAAGAGCAGCATGGAATTAGAAAGAAGGTGTTACTTGCAAAATCTTTACTTTGTAAGGCAAGGTTTAAGATTTCCCTACTTGATATACACATGGAAATAAATATACACAAACACATGCAATGCTTATTCAAAATGCACATGACCACAGCTTGGTTTCAAAGCAATTATAAAATAATGGCTAAAGAAAATCAAACACATGTTCTTTGAAAGAAGATACTCTCTTCTTAGAGGTAACATTCTGAAAATATTGAAGGCTCTGGTCAATCTTGTAGAAACCTGAAAAGAACTGTGCTGCTGCAGAAGCTATTTGTATTGTGTGAAATATCCACCAAATGCTAGCACTGCGAAAGCTAGAGGCTTTCAAGAGAAATGTCACTCCTCACAGCCAGTGAGGAGATTTGACACATGACATCAAAGCATCCACAGAGCTGAGCCTGGTATAGAAGAAGCTGCATCTCTCAAGCAGAAAAGGTTACACTGAAAACCTTAAAGGCTAAGACATTTTTTTGCAAATAATTAAATTACTTGTTTTTTTTATTACAAAAAACGTATGCAACTAAAACTCTTTTTTTAAAAGCAGTCTATTAACAAAATGTTTAAATGTTGATCTTTAGTTTCCAGTACCAATAAAACACAGCATTTCTTGTTCCCAAATATTGATTTCTGTGTGAAGAGCTTTGGGAGATAACACAGCATATGAGGATCTGAAAAATGTCATGGACTTATTATTTAAGGTTAAAAAAAATACTTAAGGAATTCATACAATGTTGACAATTCTTGTGGACTTCACCTTTCTGGAAAACATCTTTTAAAAAATAGATTCTTTGTAATTATATTTAAGCAAATTTAAAGCTCAATTAAACTTCTAATGAACTAAATCTCTGTTTTCGAGTCTTATCTATATTTGAGTGTTTTTGTGGCTTCATGGAAGCTAGTACTCTGAAACAGTAGGTTTTGATTGAGAAAACTTTTGGTATTTTTGAGTAAGACTACTCTAAATTTAATAATTATGAACAAGTTATAGGAAAAAAAGTGTTCTTTTTTTTAACAGATTATGTCCACTCTTTGGAATAAACTTAATAAAGATAATGCCATAATTATTAAGAAAAAAGCCAGTGTTGTTTGTTACAGATTCAAAAGCAAAAGACAATGTTGTTAACTTCCTTGACAATGACCTACATTTTCATATATTAAATTTTCATATTTTAAATTTAATTCAACTCATATATATGTATATATATTCATATGTATTAGATATATAAAATATATGATATATTTACATTCAGATGTGGAGTGATAAATACAAAAAATACAATACAAATACAATTTTGATAAATACAAAAGTTGCTAAAGAACCTAAAACAGAGTAGTGACATTTCAGCTGGTAGAGATACTTGCTGCCAAGCCGGATGACCTAAGATCAGTTATTAGAAGCTACATGGTGGATCATCAAATGGCTAAAGGTATATTAGAAAAATACTTTGAAAATGGAGGGATCTATTAATGACTGTCAATACACCAAACTAACCAAAGTATTTATTAGCAATAGGGAAGGCTTGCAGGATTTTAGACAGTAAATAAAGATGTTGTCACTACACAACTATGGAGAATAAATGCTGCTGATGTTAAGCATTCACTGAAATTTGGAGCAACAGATTAGGAAATGAAGCCACAGCCATGACAAATATGGACTGGATTTAAAAGCATGAACAGACTTTTAATCTCTGAGGTAGGTCATTTCTGAGCTATGTAATAGAAAAGAACCTAAAACTCAATACATCAGAGCAATTTTTTCATGTCTTTTACTTCTGTAATTTGAATTCTCATTTAAATTAGAGTAAAGTTTATAGTTTCTGTAAAGAATAAGGGTCTTTTAATGATGATTTTGAAAAAAGTGGTGTAGAATTGCAAATAAAATTCAACAGATGAGAAAATAAATTTGTTTTAATAAGAAATCTCAAAATTGTGGGTGCTTACTACAAGCATAGGTTCTTGAAGCCAAAAGAAAGCATATGACTCATTTTTAGGCCAGAGACTATCCATTAATAAATTCTGTTGGTTAGAGGTTGATCAGAATGTGGTAGCTTAGAATCTATAGACTTTATGAAGTAAAGCCTGTGGGTCAACTTAGTAAAATCAACTTCCATAAATTTAAGAAGCTTTATTATGGGTGGGGATAATGTGGGTAAGGTAGGGACAGTGGAGAATTTACTGTGAGGCACTGAGACTTAAGGGGTAAATATGACTGCTCTTTTAATTTCTTTTTCTGTTTTCAGCAAAGTTCTTAATGGTATAGATAATGAAAAGAGGAACATGCAGAAAGAAGAAGGATCAGTATTTTATGGAAAATCTCTGTTGAAGAAAAAGGTGTTGATCTGAAACAGAGTGCCACAGTGTTGTGAAAATTAGCAGAGATAAGTGAGCCAAAAAGTTAAATGTCATCTATTCAGAGAAGAAATTTCTCTTAAGAAGGTTTTTAGATACAAGAATCTATGGATATAACCGTAAGTTAGTAGGAGTGGTTTAATTACTACAACTTTTTAGCAGAATAGTCATATTATCTACCTTATGGTCTACAAGTTGTCTAGTCAGCTGTTTCTGGGCTCAATTATGGTGTCATGAATTGTTTCTACTTTGTGGATCATGAATTCAATCTAATCATAAAATGTTTTTGTTATACATATAACATTTATACCACTATTGTCCCAATGTTCATATCTTGCCAGTATAGTCAATTGTTATATTTCACAGGTTTACTGCTGGGTGAAGTTTACAGTTATTTTTCTCCTCATATAAGAAGAATAGCATCTTCAAAAACTATGTATTTGATTTCTCAATTATCTAGGATGCAAGTATATGGGATCTTCAGCAATAGGACTTCTATTAAGTTCTATAAGGTAACTAAGAACTTTGTTAATAGAGTGCCATGTTTGAGGGTATATGGGGAATCATGGGGCAATAACTAATCGACGGGACTCACTCCTAGAACTAAGCTTTTTATTTGTGAGCCTGAGGAGTCTAGTAGAGGCTTCACCCCTCCTCTACATAGTATTATCAGCATTGTAACAGATATATTTTATTTTTGTCATCATTAATAATTAATCTTCATTTTTGTGAGGCCTTGTGACAATTATCAGTGCTTAAGAGCTTTAATTAAATTCTTGCCAGGTACAAATATAACTGAAACCATTCATCCAGAAATATAACTACTATACCATGGAAATAAATAAATGTATGAATGAAAATAATATGTGACAATCCCAGAAAACTTGACTTCAATTTAATTAAAGCATTTTAACTAATTAATCAATGCAAATAAATAAGTATTTTTAAAAAACAAATTAAAAGAATTATGATTGACAGCCCAAATATTGACAGCATCCAATTGGGGAACATTGAGACATAAAAATTAGACCAATGCAGTGGTAGATGTACATTTTTTTTGAGTCAGATATTTGGATGTTTTAGCGCGGTGCTAATAAATATTTAAATTACATATCTGCCCATCCAGGCACCATCTCATGTTTAATATCGTTAAAGAAAGCTCTGATAATTTGTCTTTGTATGGAGATGCCAGGGAGGGAATGTTCTGAATAAATAGTATAACTGTTTTATTGTTAGGTCTATTTGTCTTTGTAACAAGTTGAAAGACATTTTCAATTTAGACATCAATCTTGTGCTTTGGCTAATGTGACTCTTTAGGAGACAGGGCTGTAGTGCAGATGCTGACTGAATCAAGTTCTGCAGCTATCCAGAATTAGGCCAGACTGTAGCTCTCAGCAAATAAATTTAGGTAATTGCCTAGTGGCAGTGCTCCTGGGAAGCAGCCATCCCTTTCTGGCGATCCTTCTCAGGTGACATCACTGGCTCTGGGATACAGAGCACAATTTCCGCTCTTCATGAGCTCTTGCAGCACCCAATTACAAGGTGCTGATTATGGAGCAAACATTTTGCCTAAATCGGCTCTTCTCCTAAAATTACCTAGAATATTGCAGCCAATATTATTTGGAGAGTATTTAAAAGGAAATGAGGTTAACTAACTTGATTAATTTCATAAATTAATTGCTCTACTGGAAAGAAAACTGCCTTGATTCTACTAATATTTTTTTATCATTTAGAAGTATATTGACCAATTATGCTTCTGGGCAAGACTTAGTACTGGGAATTATATTTGCTTTAAGCATGAAATAAGACAAAATGAGAAAACATGAGAACTGTGCATCCTGACAACCTGACACATTAGATTTAGTAACCCCTTGGAATCATCCTTAAAGAAGATATGTTGAGAATAGCTAAGTTGTAGGCACACAGAAGGGTTTATCTTCTACAGACTCTATAAGTCTTGCCAGAAAATTTATATGTGTAAGCGAGTTACCAAAATCCCCAGTACTTCAAAGTCTTGTAAGCTCGGGGGCGGGGGGAGGACTTAGAGTCATGATGCCAATATATTTTCCTTCCTTCTAGGTGCCCAGAGAAAAGGTTATTTCAGGACACTGCCACCTTCTACAGGCAGCTCACATTCCTTGTGTCTACCACATTGTCACTATCACCACAGACATTCTTCTACATATCATTCCTCCAACCCCTACTTCTTCCCTTAAGGACTCGTGTCTTTACCCCACACAGTAAACCCAGGATAATCATATAAACACAAGGGTATTTGTGTGAGAACATTTTTTTCTTCCACAGTACTGATATTATTGGATGAATGATACAGAATAGGCATGGTTTTATAGAAAAGGCTATGGGAATGGGAACCTCTCTGTACTTATTACCATGATCAAAGCAGAGAAAAGACATGCTGAGATCCTCAAGTGTTACTGATTCGAGGAGATGATGTAGTTAAACCTGGTTAATTCTCCCAGCCCTATGGTTGCAGAAATAAGACTCAGAATCAAAATATATTTACAAATATCTTGGCCATATAGCTAGGCTCTATTCTGAATAGATAATAACTAAAATAACCTAATTATTTTAACCTACATTCTTCTACATGACTAATTACCTGTGCTCAGGCACCGCTTTTGAGTGACCCTCTTGCTTCATCTCTCCCAGGATTCTTTCTCCTCCCAGATGTCCTATCTCTATTTTCTTCCTAAGTCAAAGGCCATAGGCAATAATGCATATACTCAATTCACAATATATTCTGTCTACAAGGTAGAACTGAGTTTTTAAGAGGGAGTTATATTTTAGAGATCTTAGGATAGATAGCATATAACAGGTTTCTATACAGAGAGAACCATAGTATCCACAGGGTCATCTGCCTGGCAAAAAGCCTGCTTGATGAATAGCAATACATTGAAAGGTACTGATTATATGTCTCATATAAGTACAGTGAAAATGCGCCATAGGATTCATGGGAAGGAGAATCTGCCTAGTTAGACTATCAAAAATGCAACAGTTTGAAATAATTAGAATTTGCTAACAAACATTGAATTATCCTTTATCAGTCAGTGAGAACATTTTTTTTTTTCAGGAGAGATTTGAAGAAATTTTTATGCATCTCTAATAGGGTACTGATAATAGAGATGTGGATTCCTACCAAACCAAGCTTCATGAATTGGCAAATGAATTGGGGTTTTTTACAAGAATGTGAATGGAGTCTTACTGTACTTATAAAACATATATGCATTACAGGTAGCTACATCAATACAAAGTCCACAGCATCATGGGTGATGAAAGCTGTATCCCTAGAGACATCTGAATAACTTGTCAGGAGTGGGCTGGTAGAAAAGTTTTCTCTCCTAAGCAAGTGTTTACTGTTTCCATAATCTTACAGCAGAGCCTTGTGAGTCTTGTAAATTCCACTCATCTGGAACTATGAGATGTATTTGCTTTTTAACTCTCATGAGCTTCCCTCTAGTGGAGAAGGCTTCAATACAGGAAACTGCTACACCTCCCTCCTCTGATGATTAATACTCTGATGACATTGAAAAAATTAAAAATTACCTGTCAGAATCAGATGACTCTTAATTATCTACATGCTAGAACAAGGTTCAAATGTTTATAGTGATAAAAAAATTCTAGGACCCAACAAGGTGATATTAAAAATGACTTCCCTTCAATCAAAAATTACCAAGCATGAAAAGAAGTAGAGTATGGTCCATAAAGACGACACTTATTTATCATTTGACACTGAGCTAGGTTTGACCCACGTTATATGCAAGGACAAGTGCATTAAAAGTTTCACTAGATTCTCTGTATTCAAACTATGAACAGGGATGCAGGAGATATTAAAAAGTGAATTTTCAGACAACTGAACTACAGTGGATACGGGATAAGGGAAATATACTGGATGAAGTTGAAACTGATGCTATGTAAGATGTGTGAGGTGAAAGAAAAGACAGAGAGACTCCACTGGACAGCAATAGATATTTTCAAATGAAACACCAAGAAAAGGTGTGAAAAGTGACCAGTGCACCGATAAACTTTAGAATAACAGCAAGGACACTACATGGCATCAAATAATAGTGTCAGACATAGAGTATCAGGAAAAATTTTGGGGAAAAATTTCACCCAAGAATAAAAGTATAAATTTAGATATTAATAAGGATCAATTAAATTCAAATTTAAGAGATGTAGATTTACAATTTACACTGGAAAAAAAGTACAACTAGGCTACATCATGATCAAGTTGATTCTAATGAGCTTACAGAGGAGAAATTAAAATCATGTAGGAAAAAACACATCGACTGAGAACCAAAGATAGATAACATAGTAATATTTTTTGTACCAAACAAGGAGATAAGTATGAAATGATATGTTCTAACTACTGAAAGAAAATATAAATCACAGTGACATGCCTATTCCAACATTAAAGTAAGTGTTAACAATCTTTTCCAAATATACAGAAAAACTTCAACACAAACAGCCTGCTCCGTGAGAAGTGATAGAAGATAAAGCCTTTTCGTAAGTGGGAAATTATACCAGCTTCAAAAATGTTTTCCAAATAATGAAAAACGTTGTGATTATTGGTTCTAATTGTCAATTTAGATTGATAGCAATTGAAACAACCATGAATCATGTGAAAGTCCTAATGAGGAATTATCTAAAGCAGGTGTTCTATGAGTACATCTGTGGGTGATTATTTGATTACAGTAACGGAGGATGGAAGACTGCTCACTATGGGTGGTACCATTCCTTAGCTTTGTGTGCTGACTGGTATAAAATAGTAAAAGAGAGCTGGACAACTGTAAGCATGCATCTGTTCATTGTCTCACTGCTCATGACGGTGCATTTAATTAGCCACTTTAAGGTCCTGTCACCTTGACATCCCTACAATGATGGACCATGCCCAACAGCTATGAGGTAAACTCTTAAGTTGTTTTTATGTGAAAATTTGACCATAGCAGTCAAAAGCAAATGCTAAACATAAATATTTACACCATGTTTTAAATGTTAATTGACTAAAAAGAAGTATTAACAATATAGAATGCAATTTTACCTTTTATATAAAAGCAAAATACTTGACAACACTAATATCAAGATTGGAATATGCCAAAACACTCTATTAAGATTCTTATAAACACATTAGCATAAATGCTTGAACATATATTTGTTAGAGACATTTATAAAAAAAATTGAGGCATAGAATTAACCTAGGCATTAGCCAACTGAAAAATGGTTAATGACAATGTGGAAATACTTCTATTTGGACATGAAGAACGATATCATCTCTAGTAAAATAAGTGCACATAGAAGAGTCATCATGCCACATGAATTAAGGTAGACCCCCCGAAAAAACAAATTTTTTGGTTCTTATCTTCTGTCATTTGTGCAAAAAAACAGTCATTCATACGTACATGGGATGAAAGTAGAAATAAAACCACACTTGAGAGCACGGGAACTGATGTGACCAGACGGAGAAACATAGATCTAGGTGATCATGGGAGTATATGTTCTAAGCACATTATAAACTTATATGAAATATTCTTATTGGTTATTTTATTTATTTACATTTCATATGTTGTCCTCCTTCCTTGGTTTCCTCTGCAAACCTTCAATCCCATCCTCCCTCCCTTTTGCCTCTATGCCGGTGCTCCCACACCCACCCACCCACTCTTGCCTCAGCATCCTTGCATTCCCTTATGCTGGTGCATCAAGCCTCTACAGGACCAAGCACCTCTCCTCTCACTGATTCCAGATAAGGCAATCCTCTGCTACATATGCAGCTGGAGGCATGGGTCCTTGCATGTGTACTCTTTGGTTGGTGGTTTAGTCTCTGGGAGTTCAGGGGGGTCAGGTTGGTTGATACTGCTGTTCTTTCTGTGAGGTTCCAATCTCCTTCAGCTCCTTTAGCCTTATCCCTTACTTGTCCATTGGGGTCCCCAGGCTCAGTCCAATGGTTGGTTGTGAGTATTTGCATCTGTGTTAGTCAGGTGCTAGCAGAACCTCTCAGAGAACAGGCATACCAGGCTCCTGTCACCAGTCACTTCTTGCCATCAGCAATAGTGTTGGGGTTTGATGTCTATATAACCAAATACAACGTGCAATTAATATGCACAACAAAATATGCTGTATACTACATAAGTAATGAAAGAGAGTATGATAGTTGGGTTTTTTTTACATTGTAAATCACTGTACATAATTTTACTTTTAAACAGATAGGTTGGCTTAGACTGTCAATTAGTAGCAGTACATCTGTTGTGCTGTAACAAACACAAGAAATTCTTTGAAGCTTAAGGGCCCTTTATCATAAGGTATGCACCCAGCTTGCAGGTGTGCAGGAAGAGGAGCTGATAATCCTTGCTCAGGCAACTATTTGTTTGTTTGTTTGTTTCTGTTTCCCTCTCTCTCTTTCTTCCATTTTTACTCCTACCAATCATGTACACAGCATATATCCTTTAATATTGTTATACAATCACTAGATTAGGGGTAACATTATTTTATTTAATGGAATCTCCCCACCATGATGCTTTCTTATTCATATTACTTGTTTTATGTACACATAATTTTTAAAAATTAGGCAGCTTTTACCATATTTCCCCTCTTCCCTTTCTTCCTTCCAAGTCCTCCAATTTAGTCCTCCCTACTCTCCTTAAGCTTTATTGCCTCTGAGAGAGGGATGGGGAATGGTAGAAGTTAGAGAGGGAGGAGGACACAAGGAGAACATGGCCCACTGGCTCACCTAAGCAGGGCTAATGTAAATTCACAGATACTGAAGTAGGCTTGCCTGCGACTATACCAGGTCTTCTGTGTATATGGCTTTTACCTTGGTGTTTTGAGGGACAGTGAAGCAGGTATTTTTCTGACTCTTCAGTCTGCTCTTGAGACATTCATCTTTCCGTTATGTTGCCTTGTACAACCTTGACAGGAGGGCTTTGTTTTGTCCTATCTGGGTGTTGCCTCTTCTGAAGAGGAAATGGACAGGGAGTGTATGGGGGATGGTGAGAATGAGTGGTGGGAAGATACTAGGAATGAAAAGAGGTGAAACTGTGGTGGAAATGTATTGCATAAAAGAAAAATCAATTCTTAATAAAAAATAAAAAAACAGGGCCTTGAAAAATAACTATGAATTTTATTACATATGTATTAATTACTAAATTATTTAATTTAAAATTTTATCTAGAATTTAATCTTTTGAAACACCAAAATAGAGTGGAAAATATCATTTACAGGCATGGCTTTATTACGAATTCATAAAATAATAGTTTTCTACAGATCATAGGACAGCGGCAAAGGATTTTCCATTTCTCACAATAGTGTATACTTATTTTAAAAGATTGGTTTTATCAAGACCTGGCTGAGCACACCAGACTTATAAAGGAGGTGGATGATGTCTTGTTTAGCTGTGTCTCTTATTATTGTCTGTTCAACCAAAGTCTTCCCAGCAATGCTGAGGATGCTCCCCTTCATCTTGAAATTATTGCCTCCTCTCCTCTCCTCTCCTCTCCTCTCCTCTCCTCTCCTCTC
>NW_021604634.1:7254055-7354621 GCF_004785775.1 Grammomys surdaster | reverse complement strand
GCCCTCCCCTCCGATCCCCTCACCTCCCTTCCTCTCCTCTCTTGTCCTTTTCACTACTCTCCCCTCCCTTCCCTCCCTTCCCTTTCAATTCTGCTATTTTTCTTTTGCTCTGTCTCCACTGAGGCACCTGAGCCAACAGGGATGAGCAGTAGATTAGGGGTTTTCACTTCACTTTCAAGTGAAATACTCTGGAGAAGAGAAGTATAAGACATAACTCAGAAGAGATGGAATGTGGAATTCAAGAAATGCATGTGGACATAGCAACAAGTGTATGTGTAATTTCATGGAGTTACTTTCATTTAAAAGTGGCCTTCTTTTAGTTTCTCTGATGAAAATCAGTAATTCCACATATGTACTGAATGAAATTACCAAGTTTTATTCATACTTACTAATTGACATATTCAATAGTATTAATAATATTGGATTTGTCATGTCTTTGGAAGGATGAAGGGAAATAAAGGTTGTGATGATCTGATCATTAGGTCCCCACAGACCAACAGAGAACACCAGGAGTCTAACTTGTATGAAAATACAGAGTATTTATTCAAGCTTGAACTTGAACCCTCTGACCTCTCCAGCACACTAGATTGTGTGGAAGGTCTTAAAATGGTACAAGCCTTACCTCTTTATCATGGTAGCAGGGGGAGAGACTTTCCAACTTGACAATTAGGTGATTGACTGACATATGGTTGGTGCATTTCTATTGACTAGTTATGATTTCAGCTTGGTATGAATAATGGTTGCTAGCTTTAGATATAAGGTACTTTCCACTTAAGAACTGTTTGTTGCTAGGAGTGGAGAGGCTATTTGCCCAGGGAATTGTGATTGTTACAAGGGTGACATGGCTCCTGGAACAAGATGGGTATTCTCCAGTAGCTAAGTTCATTCAGAGGGCAAGTTAATCATAAAATGGCATCTGAAAGCAAAATGTAGTTTGTAATAGTAAGCTGGGCCTTTCAAGCTGGGCTGTTCAAGGTGAGTTCTGACGTTCATTCATCTCAATTCAACAATTCTGTATAAGTGACACTGGCAATCATTTTCCTTAGTATATCCAGAGGAGCTTTGTCCTAGATCCCATTTTCAACGCACAACTAATGTAGATGCTTGAATACATGATTTCAAATACAACCTCTTAGCAATAGTTTTCTTTTTTCTCTGACAAAATAAACCTACCAGATCCTTCAAATACCAAGACTTCTTTCTGAAATCTTAAAAATTTATTATTACAATTAAAAATCTTTGGTGAGCAACTCCTAATTTCAGTCTCTAAAGCAAAAACCTCCTCCATCGTTTATTATTTTACCTCACTTGACATATCAGTTAATTCATTCATTTAGAAGATTATTGATTCAGGTCATGTATTCAAAATGTTTTCTTTTTCCTGGAATCATACATTGTTGTATCATGCCTCAAGCTTGTCAAAATCTATACTAAGTAAGTGAGTGAACTTCAATTAAAATTTTCCCAATCTCTCACACAAACTATCAAACATAATTTTAGGTTTTGGCTTATCACATACAATACATAAAGCATTTGCATTTGCTCAATTCACACTCCTCTGAATACGTCCTTATAAGACATATTACTATGCATTTAAAATTCTCTCAATGTGAAAGTAATGGATGCAAGCAGCATGAATATAATGCCTCAGTCTCAGTTGTGGGAGATATTTCATTTTAATGCAATTTCTTTCCCTTCAAGATACTATGATTGAAAATAAAATGAGTGGGTGACAGGTGTTTCTCCCTTTCTCCTCACAGGCTCCTTTGCCACTCCAGCTGAGAGATCTCATAAAAGTGTCAGCTCTCCACTGGCAAAGCACACCGCACCTGCTTACTGTGTGCTTAGTGACTAAGAACATTTATATATAGCTGTATTCTAAGTCACATGAATTGATAAAATGCAACTCAAAGACCATATTGCATCCATAATGCATTTTAAGATGCAGTGTTCTCTTTCCCAGTCTAAATGTGTGAGGGCAATTTCTTATTCTAGTCAACTAAATCATGGCCACTTCAGTATTCACTTGAATTTGGAAGATGGTGTTTAAAGCATGGAAATAAGACATACACAGTTAAGCAGACAACACAAAGTCTCCTTAAGCTACTTGGGGTTTGTGAACTCTGTCCCAGAATATGCTAAGCCAGCCAAGCTTCTGGTCTCCATTGAGGCTTTGTGGAAGGTAATAATCTGCCGATTCTCATAATTTTCACTGGTGATGCAAAAAGCTGTAAGTGGTGGCATTACTCCACTGATGTATGCAAATGAAGCTTGGCTGTACCCTTCCTTCTCATGAAAATTTTACTTTTCTTTTCCATTTGAATTTTGTTTGTCTCACCATGACTTACCTTCATGTAACATAGGTACAAATCAATTTATTAGACTCAAATACGAGGAAAAACTTGGCAACTGCCCTTCAGAAGAAATATTTATGTAATAATTCATGTAAATATATGAAACACAATAGACAACAATGAAGTGTGCCTAGTAAACTCTATTTTAAAACTTTTAAATACATACTTTTGCCAGTATTTTACATTTCAGCTGTTTTTCTCCTCCAAGTCACTGAAAACGTTGCTCCTTGAAGGCTGTCATCCAGTTTCTGAGATGTTCCGAATGCCTTGTGGTCTCTTCTTGTATTATTCTTAAGAGTCAGGAGTGTGACTTTTGTGGGATTTCTTTTTCCTTTGCCTTCTTGTTTTATTGTCTAATGAATGTCAAGTCAGTATCTCCACGTAGACATGCCCACTAATTTCCAAAGCAGAGAACACAGATGTCAGAGACTGCACAGACTAAAAGCAAAAGTAAATGGAGAAGGTTCTGACAGAATGGTCTTGCTGAGTGATGGGCCATGTGCTGGTTAGTGTTTTAGTGAAGGGACAAACTCCTGGAGTGTCCAAGTTCTATATAACAATGAGACAGGTTTTATAACCACCTAGAGATTTGCAGAACTATATATACCAATGATCTATGGAAGAAACATCAAGATTAATTTACTTTTCTTAAATTTCTTTTATCTTCATGTGAAACAAAATTCTATTCATCCAACAATTATAGGATACATTATTTCATGTAAATAATATTTTAATAAATTATTTTCTACAGTAATAAGGGGCTCATTTGGGTTATAACTACTATAATGCAGTTTAATTTATATCTCCAAATATGAAGTCCTTTCTTTGATATATCAAAGAGAATAATTCAATATTGATTATATATATATGGTACAGCCATTTAAATTTGGATGGTTGCACATATTATTTGCTTATTTTTTATTTGAAAACAAGAGAATCCATGAGTCATTATTACCTTTGAAATTAAGAAAATGAGAAATAATTCTCATAATAAAAGAGAACTATCAGCCCAATATTACAAAGAGTTATTTTTAAGCAAGCCTATGGTGAGGCCAACATAAGAACTTGGTACCATATAAATTAAAAGACATGTTTGTGTGTTGAATGTATACTATAATTTTCATATATGGTATGTTAATTTGAAGGTCAAAGTCAACTATTCTGTAAGTATTACATAATTTTTGGCAATTAAAATTAGCACAGGGCTCGTGTGGTTTTTATTTGACTATATCAAGAACACATAGTCAAATTATTTAAATATTGTCATGCCCGTGTTTAATATAAGAAAATTATGTAACTATCATAGTTTTTAAAAATATGATTTGATTTTCCATTTTAACTAAAAAAAAGGGACAGAAATAAACTTGTATTCATTGATGGAATTTTGCTTTAGTTATCATTCATTTATAGGACAAAAATGCAGTAGACACTTGGAAAAGCATATTTTCCTTTTTTTTCAGATAATGGCTTATTTTTTCAATTGTTTCTGGAATTTCTCTTATATATTAGCAAAGTCATGATTATCATGTAATATACTCCTGTCATTTACATTTTAGTTACTGACATCTCTGTTTATCGCTTGTGTTTTCATAAACTTGAAGATATAATCCTGTCATACTTACCACATAATAGCGTGTTTTGGGCTACTTTATTGGGTTCATTACCTACCCCCATTCTAATCCTTATTCCCACCCAATCCATTCCAATCTCCCAACCCTAGGTAGGAGAGAAAGACTGTTAGACAGGAAAGGGGGTATAGATCTCTTTAGAGTATTTCCTGCTGATTAGGGGCACTCAGTTCCTTGGAGCAAGTCCAATCTTTGTTGTCAGGATATCCAATTTCTTCTTGTTGTCTCTTTATTCATGGCCACAGCAGCAGGAACCAGCACCACTAGGAGGAATAGTAACCTCCACAGGTCCTCTCAGAGCTCTTGAATTTATTCCCTCTCAAGTGTTCCCAGAATTTCAAACATAAACTGTCAGCAGCTGGCAAAGATCACTTCCATCCAAGAGCATGAGAAAAGTCATAGCAGCTGTGGACAATCAGAAGCAGCTTCATATCCCACACCTAGGATTAAAACAAAAGTCATAATCACATAACATATCTGTTTTTTTTAAGAAACCAAACTTATTACCACAATAGTCTATCATTATTTAAACTTTTGTTTAACATTTTAAAATGTTTATCTCTGGGGTTGAAGTGATGCCTCAGCAGGCAAGAATCTATATTGCTTTTGCAGTTCAAGTCCTAGCACTCAAGTCTGATGACTAACAATGAGCTTTTAATTCAAGTTCAATGTATTCCAATGTCCTCTTCTGGCCTTTGTGAGCAGATATTCACACACACACGCACACACACACACACACACCATTAAGAATAAAATAGACTTTTAAAAATATTAATCTCTAGGAAGCACTGAGTAATTTTGCTTTTAAGGTTTACCAAGTTTAGGATAACATGTATCCACAAAAATAGGAAAATGGTGTTTTTATTCAATGGTGTTTTAGTCGCAAGAAGACATTGAAATTATAATTTCAGAGTTTCTGCATTCTATCACATTCTCACCACTCATTTGGCCTTACCATTTATTAATAATTTTTCCATATGAATTGTTACTTTTAATTGGTTAAACCTTAAATAGCTTCTAATCTATCAAATGGTATATAAGACCTTTAATTGGGCAGAATTCATTTATGAATTAGAATAATTACATCTCAGATTGCAATAACTCAGAAACGTGAATAATCTCTTCCTGGATATATATATATATATATTTCAGATATTTCAAAAATCACAGTAGTGTTTTGGCACTAACGCTTAATAAATAAAAATAGTCAAATTATAATTGGCATGTTAATTCTCTAGGTGCAAGTTCATAGGTTAACAGATCAGTTTTCCCAGAGGAGGGCAGTACCCTCCTCAGGAGGACACCTTTATTTCTATTGGGAGAAGTGTCTCTTCAGACCAAAAAAAATGCTGAAAATATAAATTCATAGATATTTCATGCTTTGTCATTATTCACTAGGTAGAATGTACTCTCAAGCTGTACTTAAGGCTCATAATAAAATGGTGGCAGCTTAGTTTTAGAATTTGATCTCCAATATTAAAATGTTGTATGCCAACTTTTTATAACAGAAGAATACAATTTTAAGAGACGATCTTTTGCATGGATTCACACTATAGACTTTGCCTGTCTTAGCTTAGGAAATAAGTTTTTCATTTTTTAATTTCATTTATTTAATGATCATAACAATATAATTAATTTGCTTTAGTAAACATAGCAAAAGCAGTGTTTATAGAGGCTTGATGAAAATGGGTTAGCCCCTCTTAAGGCTTTCAGGGTTATTTTATGTTAAGTAATCAGTACTTTGTGTAACATATTTACTGAGAACATACACACTATAAGTAATTAAGAATGCTCCAGACAAGGAACTCAGTGACACTAGGTGTAAAAGTATCCACATACTTTGATCAAAGCATGGTAGAGAGTATGTATGACACAGTGAGATTGAAAAAATGTGGTCTTCTTCAGAAATATCAGAAAGCAATTGCATATTTGCTCATGATCACCTTATTGTCCTTGTGTAACCTGTTTTTCTGAGTATGTGGATAACTATACATCTCCCATTGCTGTAAACAAAAAATCTAATAAGGTCAGTTTAAGAACAAATGGGTTTATCTTGGTTCACAATTTGAGCATAGAGACCACCATGGCAGGGGAGATAATAGTACCTGAAGGCTGGGGCAGTTAGTAACATTGTATCCATTGACAGGAAGCAGAGAGATGTATACTGATGTTTCTGTCTTTGCAATTGGTTACATTTCCTCCGGAAGCAGAGACATAAATACTGATGTTTTCTTTCATTTAGCCCAGGACCTCAGACAATGGAACTGAACCATTTACAGGTAGGTTGGGTCTTCTGTGCTAAATCAAGCCTTATTTGAAACATTCTATTCAACACATCCAGAGGTCTGTATTTCCAAAATTCTTTAAATCTCTTCAAATTGAAAATTAAGATTAACCACCATCACACACACACACAAAGAAAGAGAGAGAGAGAGAGAGAGAGAGAGAGAGAGAGAGAGAGAGAGAGAGGAAATAGACCAACATCCTATGCTTGACAAAGGATAATATTGGGTTTCAGGTTAAAAATAATAAGTTTACCACACCATGAGATACTTTACATAAAATACATCCAAGCAAACTCTGATCTAGTCTTGTACTCTGTAAGATAACAATGTCTACTTTTGTGCTGGGGTTGAAGGTGCTGAACAATGTGGCCTCTGCTTGCTTATAGAAAAACTAACAATGTGACATTACATTATCTCAGGAAATTTTCAGAGAATTTAATTGACAGTGACTTAATCATCAGATGCTTAAGCAAGATTTGGGTGATTGTAGCTGATGTGTAATGATATACAGTTCCTTACTTCCATGCCCTTTTTGATCTGCCTCTGGAATTCTGCACATTAAAGATGCTTACTGGACTAAAATCGAGAAAATTGTATTTCCTACATAATTTTTGTTTGCAATTATTTGCTTATTTATTATTTTGCTAGCGCTGGAAAAATATTATGACACAAAGCAACTTATGGCAGGAAAAGTTTTATTTTTAATTTGAGGTCGCAAATCATCATTTACAGAAATTACTGTAGGAATTCGAAGCAGAAATCATAGAGAAGCATTACTTGTTGGCTGTCTTCATCTTATCTTTAGCTAGCATTCTTATAGGATCAACACTACCTGCCAATCCAATGTTATTGCCTACAGTGGGCTGGGAATTAACAATGAAGATTATCCTTTACAGGTGTGGATCATATCACCAAGATGCTAAAGAAATTATTAGTCACTATTCTTGGTCAGGTTATTCTAAGCTGGATAGGGTCGATAGCTGACAACTTGTCTCAAGAATGACTTCTCTGGAACGCCTGTCACTGGCAATTTACCAATCGCTGCTGTGAGAAACCAAAAGCATGGCAGCAAATCCAGGGTGATTTAAAGAATATGTCTTATCTTCTGTTTTATTTCCTGTTAAGCAAAACAGGTTGCTCGACCTGCATTCTGCCTGCCTCTGCGGCATGAACATGCTGCTTCAGGGAGTGGAATGCTAGGAATGTTCAACTATTATCTCCCTGTATCGCAACAGTTGTTGGATGCCGGACTTTAGGAAAGTGCCAACTCACAGCTCAGGAGGGGTTGAGAACACAATCTAAGATATGGCAACCTGAAACTCCAGTTCCCTGACTTCCAGTCATCCAGTCACCACTGGGGTGCTGTACAGAGGAGAGGGGATCAAAGGATTAGGAGTCCATTGCCAGTGTTGAGGCCCAGACTGGGTGCTCCCAAACCCCTGGGCATCCAGGCATCTCTGAATCGCAGAGGTTGTCTGGAAGCATAGAGAGGCCTTCTACTGGAGACTTAGGCTGCAGCTCTATAGCTGAAGGCCTTCTCCGTGCTCCTCATGGCAGTTTTGATGGAAGAGACAGTTCATGTTTATCCATATTGTTTATTGACTGTTCATCGTGGAAAATGGATGCATGCCAACTTCTCAGGATGGACCAGAGATTAAGTACCGTTTGCAGGGAGGAATGTCTGGGAATGGAAGCTTATTGCCTAAACCTTTATGGTCTCTAAATAGCTCATTAACATGGAGAACTCTGTCCTGGAGCTGTGTGACCACAGGTCAATTTCCTTATGTTGAGAAGTGTGGCAAGTGTTTCAGGCAAGGAATCTGGCAGCGAACAGGGGAACAGGGAGGTGTCTATCGTCTCAGGTGGGTACCTGGATAATAGGGTCGAAGACCAGGTCTACTCTACCATGGTCCACTCTCCCATAGCTAGACTCATTAGCACATGAAAAACTACATTCAGAAATCTGTAATTATGGTACAATGAGACCCTATGTGCCACAGGTTGCTCATAACTAATGATTGAGTAGGGCTGAGACTCTGAGACCAGTTCCAGGAAGACACATCCACTCGTAATCACTTACATGTGATTGTGTTTATTTAGCTTTTTCTAAAGTCATTGTATTCATCGTTATGTTTCTTTTGAATTTCAAATTACTTGCCAAGTATATGTTTGAAAACAGTCATGGTTGTAATCTTGTTCATTGCCTTTACATATTTCTTAGATAAAAATTTATTCTACTGTTTATTTATGTATATTCTTTTCTGATATGCTTAGAGGGGGAAAGTAACAAATATAGAATATCTTCATTTATTTGGTGGACGTCATTCAGGAGGAGATGCACTGGGCAAGTGAGCTTCCTGGAAACAGCCTACCATTTTGCACAACTGTGATAGATATAACCTGGCACAGTCCCAGGATTGCTCCTTGCTACTGATTGGCCTTCTCATATTTGTTGTTACTGTATTCCTCAAATATTTGGCATGATGTGATTGGGCATGGGAAAGACCCTCAGTGCCTATAACCTGGTGTCATTACCTCCTGGGTAATAGCCTACTCCATTAGGTGATTTTCCTGCAGATAAACTTAAAGGTGAACTTTTATGAGGTAATATTGTTTAGGTGAATTAATGATTTTGTAGAATTCAGGCAGGACTTTAGTAGCTTTAGGAAGTTACAACAGTTAATAGAAAGTTTAAGGAGATGGTTTAAGTTGATTTTTCTAGAAACATAATAAAGTTAGGATAAAAAGTAAAGTAAACTGGTAATCCAAGGCTACATGGGTTAGAAAAGGAGTACAGTGGGCTTTCGTGCATTAGAAGCACGTAGTTTACTTGGAAGAGAAAAATAAGATTGGCACATGTTAATGATCAAAGAAAATATTTCATTCTAATTTGAGTCTGAGTTTATGGATCTTGTGATCTAGGGACGTAGCCACAGGCACAAGTTTTGGTGTATACCATGTAAAGGCAGGTTTATGAATAAGAAGTAAATCATTCTGTTATGATTATAAGAATAGAGAATATAAAATTAGCCAGTTTAGCTGAACATGACTTCAAAAATAAGATATAAGATATCTGACCTGTTACTTAGTAAATACAAATTGTCATCAGCTTTGCATGGGGGAAAACTTGCTACTATAGGCTGGGTTGCTTAAATTTTGTCAATCAATGAGAAAAGAATTATTGCTTTGGGGTTACAATGAACTTGTGGAGAAAGAGATAGTTGAGAAATATTTAGATAAGTATGAGTTTCAAAGAAGAATACATAATTAATAATCACATTGTAATTCTCTTTTCAGTAACAGTTTTAATCTGTGTTCTGTGGTGATTGCTTTGGAGAATATGTAACTTGTCTCTATATGAGGTAATCTTTTGCTTACACAAAGAACTTTGCCTTAGATTGTATAAAAAGCCTAAGAGAAAAATTTGTTTGAGTTAACTGGTTGGAGTTTGCTCCATCCACCAAATATGTATGATTATGTACACGTGTATCTGTGCTAAATGTTTGGAGCCTGCTCTTTGGAAATTTGCTCCATCCACTCAATCTTTCTGTCTGTCTTCTATCTGTCTGTCTGTAAGATGTATGTATATGTATGTGTAAACGTTGTTGGAGCTTGTCTTGCTTTGTGTGTGTATACAGTATAGTTTTCTTTAACAATCTTCCCTCCCTTATTCTCATGCCAGAATTATACATTCACTTAGTCTCTCTTTTCTCCCTCCCTCTCTTCCTTTCTCCCATTATAATTCTCCTTCTCCCTTTTAACCTCTTCCAAAAGTGCTACAAACAACAATTAATACATTGATACCAATGCATTGTTATTAACCTTGGGTTGTATATTTAAAAGGATTGCCCTGTTTTGTTTTCTATTGCTGTGAATAAATACTGAAACAAAAAGCAACTTGAGGAGGAAAGGGTATGTTTCATTTTATATTTCCAGGTTCAGTGCATCGTTGAGAGAAATCAAGGAAGGAAAATCAACAGGAGCAAGTGTAGACAGCATGGAGAAATGTTGCTTAATGGCTTGCACCCTCACTGGCTTGATCACCTTGTTTTATAGACTATTGGGGCTATTTGCATACACAAGCCATAGTTTCCTGTATTCCCCTAGCTCAAATTAGCTATTTAAAACATTTCTGACAGGCAAGACTACAGGCCAGTCTAACTGAATCAATTCTTTAAGTATGGTTTGGCTAAGTTTTTATCAATAGGCAGCTAAGACTATGATAGGGACGTTTTCATTGTTGTTGTGCTTTGCAAATAGGGTTTCACTTTTACACAGTCTGGCCTGGAATGTAGCACTGTATCCCAGGCTGACCTTTATGTTCCAGTTCATCCTTCCTCTGGTTCCAAGCAGCTGGAATTACAGGCATTAAAACCAAACCTGACAGAAAAGCAATGAAGCTTGCTTACAAACAACTGATACGTTCAGAATTAACCAGTAAACAACAAAGCAAATTTTTATTGTGTTCTCCTGCTGCTCCTATCACTGCATGTTTCTGTGCTACATAGCTGAGTCTTCCTTTCATCCCTACTTGCTATTGTGTCTGTCTATCTCAACACTAATACTTCAATCTGTTACCATTGCCTTGTGTATAACAATTGTAAATAACATTCTCCTAACTGAATTTCCACTGGTATGGCAAAAGGTAGACTTGTATCTTCCTCATTTCCGATGTTTTATTTTTATCAAATGTTCCTTCCATATTGTTTGCTCTACATATCTTTTCTTTTGAGCCATTCATTATGTTGCCATCATGAATTATTAGATATTTGTGTGTAGAATTATTCTTGATGTCCCTGAAGTAAGTATTCTTTCTTGCCCTTTCTTTCTTTCTTTCTTTCTTTCTTTCTTTCTTTCTTTCTTTCTTTCTTGTTTTTTTTTCAAGAGAGGGATTTTTGTGTAGACCTGGCTGTGTATTTTTCAAACCTAGTTAGAATGTTCTACAAACTAATGTCTTGGGTCCTTTTTATAAATTATCACAAAATATTATAGTTTTTGTTTTAAAATATGATTATAGCAATCTCAATAAATGAACTTGTCAGTTCTCAACATACTAAAATTTGGGAAGACCGTTTGGAAAAAATAGAAATAAGGTACTACTTGGACACTTCTATTATCTGGAAATCTTATAAGATAAGAATTCATATATACAATTACATAAATTATTATAGGAAATGATTCATGTGTATTTTTAAGCACAAATGGCTCTTGTAGTGACAGAACAGAGAGTGAGAAGCCACATTTATAAGGATAATTCCTGGAGTCAAGTATAATCAGCATGCAGAGAATATTGTGTAGTATATGTGTGTTCAGAGAATATAAGGCTTCACCGACACTCCAAACTGATGGCTTACGTTCACATTAAATGGGAATTCCATGTTTGGAGTTCAGGAGGAAACTCTGGGCTTTAGTCTAAAGAATTACTCTGATATTTCTGTTAATTTTATTAATAGTTGTTATTACCTTTATGTCCGTGTATAGGCAAATATACCATGGTGCATGTATGTATATAGAAGATATATGTGTGAATTATTTTCTCCCTATACCTATAAATGAGTTCCAAGATCAAACTCAGGTCATAAGACTTGCATTGTAGGGTGGCAAGTACCTTTACCATAGAGCCATTTTGCAAGCTCTACTGAGCTATATTTGTGAAAGGTAACTATCAGTTTAAGTCATAAAAGGGCAACAACAAATAATGAACTTTGGTAAAGTAGATGGGAAGAGACACTGGATCAGGTTAGTTTTGCAAGTGCTAAGCAGCAGTAAAATAACATATGTACTTAGTAGGTAATATTGGAGGGATTGCATGAATGTTTTATGCTTGCATAATAACAGTAAAATTTAAAAAAAAGAAATGGTAAACAAAAAGAAAACAGAATAGGAAACCCAGAAAAGGCTACTTGTGGCACAAGTATATTGAAGGATAAACTAATTCGTTTTTATTTATTTCAAGTTAGAAAGATAAATTTGAATTTAACTGTAGATAATGCTGAAGTAAGAGAAAGTCCTAAATGAGTGATTATTATGAGAGATCTCAGTCATACAAGAGAGACATTAAAGTTTCTGGTGTGATTATTTATGAATGAGGTACTTAAAGCACAGTTCACTGTAACCAAATGGGTGTTGTGTGGCCAGAGCCATGATAAGCAACAAGCGAGAGGGAGAGCGAGATGGAGAGCGAGATGGAGAGCGAGAGGTAGGTAGAAAAAATGATGGATAGGAATAAAGTCAGTCTGGATTTTTACGTCATCTGACTTGAAAGTCAGAAGACTGGTTTGATTGGCAAACTTTGACATACATAAGGATCAGAGAAAGATAAAGTATGCTTTACTTCAGAAAACTAAGCAAACTAAATCTAAAATGCAAAATCTTTCTCTAGACTCTGAAGTAGCTAATGTTGTGAATAAATGAAGGACTTTAAGATAGATGCAAGCAAATATACAAGGAAGTAAATGGAAATTATTTTTACACTTGTAAAAGGAGATATTTTCAACATGGTATGTCTAGAATGGCAGTGCCCAAAGACAGTGTAAGAGGGAGGTAGGTGATTCTACCTAGTATCATTGAGCATCTGCTGTGAGCCAGGCATTTCATTAGGGTGAGCATTGGGTAATAATGACTAGAGAATAGGAGTTTAAATATTTTTCCAAACGAATGAACATTTGTGATAATGGATATATTAATTATCTTGATCTGCTTTGTATGCAATTTGCATATTTATTGATACATCATACAAGATCTTATAAACATGCTCAATTACCATGTATCTATTATAAATAAAATATATTAAGTAGTTTTTGAAGCAAAATTTTAAAAAATCTGGTTAATATTTCTCATTTTATTTTAACTAGTCTTTTACATATATATAATGAGTCTAAACTAATTGAGATGCAACTGTCAAGAATCTTTCAAAATATTTTATTTTGTAAATGCCATGCCTTTTCAGTTTTCTGTTGCTTAGAGTCCACTTTTAATTTTTAATTTTCATAGTTTGCATTCACTGGACATGGTACTGAATTATGTAAGACTTTTACATACAGTTATATTTCTATCAAATATATTACCTTACATTTCCTACTCCATTGGTTTCTGTATATGGTTTTATGTTTAGTTTACTACCCTATAAACACGCAGGATTTTATGTAGGTATATAAGATCTGGAAAACACAATGTATAGAATACTCATTATTTCTCTGACTTTGCCAACTTCGGTTCATGTGATTATCTCTAGCTCCATCCATTTATCTAAGAATGACATAGCTTAGGTCTTTATGGGTAGAAAAAGGCCCATAGTACACATGCACCACATTTTCTTGATCTGTTTCTATTGGACACACAGGTTGATTTCATAAATTAAGTACTATGGATAGTACCACAATAAACATTGTGCCCCTGTAACAGGCAGATTTGGAGTACTTTGAGTAAACACTTAGGAATAACATAGCTAGTTAATAGGTTAGATCTGTATAGTTCTCAGTAAACTAAAAAGTAAAAACAAAATAGTTACTAATTATATATATGGAGTAAATAATCCAGGAAATGTGTGTGTGTCTGTGTGTCTGTGTGTCTGTGTGTCTGTGTGTCTGTGTACAAGACAGAGAGAGAGAGAGAGAGAGAGAGAGAGAGAGAGAGAGAGAGAGAGAGAGAGGAATAGAAAGAGATTTTGCTTATATGCACAAGTATGAAGATCCATTATGCAGTTTTTGATCTTGATTTCTTAATTAACTTTAATTAGTAATTTTCATAGGTCCTAACCTTGATGATACCAACTATGATTCGTATCACCAAGCAGAGTGCTTTTTTATATTTTTCACAAAATGACAATGTGTAGATCAAACTTTTCTCTGCTGCATGTTCAAAGTCCAATATCTTTTCTGTAGTTTAACAGCTAGAAATATTTTAGTATCGGATTCTCTGCCCCATTCACCATGGACTTCTACATCCATACATTCTATAAGTGTCCAAAGGCCAGAGAAACTTCCACATGGATCTCTTCTGAGTAACAGCACCAAGGGATAAATGAGAGAAATAGTGTAAAAAGTTCCTAAATATAGCAAGTCACACCATAGTGCAATTGTGATCTCAATGGAATCTGTCAATTTAATATAAATATTAGGGCCCACTTGTAAGAATGTCCACAATGAAATTAATCTAAAATTTATGTTAGCTACTTAATATATCTGGGTATATGTTTGGGATGCAGAAAAAGTTGACCTAAAAAAAATAATACCTGTGCAATAGAGTAAAGAACATTAATTTCTCAGCATATTCAACATGCCACTATAGAAACACAAGAAGTTAGGGTTGATGTATAGTTTGAGGACATGCTGTGAGACTCTGATAAAAACTGAAATTGATCTTGATCACATTAAATGTTGTGTAGTGACATATTGCTGGTTTACTCTACATCAATATTTGATCTGGTATACTTACTATTCTGTAGTCCGCTGAAGTAGACCAGATTTTTGGATTTCATATTCAATGCCCATGAGTTATACTATCCCTTTGACCTCATGTGCAATTAGGGAAATGATGTCCTTAGGAAGTTTACAGCCTATTTTAGATACCATGTTTGCTCTGTCTATCATCATGACATTCACATTTCTACCACCAAGCCAGCTATGTCACACGGGTTTCATCCTTTTGAAAAGGCAGATGTAATCCTTGATAGGGTATGAAGGAGATGTGGATGGAAGAACTCATTATCTGGCTCAGGAGGAGCAGCTTAACTTACTCATTTATTTTCATATATTTCCCCATTGCTTTTCATGACATTTAGAAACTCATATTTTCTCAGAGCTCTAAGGTAGAAAGGGGTGTGGAGGGGAACCAATGTTTCTAACCTTTTTTCTCCACAATGAAATTTTAAAGGTGACAGATATCTTAGGTTGCTTAAGTCTAAAATTAATGGCTTGAATAAATTGAAAAACATGACAAAAAATAAAACAAAACATCCCCAAGAAGTTTATACATTTTCTGTGCACGTCTGTGTATTTTTGGCAAGTATGTCTACATGAGGGTGCACGTTCACAAGTGCACCCAGAAATACAAAGGCCAGAGAAATACCTGTCAATTTTCACAGTGGCTATCAGAGGATATCTTGGGAGAGTTGATTCTCTCTTTCCACCATTTTGGTTCTAGGGTTCAAGCTCAGTTCTTCTGTGTAGGTGAAAAGTGCTTTTGGTCACTGAGCCATCTTGTCAGCCTAGTTCGTTATTAAGAATACTGGTACTAACTTTCCATTTTCTTTAGGCAGACAACATAAGAAGTCAGCCCTATCATTCTCCCCAACACTAGTCTAAAATCTGCTTCTGTTGCTGATATCTGGTGTTGTGCAATATCCAACACTATCTCACCTAGCCAGAATCAGTTGTGCTTACCACTCATTTCCCATCAACACCAACTTGAGTTCATTCCTCTTTGACCTTCTCTTGCTGCTTTGTTCCCAATCCCTCGATAGACACTCATCCCATCAACACATCATCCCATCGAGTTTATTATAATAACTGCAATATATTTAACGTTTATCTTGAATTTCCACTGTTGAATGCTGTGCTTCAGGCTAATTCTCCACTGTGTAGTATTTGGCTTTTGAGGTAGGTGTTCACCCCTTGAGAGATGAGATCTCCTACAATACAATACTCTTATATTTTTCTGGTTGTTTTCTAGTCTTCTCAGCAACTTCTAGTTCACTCAAATTCCTTTTATAATGTATGATGTTCACCATCCTTTCCTCTTTCGCATGTTTCAGTTCCATTAGAAGAAAATAATAGTTTAACGCATAAAATTATTTTAATATGACATTTTCAAGTCCATTGTGATGCAAAAATCACATTTTCAAATAGACATGCAAGATGAAGTATTATTTCCCATCCCAGCACAGTGCATAGTCACAAAGGATGTAGCATGCATAGCTAGGATACAGCTCTGTGAGGCCTCCAGCACTCCGCAAAACTAGAAAGGATCATTTGACACACAAAGATGTGTCCTAGTTACAGGAGATGAATGTTCTGTGGAACTAGTCTCATACTGAGTTTCTATATTTCTGTTCATTGATGCTTTGATTTATCTACGTGTCTTAATTCCCAGTAGCATACTAAAGAGAGAGGGTAATGAGCTATTGTAGAAATGTATTTTTGCTTGGTGAACTAAAGAAAAGCTGATGTTTAATGAGGTTATAAAATTGTCTTTCAATGCTCTATATGTATGACTCAATGTCTGTGCCTGATTATTTGGTATTCAGTGCACTTAATAGGTTACATTCTTGTATCCATTTTGGAGTCAAGAACACCAGGCAGAACAGGATTAAACCAACTCTAAAACAGAATTCAGTGAATAGAAGGACTTGTGCATGACATTTTAACTTCCAGTTAGTGAAGTAACAGTCCAATGATTTATTTTGTTCAGGTTCAATGATCCACCCTTCCAGAAAGTGAAGATGCAGTTGCTAAAGACAGCTGTGTTAATCACATTCATCTCAAAGGTAACATCTTTAATCCAATGGTGTGACTCCTTGTGTAGCTGCAATAATGGTAAACTGAGTTGACTCTGAGCTGGAAATCAGGCATGGGATGGACTGGCTTAGATATTTTTATCACATATTATTTTAGGCTTAAAAGATAACTGAAATTTTCTGTCCAAATATTAAAAACTAATAAATTTGGGTTATTTAGATGATATTGTCTTCATTACTGATACTTCAAAGGATTTAATAATTTGCAAAGTGGTGAGTCAAATCTTTGTCATTTAAAAAGTATATCCACATTTGGAGGAAGAGGAATTTATTTAGTTAGTTGCATTTTACTTATTATTTGTGTTTATCCCAATTTTATAAAGATTTCTTTTATTTTTTTAAGTGATGTGTGCATGTGTCTGTGTGGAAGAGTATTGATGCAGGTGTTCAGAGACTCCAATAAGGGTTATTATTTGCCCTAGCCCTGTGTAACAGGCAGTTGTGAGCTACCCAATATGACTAGCTATTTATTTATTTATTTATTCTACAGTACTTTTATTTTTCTTTACACAATCACATGTTGCTGGGGTCTAATGTTCTCACTGAACAGTGGAAAACCAAAATTTGTCTTCTCTTAAAGAATTGAGCACAAAAAATTCTTATGTAAATTAAAAGGATGAATATATTTACAGGTATCAATGCAAATGTTCCCAACTCAAGGAAAGTAACATCTCATGGTGGTCAGGAAGGAACAAAACAGAATGAAAACTGCGTCCTAAGGCTTGGACTTTCCCACACTGTTAGACTGGCAAGAAGGAAGTGGTAATTGGTTCAGAAAACCTTGCCAGCCTCACGAAATCCTGGAAGTCTGCTGTCAGTTGATACCCTGCACAGATCACTATGTGGTACATGCAGAGATCCACTAAGCTGGTGATTTCTCTTCTAAGATGTGCTCTCCCCAGCCACCAATTGACTGAGCCACATGAACTGAGGACTATAGGAACTTAACCTAGGTCTCTGAAGAGCAGTGTGTGCTTTTAAGTACTGAATCATCTCCCCAACCCGTTATTTAACCAGGGATCTACTGCAACAAATTAATGTGACTATCATTGCATAACATGAACAGATGGGTTTTGGGATGATGACTCAATGAGTACAAAATGAGCATCTCAGTTTGAATTCCCGGCAGTCATGTCAAATCCCAAGCATGTCTGTGCATAACAATCACCCAACACCACACTGTGGAAATAGAGAGATCACAAAGAGCTTATCATCCATCTACCATAAACAAAATGAGCAAATTCTTGTTCAATGAAAGACAGTATCTTGAGACAATAAGAAAAAGACAAATTGAGGAACACACTCGACATTCTGTTTTGTCAACTACCTGTGTATATGCATTATCATATTCTGAAATAAACACACACACACACACACACACCACACAAACACACTCGCAAATATGCACACAAACAGAGCAGAGCAGAGGGAGACAGGAAGAGAAAGTCACAGAGAGGGGAGAATGTGATTTTGCCCTACCAATAGTCACAGAAGTATAGTAACTACCTGTAAGTGCCTGAATGAGATTGGCACAGGGTCCATGTTTCTTCCTCGGGATAGGTCAGAGAGCCTACAGAAATCTAGAGTAGTCTTTATCTCAGAAACACTCAATATTAATACATCATAAGCTCTACTCTGCCATGGTCTCTACTGTTGTCTTATACAACACATTCAGACACAAGGATAAGTACAAAGATTCTTGTTTCTCCTGTAAATGCTTATGCTGCACCTTCATTTTGCTTTGTATCATTCCTGAGCACCTGTTTATTAGCTAGTATATTTAGGAAAGCTCCTCACCTGACACTGAGTATTGTCTCAAGAGTCTCATCCTACAACAGGTCAATTCTAAATGGCAATAATCTCTCCCATTCTCAAATACTGCTCCCCACTCAGAACTTTGACTTCTTTCCTTATACCATGACTCTCAACTTTACCAGAAGCAATCTCTCTTGCTCACTTCCTGTGTCTTTTAAGCTCTAGTCATGTTCAGAACTATCACCAAAAAAATATTTTACATGAAGTGCTCAACTCCTTTTTACAAATAAAATAAAATAAAACAAAATAAAGAAAGAATAAAAATGGAGCAACCCCAGTGTGAAAATTGCTGTTCTTGGTGGGCCGATAAAGCAACAATCCATCAGTGTTATCCTCATGTGGTCACAGAGCAGATGGAAAAATCATGAAAAGCCCGAACCAAAACTAAAACAAACAAACAAACACCCTCATACACAGAAAGCATACAAAGTAGAACGAGAAGTGTTTTTACAAAGTTTATAAATTGCAAAGAGAGCCCTGATCAAATATGCAGATATGATCAGCTTCAAACAAAGGGGAGAAATAACAAATACCCAAGAGTCTTAAAGTAGATAGAAAGATGAGTTTAGAATTACTTGACTATGTTGGTTATGTTGACTATGTTGTGAAACCAAGATAATCTTGATCAGAAAAAATGTAGTACAGAAAGTTGAATATGATCTACCAATTTCTATTACTTGCCTTTTCAAAACATGTAAGTTAACTAGAAAATAATAGTTCCCTAATTAAAGTTATATAATATAATCATAAGGTTGAAGCATATTTCCATTGCTGTTTTCTTTCTGTGAGTTCATTAGTTGATGAACACTAACTTATGATGTGAGAAGATAGATGGATTCTATAAAATATTCTCTAATGTGTGGAGAAATGTATTAACCATGTAAAAATAAAATAAGTGAAGGGCCTATTTAATATATATTAAAAATCTTGAAAAGGAGCCAAATATGTAAGTTGTACATTCTTATAAATTTCTAATTTAAAAAGTAGACTGTTAGGACACCAGTTTAATCTACATATGGTTCTATAAGCTTAATCCATATTAATGACTACTCCTTTTAGATTACTATTATTTCATGAGCAACAAAGTCAATTATGTATTCTTTGGCATTTACACTTGTTCTAGAATGACCTGTTTGTACTAATCTTCATTTTGTCTCCATTAATACTTGTTATATTTCTATTGGATAATTTTATTTTTTAAATGGCCATGTTCTTTGCAGTGAAAAGATTTAAAGACCTTTGCCCATATTGTTCATCCCAGAATTTGATGTGGCCATGTTTCGAAAACTATATTGGAGGTGGGGCGTGGATAGATGGAATGAATGAAAGTATATATAGCTCTTGCTAAAGATAAGAGTTTGGGTCCCAACCGTCCTGTCATGAGGGTCACAACCACTTGAAACTCAGCTAGAAAGAATCCCATGACATCTTTTGTCCCCTAAGAACACTTTCACTCATGTGAAGATTACCTCATCACAAATATCCATAAAGATACATATACATAATTAAAAAAAAAAAACAAGTGCTTGTGACAAACTATGGTCTACTTGATCAAGCTTTGAAGAGACGTAGGTACTTTTCGTCTTGGAGTGACTCCCTATTTGCTAAAATTTGTGTGTGTGTGTGTGTGTGTGTGTGTGTGTGTGTTAGTATTTCACAAATTTATACATGTATAATTTGGGTAATCTTACCTCTGACCAGAGAGATAAGATTACCTTCTTCTCACTCAGTTAAAATTGCTCTCATGGGTGATAGCTATTTCCTGGGACGTTGCACTTAGCAGTGGCTTTACTACTATGAAAATCCTTAGTCTTTCCCTAGCAAACTTTAGCTTTTAATAGCTCCTATTGGGGTCTTATGGATCCTTCCCCTATTTGAATATTTTATCAAGTTAAAAAGAAATGTCAACATAAGACATAAAGTTTAATTTAGAAGTATTGGGAATTCCTCTTTCCAGTTTGGGAATTCAGTTCCCTGATGGCTTGCAATACTTCAATAAAAGTCCAAGTTCTCTTTAAAAGTCCCAAGTGTATTATCCGCAGGTTCTTGTAAAACCCAAAGAAAATTACGTACATTCGTAATCCAAGAGACAAACCAAATCAACCAATCAAACAAAAAATCCAAACCATACAAAACAATAATAAAAAATAACAGGATACAGTTACAATCAGACAAAAAGAATGCAAAATTAATCAGTGTAAAAGACTCTATGATCAAGATCTAGGACGCACAATCTTGGATCAAAAAGACTTAGGTAATCCTATCTCTCAAGCTTTGCCACACACAGTATGGTGGGCTTCAGCCAGATCTTTGTTGTTAATCACATGGTTTTATCTTCTCCACTGTTTAGTGGGGATGGCTGAGTATAACTGAGGATACATCTTCACTAATGGTCTCTCATAGTCTTTCAGAGACTGCTCATGTCTCATGGTACCACACCTTAGTTACTCTATAAAGCCCTTCAAATCCAGGAGTTTCATTGCAATGAATGTTGAAGGCTGCTTCCTTACCAATGGCCTCTCCGGGCTTTTCTTGGCGGATATTTCAATTCTACCACACAGTGCCAAGACTACTGTTCTCTGTGACCTCATTCATACCTTCAATCCCAGTATCACATACAAGAATTTCATATTTTGCCAAGCTCAACTGCCAGCTCTGTATGCAGCCTTGACCCTCTCTGTACCACAGCTTCTGTGTGTTGACCCTAAAGAAGTACTTCCCGGAAGATTTTGCCTTGGCAATGTTGGTCTCATATTAATCACTACTGATTTTCCAGATCCAACTAGCAGGCATTAATTGATCAAGAAAATGTGTGAATTTTTCACTTTATTTGTCTTGGTTTCTTGTTAATCACAACTGGTTCCTCTCTCCAACTAGAGAGTGTCACAGATTCTTAAAACATGTTATATGAAATGTCTCTGAAAGAGTCTTTGCTTCTTTCAGAAAATTCAGTTCTCCATTGTCTTCAATACTCTCAGTACTATCTTCCAATTTCACAGCTTGTTAAACTTTAAGCAGTCTTTTGTAACCCCAAATTCCAAGTGCTTGCACAATCCTCCTATGAAACAACATAGTCAGGTCTTTCATAGAAATAGTCCAATCTCAGTACAGATTTTAGTTTGCTCCCTGTCTGGTATTGTTTATTTCTGTTTTCAGGTTACAGAACATCATCAATGCAAGCTAGGGAAGGATCACACAATAGAAATGTGGAGTCAGGGATTGAAACAGAGAGTGTTTCTAACAGATAGAAACACTGTTACTAACTTGATCCCATCCCTGGCTTGCTAAGGCACCTTTCTTTCACAGATACGTCTCACCTGCCCAGGGATGACAATGTCTGCAGTACTTTTTGTTCCATGAATCAATAAGCAATTGCAAAATGCTTAACAGGCACAATGGACACAGTCCCCCAAACTTCTTACTTTTAAGTATTCTAGTTTATGTCAAATTGACACAAAGTATCCACCACTTTGTGTCACCTAAGTTGGCAGCTCTCAATCCTTTATTCCTTCATATTTGGGTTAAATAGTATGGTGTGGAAAATGATCTTTTGTGTATTGCAAAATCCTGCACCTGCACCTATACCCACACCTGCACACTGTGTACTCAAACCTGTACCTTGTTAGCTATAGTATGCATATAATGTTTCTCATACGGGTGGTGCTGCTAATCCATCAATCATCACTAATTTCAGAATTAAGTAGTTATGTTACATAGGAGGAAAGGTATTTCATAACTTTATCATATTACATTTGCATTGTTTCTCTCCCTGGTAAATTAATCAATTAAATTAATTGTTTAATTTCAAGAGCTATCCATTAAAGGAAATGATGTTGGGGGCTTTTGTATTTTTAGATTATATGTTTGCTTTGTTTCCATATTTAAATCAATTTTGTAAACAGAGAATGAAGAGATGTTGTGCATAAGAGAATTGGCGAGATCAGAGGAAATGTTGAAAATATAAAGGAAAATGTGGTGTCCTGAGGATAATAAAAAATAAGCAGAAACACTTGTTTAATTCAGAAACAAAAATGACTATGATTTTCACTAAGAAGCTGTCACTAGATATGGAGATTTAGGTTAAAATGACATCTAATTTTGGCTACTAATTCATAGTTATTTTTAGAATTACTTTCTTTTATTTTGGTGTGTCTGCCAGATACATAGTTCAAAAAATTAGGAATCTAAATATTTATTTGATCATAAATATTAATTTAGCTATTTTGTGTCATTTTACTTAACTTTTTCTGTGCTCTTCTAAAATGTGTATTTGTATCTTTCAGTGGAAGTATGATTCTCTTCTATTTATCACTACCATTCACATTGTAAAATTAGTGTATGATGTAAGAACCCACACATTCGCTGAGATGAGCATTGTCTGTGCTCAGTATCTCCTCAGCAGGTGACTGAGTCAGAGACAAGAACCACATATGTGCTCACCTGTGCATCTTCCTTTCACACTTTCTCTGACAACCTTCACCTGCTTTTTATTTTCATTTTCTAGGTAATTCTTATTTTCATATTATTTTCTCTTGCAAATAATGGAAAATGGTGACAGATAGATGCAGTGTGGACATGATACAATTATCTTTTTGACAAGTGTCCGATAAGAACAGTGGTATAATCCCATATAACTGTAGATCTGTTAGTTATAAACAATCAGCATCAATGTAAATAAAACATCTCATGTGAAGAGTTTTCAAGAGTTGAATTTAATGAGCACTAAGCATAGAAGAAAAATGGCTTTGTAGGTAACAAATAATACATTCCCAAATAATAATCATGTCGTTGTGGTTTCCTGCGGTTTTTTGTTGTTTGTTTGTGTTTGTTTTTTGGATCATGGGTTACCCTATTGAAGATTTATATTTAGGACAAATGGGGTTATTTTTTCTTCACTAATTACACATTTTTAAATTTTAGTATCATGCAATTTAAGCACCTAGTTGGTCTCTTATGTCCATTTTTCTAAACAGTTTCATCTCAAGACATTTTGCTGTTCCTGGAATGTCCACAATTGTTGTCACTCTGTAGACTCTTCCCAAATGTTGTGTTCAATGACAGACTGTGCTTTACCTACATTTCTGATTTTCACTCATACTTATTCAACCATAACAACAACAACAAGAACAAAAAAAATACTTTCAACCTTCTCAATTATTTCATTTATTTAACTTGTTAACTCTTTGTGCTAGAACGTGCCCTAAATGCACATCTTTGGTATGAATATTCAGTGATTTAACTAAATGTTCTATATTACAGAACTGCACTTGTAAGATAAAATGATTTTTGGTAAATTAAGAACAAATAAATTTTATAATTATTAAAGTAGATTAAATGGAACATTTTTGACTCATATTTGTAGATGTCTACTGCTCAACTTACTACTATAGCATCGATGAACTCATTTTTATCCTGAATATATTTTCCTGAAATATTTTATTCTTCAGGATAAAATAATGCTGAATTAGAATACATGTCAAAATCTCGCCTTCAGAATATGTCATTATAAAGATATTGTGATTTTAAAAATTAAGTTTGTGTATATTTTGGGTTTTTGCTTTTCAAAAATGGTTTATTTGGAAAATTTGCAGAAATATGCTAGTTTGCTGTTTGTGCTATTATAATTTAATTAATATCTTTCCAACCATTTTTTAACCTACAAAAGCAAGCTACCTCCCCAGACACTAAGTTATCTGAATTCATTTTCATTTCCTGTGCTGGAGATAACTTACTGTTATTTTGTTTAAGATGTTTATCTTAAATTACTACCTTTCGGGCCAAAGAAGTAGTGCTTTGTATAAAATCCTTCTGGTACATACTATTGATGCGTCTATAACAATTGCAATGTTCTTCAGCCCCATAGGAAGACCAGCAGTGTCAACTAACCCGGACCTCTGGGAGCCACCAACCAAAGAGCATACATGAGCTGATCTGAAGTCTCTGGCACATATGTAGTAGAGGGTTGACTGACTGTCTTGTCTGTTCCCAGTGGGAGAGAAGGTGGATGCCCGGAGGGGCACCCTCTCAGAGGCAAATCACAAGCTTTTATGGCACTGCAAAATTACTCACCTACTCAAACCACATAGAACACTCCTGATACTCAGACAGATTTATCAAATATATATATATATTTCTACAAGGAATATATATATTTCTACAAGGAAATTTCTTGAATTTTCCTTTTGTTCTCATTAAGACTGTTTTATAGTAATGCAATAATGAGAGTTAGTTCTAATAATAATCAGCTTAACAAATTAAGGTGCATGGTAGTCCAATGAGGTTATCTTTTGTCATTTATTTCCAATTCAAATTAAATGATTTTCTTTCTTGCCATTTAAAAATGTTATTATTTCTATCAGTTTGCCTCTGCCTCTGTCTGCCAAAACCCTCTTACCCCCCCCCCCCCCGTGTTTGTGTGTGTGTGTGTTTGATAGTTTGCTTCCTATTGGTATGAAAAACACTAAACCAAAAGCAACTTGTGGAAGGAAAGTGTTTATTTGTCCCTCAAATTACAGTTTATAATCAAGGGAGACTAGGAGACTATAGTCAATAATAGCAGGAACTCAAGTAAAGAACCTGGAGGAACACTGAAGCACAGAGAACAGAAGAAACTAACTTATGGCTTGCTCAGTGTGTTCTCATATATAGCTCAGAACCATCAGTCCAGTATTGACACCCTCCTAGTATACTGAATCTACATGCATCAATCATTAATCAAGATATATATCACAAACATGCCCATAGCATAGTCTAATGGAGGCGATTCCTCAATGGAGGTCTCTCATGTGACACAATTCTGTGCCAAGTTGAAGAAAACTAATGGGCCTCATGTGTTCATGTGTTGGTAAGCACAGTGTCATTCATTCCTTGAGAAATCATAGGGCAACATCCTGAAGTCAATTCTTCCTTTCAGTGTAATCTAGGGATCAAGCATAATAGTCATTTTATATAGTGTTAATGATTTACTTATTCCTTAAGGGAAAGCATAAATAATTTAACACAACATATAATTCTATTAAATTTATGAATTATAATTTAATACCTAAAAAATCAAATGTATTATAGGAATTTAATTAAATAAATATCAATGTATTCTTAAAACTTTTAGAGAGTCAATGTGCTTTCAACATTTTATTAAATTGAACAATTCTTTGGCTAGTTTGTATGTATTGTAGCTGTAAGATAGATGGAATCCTCAGATTCCTATTCAGCAGAAATATTTTATCTAACTTTGAACCATTTTATTCATCATCTTAATTATTAAAATTTATTCATTGCATTCTATCGATGACACCTGTCAAAGTTTTCTCTTTCCTAGGATCACATATGGATAGCCAGCTGTCATCTCTATTCTCTCTAGCAGTTATGCTTACAATGGAAAATAACAAGGCACAGAACTGAATCCTCACATGTGCATATAAGTCTGTAATTTTCCCTAATATGTGTATGTATGTGTATATATACATATATATGTAAATATATACACATATATATAAATCTTGACATGTAATAAAGTGCTATATGTCATATATATGAAATGTATACATATAAAAATGATTGTGTATATTATAATATTATATGTCATATAAAAGACTATATATATATATATATATATATAT
The DNA here is from genome assembly GCF_004785775.1 of Grammomys surdaster. Classification (NCBI taxonomy): domain Eukaryota; kingdom Metazoa; phylum Chordata; class Mammalia; order Rodentia; family Muridae; genus Grammomys; species Grammomys surdaster. The sequence goes on along the minus strand of NW_021604634.1, from coordinate 7,328,404 downwards.
ATATATATATATATATATATGTTAAAAATTATTATGGTACTTATAAGTCTATAAGACCATGTACAATTGAGTAAAATGTAAATGTTATGGTGTCTTACACACAGTCATTGAAGTAATATGATTACTAATAGATAAGTGGATTCTGTACTCTTTAAGCACATTGAAAATTTATACACATTTAAAAGTATATACATCATAGTTGTTGAAAAACAAAGCTCTATGTAGTGCTTTCAAAAACCACAGTAAGTTTGGTGAAATATCAAAAAAATATAGTTGTAACAATTCATTTGATTGTTGCAATACAATCAGTACAAAACATCTTTATGTGTTTCTTACAGAAAAGCATAACCAATCAAAATACAGAGTTGTGGAGCTCAGTCCTAACTCAGTCCTAATGGATACAGCTACAAATCACTCTAATACCTAAGGCTCAAGGAATCCTGGGAAGAGGATTAAATCACTGTAAAGGTGAAGAGGACTTAGGAATCTGTTGTGAGAACTATAGGTAACTGGGAGCTGTGAAGGTAGTCTTCTTTAGGGAAGAATACACAAATTGTCCCGTGCCAAACTGTCATACATGAAAATATACAGAAAACATATTTTACTGTTTGGTTTTGTGTGTCAACTTGACACAAGCTGGAGTTATCACAGAGAAGGGAGCTTCCCTTGAGGAAATGCCTCTATGAGATCCAGCTGTAAGGCATTTTCTCAATTAATGATCAAGGTGGGTGGGCCCATTGTGGGTGGTGCTATCCCTGGGCTGGTAGTCTTAGGTTCTATAAGAAAGCAAGTTGAGTAAGCCAGGGGAAGCAAGGCAATAAGTAACATCCCTCCATGGCCTTTGAATCAGCTCCTGCCTCCAAGTTCCTGTGCCCTGTGTGAGTTCCTCTCCTGATTTCCTTTGGTGATGAACAAAAATGTGGAATTGTAAGCTGAATAAACCCTTTCCTCCCCAACTTGCTTCTTAGTCATGACGTTTTGTTCAGGAATACAAACCCTGACAATGACACATATGAACTAAACATATGTAAGAAATAGATGTGTTTAATTATACATATATGCAGAAATTAATAATTAGTAAAATGAAAAAAGAGACCAGACAAGATTTGAAGACAAGGGGGTAGGTATATGGGACAGTTTGCAGGGAGGAAAGAGAAGAATGAAACATTATAATTATATTGTAAACTCAAAACAGTAAAATAAATGTCTGAGCCATTTCTGTTTCTTATACACTTGAAAATTAAGCCCATATTGCTTTCAAACGCTTTAAGTATAATAATTCTTTGAATATGTAAATAAACAAAAATGGTATAAATGGTATAAATAAAACAAGATTCTATAAAGCATGTCCTATAATATTATTGGATATACTAGAAATATGGTTTACAATAGCTACATTGAATTTAAGATAGACGATAAGTACATGACTGAGTAGATATCTCCCAGTCTTCTTTTTTCCTTGGTCTCATATATCAACAATCCAGACTTTTTGTCTTTGTTCTTCTTATTGCTACTCCAACAACTCACACAATGGAATTCTGTAGAGCATAATTTAAATAATATCCATTATTTGTACTGAATTCTGTTAAACATAGACTAAATGAAACATAAAGGCCAGATCAAAGATTGGCTGTGTTACTATGAAATGGTATTCTAAAAAAAAAACAATTAAAAAGCTTGTAACTATTTTCACTGGTTTATTAAAAGCACAGTTATATGCCTGAAGACTTTAAGCGGTCAAAGTAACTTCATTCATAGTAGAATTGACCTACTATCAAATAAGTCCCATGTGACCCTTTGTAATTTTTGTCTCATTCTAGTTCATCTTGAGGTACAATACCTTACATTTATGGCTTGGACAATGGTACTTCAAGAAATGTGCTCATGTATAGCAGATGTAGTACTTTGTAGAAGGGTAATGAACTCATTAATTTAAGGTTCTATTGCCAAAAAACAAAAAGACATGTGACTATTCTTTTTTAACTTTATTTTTCATTTTATAAATTTTATGTATATGGGTGTTTTGCCTATATGCATATTCACACTACATATCCGCAATGCCTAGAGAAAGGAATTGGAGCCCAGTTGGAGTAACAAACATTTGTGGGTCATCATGTGGATGCTGAAATCAATTCCAGGACTTCTAAAGGAGCTGTCAGTGCTGATTTATTTCTCCAGCCTCAATATTATTCTAATGTTTGGCATGTCCTTCTATTAGAGATGTTGACAAAATAGGAAAATTTGTTTCAATGATTCAATATTTAAGCATTATTGTCAGGTTCTGATTTATTTACTATTTATGTTGTGATATTTATTGGATGACTTTGTCTAACACTATTCCTGGAGAGATATGAACAGATGTCTATTGTCATGATGATCAACAGTAGATCACAGTAAGATAACAGCTAATTGTAATTTGTTGAGGCAATTAAATATATTTGGGTTCTTACAGAATTATGAGTCTAGGTTTACTGTAAGAGCAGAAATGGTTTGAATATAAGTGTGCCACCAAAATCCGACAACAGGTCAGATTATAGCTGATGAAAATTGGGAAGTTGGTGCTCACTCTATAACTCACAGGCATCTTGGCACATTGGAGAGTATTTCAGGAAGTTCAAGTGGTCTGAACCTTTGAGGCAGCATGGTAGGTGACTGCCCATTCTAGGAAATTCAGATGGTTTGATTCTCTTCTTGGCAGCTGGTTTATCCCAAAGTTTGTCACTTATCAGTCCTTACTGCTTATATAGATATGGGAAGGTGGAGCCTATTGAATCTACTTGGCTCAGTGATTTTTAGAAGTAATTAACTTGTATACTTCCTGAGCTTTATGAGTTTTAGAAGAATGAAATATGTCACCACCCATTAGAACATTCTGTATTTTGTGTTGTTTCTCCTAATACTGAAGACTCTACCTCAGAGGACACTACTATACATAAATAACTATACATACATAACCCATAACTCATTCTTCCTTACAGTATAATAATTTACAGTTAGTATGGATGTTACAATGTACACAGATAAAATGTTACCTGAATCAAAAAAAGAAATGAGTGCTCAAAATAAATAATCCCATGAAGAGTTTCATTGAAACCTGGTGTATTTTGGTAGAATTTTGAATTATGGACTATATAGGATGTGAATCAGCACTAGAAGTCATCATCACAAATGCTACTCTAATTACCTGGAAACGTTCAAAATATCAGCATCCATGGCAGCATTCTGACACTATCACTGTTATTTTAAAACACAAATTATTTGAATATTGAGAAGAAAGCCTGTGATGATGATTCAGGCAGTAAGGTTTGGAGACCTGGGTATGGATTCTCAGCATGTTTTTATGTTTATTTGGTTGATTGGTTTGAGGTTTTGTTTGTTTGTTTTTGTTGTTGGAGACAGGATCCCTCTATATGGTTGTATAGTCATATTTTTTCTGGAAGTTGCATCATAGGCCAAGCTAACCTCACACTCACGAAGATTCACCTGCTACTGACTCATAAACTCTAGTAATAAGCCAGTTGCCACTATGCTCAGAGTGCTTTTTTATGTTTAAGTGTTGATATATTTGGAATCTCACCACTGTAAATTAGAGACATGAGGATTCCAACAGCTCACTCATTGGACAGTTCAGCCCACTGAGAGACAGTATTTCTAAGAACACAGTGAAGAGTGAGTGATTGAGGAAAACACTTGTGGACACTCTCTGAATTCCGTATAAATGCACAGATATGCATCTGTGTGCATATGTGTATACGCTTAACCTCATTCACATACATATACACAAAACCCATTGAGTGGACATTTAATTTGAATCAATGAATCCTAGTAGGAATTATAATTGTGTATACATAATATAATTTGTGTTCCTGAGATTATCAAACATTGCAGAGGTATTACACAGTTATTTTCTCAATTAAGCCATGGATAGTGTCATCTGGAGGCATTATTTCAAAGCACATGATATTAATTAATGATTAAAACTTTTGATGTGTTATAGCTAAGCAGAAAATACTACTTAGATTTAGATTTATATCTTTGTCAGGTTTACACCCATTTTTATTATATAATGCCTGATAGGTCACAAAAATTGTACACTGTATGTATGAGTCCAAAAAGGTAATCAGCATGTGACTCCAAGTTGAAAATATGACTAACATGCTCCTTTAATCAGTAAGGAGTTTTATAGAGTGAGATTAGAACTGTGAAAAAAATAATTGTTGATCCTTGTTTTTTTTTAAATGAGTGCCTATGTCAAAATAGGGACAGATTATCAATAAATAAAATTTGGTCTTTTCAGCATAGAGCTTTGTGTAACTACAGTACAAATGTATGTATATGGTCATCAAGTTGGGTGGAGAGTACAGGAGAAGTAAGGTAAGAAATTAGACACAAGCTGGTTCAATTAAACAGAATAAACAAAGCACTATGGTGCTACCTGTCAACTCCAAATAGAGCACGATATCAACACTAAGGTTGATATCAATGATACTTATTGCAAAACATGGTGTGGTGTCAGGAAGGATTAGTTATAGGTAAATGTTTGACTGTCTAAGGTAAAAGTTTAACCATTTATCAACAAAGCTACAGCACAGTGTTGCTTTCTGAAACTACCATATTTCTTATCATACACTTAAGAAAACATAATTCAGAGAAAGTATAATATCCAAATATTATGAATAAAATACTTTTTAAAAACATAATATTCAACTGAGGAAAAATAATTTGTACAATTATCTAAAATGCTCAATATGATTTTACATTTTGGACTGATAAGTGCTTCAATTTTAAATTGTCTGGGTGTCACTGAGGTAAATAAACATGACAGTAAAAATGGGAGAATATAAATATAACAAGGAGATAAACCCTGAAAGGAAAGGTCTTCAAGAGATAATGGCTACAGTAATGTACATGCAAGTAGCTACCACATGGCTGAAAAGTAATAGTAAAACATGGTTGGCAAACATATGAACAAATTATAGATTTTTCTTGGTATTCACAGTAAAACTTTTAGAGTAAGTAAATAGCAATTAATAATAGAGTAACTCATCAATAATATCTTTATTCATGAAAAGGTTACTAGAAGGTCTGTTATTAAATATAACTTTATTTAGAGTCAAGAAATGCAAGTGGAAAAGGGGTTTTTACTAAGAAATGAATAATGTTCAGTTTTTGAAGGCTGTTGTTTAAACTCATCTAATTTTGTTTCATTGATTGTATTTTTATTCTATTGTTAAATAGCCATTCTACATGCAGTTTAACAAAGACTGTTTGGAAAATAGTCATTTTAGAGGACAAGGGCTTCATTCTAAAATATCTATCTTGTGATTGTTAAAAAGAGGGCTTCATTCTGTAGTAACTCTAGAAATCAAAAGCGTAAATTCATCTAAGTTTTTGCTTCTCTATATTGTAATGAATGTTTCTCTTTCTACACAGGATGACTTAGTTCTAACATATTCATTTTACCTTACATCTTCACTTAAATAAAATGCACTGATCACCTTGCTAGAAATAGGCTGATGCTTGTGTATTTCAGGGATAAATGGTAGAAGCTGTGGTTTTTAACCTTTAATTTCTGTGGTCAGAGTCTTTCATCTGATGAACGCATATATTCCTTTAACTATTTTATATTTTTTTAAAGATTTCCTTAAATTTTTGTGTTTATGTATATGTTTCTATATGTATTTGTACATGCTTGACATTGAGCATATGTAGAGGTCAAAGGACATCTTAAAAGAATTAGTTCTCTCTACTTCATGAGTAATACACATTTAACTCAGATCTTTTGTCTTGGTAACAACTGCTTTTAGTGACTGAGCCATTGTGGTGGTTAATTTTTGTCAACCAGATACAAACTAGAGGCACTTGGGAGAATAAAACCACAACCGAAGAACTGTTTCTATCAATCTGGCATGTGGGCATGTCTATGGGGTTTTTTTTTTTTTGAGAAATTATAAATATAGTTGGGAGAAGCAAATGTAAGTTGTTGCCATCCCTGGGCAGGTGTTACTGGGATGTATAAGCAAGCAAGCTGAGAAAACTATGGGAAACAAGCCAGTGAACAGTTTTCCTCCTTAGCTCCTACATATCTTCCTGCTTGAATTCTTCCCTGACTTCCCTCAATGCTTGACTGTGATTGGAACATGTAATTCAAATAAACATATTTCTCCCAAGTTGCTTTTGATTAGTGTTTATCACAGCTACTGAAAATCAAATGATACAAAAATTGATAACATGTAGTATATTGATGTGAAGGACTTGATCAATTCAGTAATGTCAAATACATTGGAACATTGGTCTAGAAAGGCAGTTGAATATCCTTAGCAGATTTTAATGGGATGTTAACATAGGACTCTGCAATACAGAGGTGCTGAAAGCAATACAGACTATGGAAGCACAGCTCATGGAGCTTCAAAGGAGAATAATATTAGCAACTAGGCTATATGCCATCCTGTTATATTTTGGCAAAGAATATAGCTACCTTCTCTCCTCGTTCTAAGACTCTGCCTTTGGTGAAATAAATTTTAACACTAAATAATGTTGAGTGTTGTGGTTATTATTGATAACAGCTATTTGGGCTTACAATTGAAAAAGACAATTAGGGCAAAATAGAAATTCAAAATGTACATATTGGAGAGAAAAGGAATCCTTACAAGTTTAATTTTATAGCTAAAGCTTATACTGAGCAAAAATCTAATTATTAAAATATAATGCCATTAATGCTTACTCTGCACTGGAAACAAAGCAAAGAGTGCTGTCAGGGCAAGGTCCCACCCTGATAAGATTCTAACTGGTAAAGGAGAGCCTAAGGTGTTTTCTGCTCCTAAAAAAGGTGCTGATACGAATGTGATCAGAGTCCTAGAGTTCATCTTAAGAAGGCAACCATACCTTGCAGTGTTCTTCATATGGTAATGGCTTTTGTAAATGTAAATGTTGCTTTTATTTTCTTAGATGAAGGGATGAAATGAGAGCCATACCCAAGCCATGTGCATACACAAGTCATTTGTACTAAAAGCATGCCTGAATCCAGCCAAAAGGATTAAAGGTATATGGTGTTTTTTTTCATTCAGGCAGATTATATCTTTGAATATGATTTCTTGCCAGAGCGCCATGTGAGTGGATTAAAATTCCACTACAGGTTCTGGAAACATAAAGGGTGAAAGCATAAAGGGATCAAAGATTCCTTCTCCATTTTTTTTTCAGACAGCCCATGAAGCCAGCTTGCATGTGGCAAGGGATCTCTGTTTAAAGCCCCTAAAAGGGCAAAAGATATGTAGCCATGAAAGTGAAACCTGTGTTTCTTTAGATGTCCCCAGAAGCATCTTATGGATGATCTAGTGATGAGACATCTGACAAGAAGAACTATTCACAGGGAATAGAAACACTCAAGAGAGAGATGTTTGTTGTAGGCAATAAAGCTGGAGGGAACGAGCACTCTAAGACCATGGAAACTATAGTCCCACATGCTGGATTCATGTAGAGTAATTTTAATCCAGAAACACAGATACTCTGGCTGGAATTGACATTCCTTTAGTACTCACTTTTAATCCTAACCAATGTAGATAAAGTTAGATTATAGAAGGAAGCACCCAGGTTTGAAACTGACATCTAATTGAGGGGCCGACTAAGTGATGAATCAGAGAGAGATCTGACAGTATGAGTCAGAGAGAGGATATGTCCAACTTTCAAGAGGACAGCCCAGAAAAGAAAGGCTATTTACGAGCAGAACATGGAAATAGTAAGTTTAGTTCAGTTAGTTGGAAGTCATTGTAGTGAGTGCAGTGCAGTAAAATTGAGTTTATTCATGAGTTCAACAGAGACAACTGAAGCCAGAGAATGAGAAGCTAGAAGATTAGAAGAAATTAGCATTGTTAGTTTGAAACCAAGCAGAGTAACTTAGTAAGAAACAAAGAAATCAGTTTGAATCAATGAGCTTGGACAGAAATTTGAGCCAGAACAGCTGAGTTAAAACAGCCAGCCAGAATTCAGAGTTAGGAAGGGTGAGTTTATTCAGCAATGAACATCTGAGATGAAAATTATGTGAGGTGAAGAAAAGTTACTTTTTACAGATTTAGATCTCCAGGATTTGTTGTTTGTCCTGCTAAGTTTCAGTATGGCTTTGATCTAGTGTTTCTTCACTATGCCCTCATTTATCCATTTTGGAATGGTTCCAATTATATGTTGGAAGTCTGTAATTGGCTTTTTAATTTTATATATTGTTGAGGTTATATGATTTTCCAAAGTCTCAAGAGAGACTTTCAACTAGAGTTTTGAACAAGATTAAGATTATGAAAGACCTAATGAATGAATGTTTCATTGTGGTATAGACATATGAGGGTCAGGACACTGAATGTGATGGTTTGGGTTAGAAATTTGTCACAGAGGCTCAGATATCTGAATTCTTGGTTCCGACTCAGTGGCACTGTTTGTTCATAGGTGTGACCTTAATACAGGGAGTACATCACTGTAGGGCAGCTTGGAGATTCCGTTGTCTCTCCCTGCCTACAGTTTATCCTCTCTGTTTCATGCGTGGAATTGAGGTTTCGATCTTTCAGTTTTCTTCTCGGGTTGCCATTCTGTTTACTGGTACCATGATGAACACTTTTTCCTCTGGAAACATAAGCCAAATTAACATTTCTTTCATATGTTGCTTTGTACATGACACTGTATCACTGTCAAATAGAAGCAAATTAATGGAACCATCTTGATGGTACTATTTGTTATTATTTCAAAACAAAAAATTCAATGTTTACAATGTTTTATAAAATTTTTAGAAAGTGACAATTTCTTATAAATTGACATTATCTGCTTACAACCTATTTTCTTTAATAGAGGCATTACTGATGTATAATTTCCTCTTTCAACAATGACTTCTAAAGTGTTTAATTAATAAATACATGTATGGGGCCACAAAGAGGTAGAACACTGGGTCTGAGATAGCCGGGGACCCAACAGACATAGCCTGTCAGGGACAGCACTTATCTCCCCATGCTCCCAGATTCCAGACATCCCCCACATGCGGCCTACATACATCCCCATTAGCCTGCATCTTGCAGACACCTTTGGCTCAGAGTAACTCCTGCCAGAGAGGTTTGCTAACATCCAGGTAGAGGACATGACTAACAGATATTCATGAGATCTAAAGGCCAGGGGACATAGCTAATTAAGTGATCTCTTCCTAGTCCCTCCCCTCTCCCACTCCCCCTGGCATTTGGGGGGGGGAGCGCACACATCCAGATCCAAATATCACACCATGAACAATAAACTACTCTTTGGAAACCCAGTCCACGTGTCTTCTGGGGCCTGCCACTGACAAGCTTCCAGCCTCTGGAACCTTGGACTTTCTCTTGTATGTGGGACCCACCTGGGAACCACTGGCATAGAAGCTCCTGGGACTCCGACTCGGGTGCAGTCCCAGGATGGAAACCGTGCGGCCAAGAGCTGCCCCTTGCATGTTTTTTCCCACATACATGAAAGACAGAAGAAAACTTAGGGGTAGAGTTCTCTCCCTCTACCATGTAGGTTCCATATATAGAAATCAGGTCATCATGTATGACAGCAAGAATTGTTACCCACTAAAAGTATCTATGGATCCTTAGTCTTTTTAAAGTGAGAAGTAGTTTGAATATTTTGTAAAAGTTTATTGTAAGTTTTACTTTTATTTAAATATAATTATGTATTTAAACTTCTATAATTTAATGGATTTAGTGCTTTTAATCTACTACTATTATTTTGTTTCCACACAGCTTATGGAAGAGTACACAAGGATTTTGCTATGATTTCTTCCATGGTTCTATGGGACAGCTTACTTTTAGAATGATCGATGTTTTTTAATTGCCTTACAAAGTATCATGGTTCCTTAGGAAATGTTCACACATTCTAAGTTTTCATTAACCTTGCCTTCTTGTTCACATTTTTCCTGCTATAAGAATACTTCCAGCATTGTCATTTTATTTTCAAATAATTTGTGTTGTAATATTTTTCCCCATTGGCTATTTTATGTATTTACATTTCAAATGTTTCCCCCTTCCCAGTTTCCCCTCCAGATACCCCCTCTCCCATAATCCCTCCTCCTGTTCCTATGAGGTTAAGTTTAAGAGAATTTATAATAAAACATTTAAATCCAACATTTTACTTAATGAATATGACTGCTGTATGACTTTGATTGATTTGGTATTGGATCACATATTGCCTGAGACATGAATTCTCTATCAAAGAAGATCTGTTGGCCTTTTAGTGTAGGATGTTTACAATTATTTAGGTTCCTTAACATTTCCCTTTTGATAGATTCATTTATGCTATTTTATGCATATGACTCTTTTGCTTGCATGTATGCATTGGCACCATATGCAGGCCTGGTGTCTTTCACAGGTCAGAAAAGCTCATTGAATACCTTGGAATTGGAAATGTAGGTTTTTGTGAACCATCATATGATGCTGTGAACCAAATGTAGGTCCTTGGCATGAATCGGCAAGTCCTCTTAATCACTGATCCATCCCTCGAGCTCCTGGGTTCTCTTTTGTATTTTCACAATTACCTTCAAACAGTACTATACTTTTCACTGGAGCTTATTGATTCTCTCCAGCAACTGAGCAAATGCCTTCACAGTATAAAGGAATTGGTTTCTTGGGGTTTTTTTTCTTAAGAAAATTTTCAAAATATTTGTCTACTCTTGTAGCTTTGGCTTTTATTCCTTATACTTCTGCATGAATTCACTACACTGGGCAGTGAACTGATATACTTTTGATCACAGGTACTGCAAAAAGAAACCAAACTCAGTCAGGTTCCCACTAGTAGTGATCATGATGTCTACAGAGACTTTTGCATTTCCTTTTGAATGTTAAGAATATAACTACAAAGTATTTTATTCATTAAAAATATCCTGGGCCACAAACTCATTTATTATTTGTAGATGACAGACACACATATATATTTGATGAAGAATTTATGTAATACACTTTAGAAATTTTAGCCACTGCAACATCACTTCTTATTGTATCTGTCCTGTGTGCTGAGACCAGGCTGAGCCCAAAATCACATGTCATTTTTCTAAGAAGTTATACACAATTTTGATTTCTTTAATCTATTTTTTTCTCCTTTTTCTTAATCAAGTCAATAACCTTAGTCAGCCTTGACATCACTGACCTCCTTCTATCTCAGAATTTGTGGTGCTGGGATGACAAGTGGGAGTTATCCTTATTTTATTTTATTGATAGTCAAGGCTTAAGACTTGTGTTTTACCAAAAAGTATCTTCTATCAAAGATTTATTTGATATCTATTTAATGCAAATATTTGAATAATTAAATTTATTTTTAACTAATATATAAAATCAAAAAAAATATATAATTAAAGTATAAGATATGGTTTTTGATATATATTTAAAACAGTATGCTTAATTCTGGAAATATGTATATATTTCTTTAGATAGTTATTATTTGTTAAAGTGAGGTTTAACTCAGAAAATAAGCTTCATGCCTGGATTTGGTGTGTAAATATTAATTATTTTCAATTCTTTTCATGTTTCTCATTACGTATTCCTCTGTGGGTATTCTCTGTATGCACTGCGATTGCTTGAGCTACCTTCAGTGTCTGATTGCTCACTACAAGCAGCATTTTCTTTTTAATTCAATGATCTTATTTGTTCAAGATAAACCATAATGTTTATCCTTAAATGTTTTACTACTTACTTTGTATTTCATGTTTTAGACTGTGAACTAAATCAAATCTCTGCAAATTACTGGTTGGTTTATGTTAGAAAAGTTTTTTCTTGTCTATCACCTAGGCTTATAATTGTGTTATTCTGTAATCCTACATATTTGCTTCTTTTAGTAGTCCAAAACTTCATAGAATATTACTATAAAATATTATTGGATTAATATGTAAAATATATTAGATGTATGCAACCAGTTATCTATGTTTTCTAGAGCAAACATCTTATTGCTTTGCTGTCTTCTTCCTTAATACATAAGAACTGTGATGACTGTTCTTAACTGTCAAATTGACAGTAGTTGACATCACACGAGGATGGATTTCTGGGTAGGTCTAGAGGAAATGTTAACTGAGATGGAAAGAACCATAATCAGTGGGTTGGTGGTCCTACTCTCTAGACAAGGCATGCTATAATATACATGTGGAGAAAGCTACATAGAAGTGTGAACACTTTGCCTTTTCTTTTTAAAAATGACATAATGTAACCAGATCCCTGCCATCCTGATTTCTCACCATGATGGACTATCCTTTTAACTGTGAACTGAAAATAATCATTATCTCCATTAAATTAATGACGTGAGGATATTTCATTGCATCAAATGGAAAAGAAGCTGAAACAGGGATCTAGAATATGTTCATGAATGTATTAAGTTTAGATAGAGAATACTAACTTTAACTGTGAACATCTATAATAGTATACAACTCCAAATGGAAGGATGCATGATGCAGACATTGACAAAATAACTAAACTAAAAAATATAATTAAGAAACTTTAATGGTGTTTCACTTCTATTAAAGATATGCAGATAGTTTTTTTCCTATTTCTGCAGAAAATGATATGGTGTTTTGAATGGGATTGCAGGGAATCGGTAAATTGCTTTCACTGAAACGGTCATATTCACAGTGTTGATTCTATCAATTCACAGCCTTAGTATTTCCATTTTCTAGAGTCTTTATCACTTTTTTCAGAGGCTCAGAGTTTTCATTGTCTCATTCTTTGGGTAGGTTTCTTCCTAAATATTTTATTTTATTTAAGGTACTTGTGAATGGAAGTGTGTCTGTTATCTCCTTCTCTGTATGTTTTTTGGTGGTGTCTAGAATGTTATTGATTTCTGTCAGTTGCTGATGACAATTTCTAGACATAATAAGAAACTAGGAAATACACAGGAGTAAAGTAATTTTTTTTATATATCTAAACTTCAAGGGCCAGTTTGACTTCACAAAGATGGAAATATTTAGCTGAAATTTCTCCTTCAGAATTCTGTGAATTCAGTTTTTGAGTTCATGTTTATAAATATTTATTCTCACCTTTTATTCCCTACATTTTCTGAAATTCTTGAAGATGATCTGTCATGGAAATTCATAGTTTGTCCTTTAGATGTGAGTCTGTATGTCTTCTGTGTCTTAAATCAAACAATGGAGTTGACAGTTTTAGGCAGAATCAAGGTAGAAGAAAAACTGCAACAGTTTCTTCTGTTTTCTACTATTGATCATAAATATCTAATGAAATATTTCTAGTGAGACAATTATACCAATCAACCACAATGGTTTTTAAGTATCATTTGATTACTTGAGAGAAAAACATGATACATTGTCGCCACATTTTCATAGTTGATATGATGTTAAGAAAAGTGGCAACTTACTGTTTTTGGAACTATTAAATTTTAGCTTACTGACTCTATTCAATGTGCTGAACAATGCTGTCAAACATATCTTTAGAGTTCTATCTATGAAGGATAGGTAGTCTTGCAGGCTTTGAGCATTTAAACAACTCATTTAACAAATGTTTAGTATATTAAGACAAAGAAGTCTATATATGGAATGGATCCCCAGGTGGGCCAGTCTCTGGATGGCCTTTCCATCTGTCTCTGCTCCACTCTTTGTCTCTGTATTTCCTGTAGACAGGAGAGACTCTAGGTTGAAATTTTGAGATAGGTGGGTTGCCCCATCCGTCAACCAGGAGGCCATGTCTAACCTCTGGATATGATCTCTTCAGTTTCTCTCTTCCCTTTGTTGAGTATTTCAGCTAATGTCATCCTTCTTGGGTCCTGGGAGCCTCTTGCTTTCCTGGCATCCGAGACTTTCTGGTGGCTACCCCCAATTTCCCATCTTCAACTGCTACACCCCTCTGATCAATTTTCTTACCCTCTGTTCATCTTCCCTGGCTTCTCCCACACCTGATCCTGCCCCCTTTTCCCCTCCCCTCCTCTCTCCCTCCCAAGTCCCTCCTTTTCTCTACCACCCTTGGTTATTTTGTTTCCCTTTTTGTTGATGATATGAAGTGCTCACTGACAGGAGACTGATATAGCTGTCTCCTGAGAGACTCTGCCAGAATCTGACCAATACAGAGGCAGTTGCTTGAAACTATCCATAGAAATGAGCATGGGGACCCCAATGGAGGAGTTAGGGAAGGGACTGAAGGAGCTGAGGAGTTTGGCAACCCCATAAGAACAGCAATATCAATCAACCAGACCCCCCCAGAGCTTTCAAGAACTAAATCACCAACCAAAATGTACATATGGAGGAACCCATGCTCAAGCTGCATGTGTAGCAGAGGATGGCTTTATCTGGCATCAATGGGAAGGGAGGCCCTTGGTCCTGTGAAGGCTCAATGCTCCAGTGTAGGGGGTTGCTAGAGTGGTGAGGTGGGAGTGTGCGGTTGGGTGGAGGGGCACCCTTATAGAAGCAGGGGAAAGGGGGAATGGGATAGGGAGTTTGCTGAGGGGAAATCAGGAAGGGGGATAACATTTGAAATGTACATAAACAAAATAACCACAAAAAATGACAAAGAAGCCTAAAATACATATTGACACATCTATAAATATGAGTTGTGCATCTATGAAAAGCCAGTGTAATAATAAATAGTAAGGGTAAGATTTAAGAGAGGAATTACAGTTATAAGTCTTTAAGATTTTATAGCTTAAGAACAATACGGGGAAAAGTAATAAAACCATGTCAAATAAATTATATTTTATGTAATATGATTTAGATCAGTTTTGTATGTGTAAAGGATTAAAAAGAGTTGTTAATTTTGCAAAAGAGCAAAATAAATATTTTTCTTAGGTAATAAGTTTACAGATTCATCTGTTGTAAAATTCAAACAATAAACTTTTGACTATTTTATAAAACCCAACTCTCTAGTGATAAACACTAAATGAAAACCTATATGTTTTTCTTCAGAGCCTCTATACTAAAGACAAGTGAACACAAATTTTATAGAAATGGATTCAGAGTTTACTATATTTATACACATTTAATTTTTAATATGTAACATTATAACACAGTTAACATTTTATACTAAATTTGGAGACTTACCATACCAGATTATTTTAGTTATTTTAATACTTTGTAGCATAATTTATTTTCACTTTAAACATGCAGAAAATTAAAGAAAAAGTGGTTGTTAGCAGTCTATAGAAATACTTTTCATGAGAACTGCATTTCTCAAAGTCTCCTACATCAAGGAAGGTTGGAGGCATTTTTATATATAGCACCCCAGTGAACTGAAGAAAGTTGTTTGGACTGAACTAGTAACTGTCTTTCTTCTCAGCACACAAGTGATGGATGTGGTCTGAAGCCCTGTTAGTCCCTATGAGAATGGGTAACCTCGAGGACAAAAGCTGTTGTACTTAGGTTTTCTGACTGTGTTTCCTTGTTGTGAGGATATTTTTACTCCACCTAATTTTATAACACTAAGCACAGTATATTTGACTCAATCTATGCATATTTAGATAAAGTCCATTTATATGTTTTTTAGAATAATTTATTTATTTTTTATTCAATTACATCCCAATTGCAGCCCTCTTCCTCCTCTCCTCAGTCCTGCTCTTACAAATCGTTCCACATACTATCCCCTTCCCTTCTCCTCAGAGAAGTGGGAGCTCCCCTTGGATACCACCCCACCAAGAGATATCTAGTCCCTGCAAGACTAAGCATCTCCTATCCCACTGAGTCCCAACTAGGTAGGGAAAAAGGATCCAATGGCAGGCAGCAGAGTCAAAAACAGCTCTCACTCCTGTTGTTAGGGGACTCAAATGAAGACCAAGCTGCACATCTGCTACAAATGTGTGTGCAACCTAGGTCCAGCCCCTGCATGTTCTGTGATTGGTGGTTCAGTCTCTATCCCCATGGGCCCAAGTTACTTGACTCTCTTGGTCTTCTTGTGGTGTCTCTTACCCCTCCTCCTAGCTCAATCTATCCTGGACTATTCCACAAGCATGATATTTGGCTGAGTCTCTGCATCTGTTTCCATCTGCTGGTGGAAGTCATTCAGGAGACAGGCTAGTTTCCTGTCTGCAAGCATAGCCGGGTATCATTTTTAGTGTCAGACATTGGCTTTCACCTTTGGGATGTTCTAAAGTTGGGCCAGTCATTGGTTGGCTGTTCTCTTATTCACTGCTCCATCTTTATCCCTGTGCATCTTGAAGGCAGGACTAACATTGGGTTGAAAGTTTTGTGGGTGGATTGATGTTCCTCTTCTGTGAAGTCATGCTTAGATTCAGGAGGTGGCCACTTCAATCTCTGTATCCCCCACTGGTAGTAAGCTCTTGTAGGATCGCTGGAATGGATTCCCTGTATCCTCCCCATTCTCCCATCCCAGGTCTCCAACTACGTCTCTCTCACCACCCCCTCCCCACATATAACTGATAGCTATCCTCATATACTTCCTTACCTCCTCTCTCAACAAGTTCTCTCTACCAATCTAACTCTGATAACTCTTGTTTCCTTCTGAGAGAGATTCATGCATCCTCCATTGGGCCCTCCTTATCACCAAGTTTCTTGGGATCAGTAGATTGTAGTAGGATTATCCTCAACAATATGGTTAATGTCCAATAGTAAGTGAGTACATACCATACATGACTTTATGGGTGTACATTACCTCTTTCAGGATGTCAGAAACTTAAAACAATCAAGATGTCCCTCAACAGAAGAATGGATAAAGAACATGTGGTACATCTACACAATGAAATGTTATTCATCTATTAAAGACAAAAACATCATGGAATTTGCAGGTATAAGGATGGAATTTGAGAATATCAATGCATAAGTTTTACATTTAAGAAGTCAATAGTACAACACTAACACATTCTGTGAAAAGAATGTTATCTTCTCCACCATCAATAAATGTGTTATTTGTATTTAATAATATGTCTTAATAAAGAAAATTTATGATATTGTCACAGAACACTTATGTATTTTACTAATACCCTCTGGAGTGCTGGATAGTTTAATATTTGGCAGTTCTTTGGATATTTGTGAACATCTGTCCTCTTAAACTGAATGATGTCTCACTCGTTTAATTTTGCTTTCTTAAATTCAATTCTTTGTGATAGAAAATATAAGACATAATTGTTTCTGGGGTCTAAAATTCATATTAAAACATATTCACATCAACAACAATATGTGATTCTTACTTAGCTATTTTGGAAATTGCTATGACCACACATTAAAGGAAAAGGAAAAAGGCAGCACAGTCAAGGGACACAGGATTCACAGGCAGGCAACAGAGGCAGGGACAGCTTCCACTGCAGTTGTTGGGGGACCTGCATGAAGACCAAGCTGCATATCTGCTACATATGTGTGTCAGGGGTGGCTAGGTCCAGCCCATGTATAATCCTTGGTTGGTGGTTCACTTTTTGATAGCCCAAACGGTCCAGGTTAGTTGACACTGTTGGTCGTCTTGTGAATTCCTATACTCCCACCCACCAGGTCCCTAATCCTACCCACAAATCTTCCACAAGACTCCCAAACTACCTCCTTTATTTATATAAGAAAAAGAGACATTTTCTACAATGGCAAATGCTATTTTTTTTGTGGCTGTTATAAAAACCATGACCAAAAGCAACTCAAGGGAGAAATAGTTTATTTTCACTTATAGCTGTAAAGGAATAAAGAGTTCATCATATGAGAAAGACATTAAAGAGCTGTAGGAACAGTAAGTTAGCTGACCACATTTAATCAATACAGAAGAAGCAGAGAAAGCAGGAAGTTTAGTAAGGCTGAAAAACCTCAATGCCTGAGCCCGATGACATACTTCTTCCCTTATGCTCTATCTCTTAATGGTTCCATAATCTTTCCAACAGTGACTTCAATTTTTAAGCAAGTCTTCAACTGCATGAATCCATAGGAGACATTTCTTATTGAAACCACAACAGCAAAATTTCCTATTACAGCCTAAAGATACCTAATGTATAGATTTACACTGTTTTTAAAATTTTTTTTATTGGAAATTTTATTTACATTTCAGATGTTATTCCCTTTCCCCATTCCCCCCCCCACACACACACTCAGGAACCCCCTATCCCATCCCCCATCCTCCTGCTTCTATGAAAATGTGCCCTCACCTCTTGCCCCACTCCAACATCCCCACCATCGAATTCTTCCCCTTCCCCACTGGGCATCCAGCCTTCATGGGATGAAAGATCTCCTTTCCCACAGATGCCTATGAGGCCAACCACCTCTACAGATAAAGTCAGAGTCATGAGTCCCTCCCTATGTGCTCCCAGGCTGGTGATTTAGACCCTGGGGGCTCTGGTTGGTTAGTATTGTTGTTCTCCTTATGGGGCCGCATACCCTTTCAGCTCTTTCAGCTCCTTCTCTCTAAATCCTGCATTGGGAACCACTTGATCAGTTCAATAGTTAGCTGTGGGACTGCGTAAGGGTATCCTGGTTCATGGCTGGGCATGGGCCTAGAACCCTAAGACTCTACTTGAGAACCGGCAGGAGTACGGCTGTGCCCCCAGAACCCAGGGTCCTGAAAAGCAGTCTAGTCTCCATAGAACTACTTTGTTCAGTCACATAGGCCATTAAAGCCCCTCCCAAAGTGCACAGGTAGAGGGCATGACTACAGGCCTCAGGCCCTAGGGATTTACATACTAATGAAGGCCAGAGGGCAGAGCAAATTAATCTTGCCTCCCTAGATCCTCCCCTGATCCTCCCCCTTTCTCCCTCCCTATTAAACTCGGGACTGCCCTGAGTTTTACTGGGGTACACCCAGATTCATCCACCATCCACCATGACAATAAACCTTTTGGAACTAAGGACTTCCTCCTGTCATTGGGGCCTGCTGCCACCAAAGCCTCTGGTTGCTGGAACCTTAGACCTCCTCATGCAGTGCATGTGGGACCCGAAGCAGGGAAAGCCTCCAGGACACCATTGCAGCAGCCTCCTATTTTTTCCCCACAGTTAGTATTTGCATTCACCTTTGAATATGACAGACTCTGGCAGACATCTAAGGAGACAGCTCTATCAGGCACCTCACAGCATGCACTTCCTGACATCCACATCAGCTTCTACCATTGGTGATTGCACATGGTATGGATACCCAGGTGGAATGATCTCCAGACGGCCCCTCCTTCAGTTTCTGTCCCACACTTTGTCTACTTATTTGCTCCCTTAAGTATTTTGTTACTCCTTCTAAGAAGGACTGAAACTTGACCCAAACTTGGTCTTCCTTCTTCATGAGTTTCATGTGGTCTGTGAGTTGAATCTTGGGTATTTCAAGCTTCTGGGCTAATATCCAATTATCAGTAAGTGAATACCATATGTGTTATTTTGTGATTGGGTTACCTCATTCAGGATAATATTTTCTAGTTCCATCCATTTGCCTAAGAATTTCTCAAATTCATCGAAAGCTGAATAACAGCTGAGTAATACTCCATTGTATAAATGTACCACATTTTCTGTATCCTTTCCTCTGCTGAAGGACATCTGATTTCTTTCCAACTTCTTGTTATTATAAATAAGGCTGCTACGAACATAGTGGAACATATGTCCTTGTTTTATGTTGCAGCATCTTCTGGGTATATGGCCAGGAGTGGTATAGTTTGGTCCTAAGGTAATGCTATGTCCAATTTTCTGAGTAACTAGCAGATTGATTTCCAGAGTAGTAGTACCTGCTTGCAATTCCACCAACAATGAAGGAGTGTTCCTCTTTCTCCACATGCTTGCCAGCAACGGGTATCACCTGAGTTTTTGATCTTAGCCATTCTGACTGATGTGAGGTAGAATCTAAGGGTTGTTTTGATTTGCATTTCCCTGATGACTAAGGATGCTGAACATTTCATTAGGTGCTTCTCGGCCATTTGAATGTCCTCAGTTGAGACTTCTCTACCCCATTTTTAATAGGGTTATTTGATTGTCTGGAGTCTAATTTCTTGAGTTTGTCCCGCGCAACCTCCCGCCAGCAGGAAAGACGCCGCACACTCAGGATCCTTCTGCAGTATAAGCTTTAATGCATCTTGAGAGGGAGAGCATAAGCTTCACAAACGAGGAGGGACCCCAAGGGCCTAAAACCCTTCCCTTATATAGAGAGCTAAGCTCGCCTGGGACGTGGCAGTCTCTGATGGGCTCCTGTTGCCTCAGGCCACATGACGTGTTCCAACTGTCAGATTAATCAAGGTGGGAAAGCCTTCCAGCGCATGCGCACAGACTTGTTAATGGCAATGATGTGATAAGGATAGCTTCCCACATCTGCCCCCTTTTTATTTAAAAGTGACCCTAAGAAGAGGCCATAGAAAAGTGAAAGAGTTCAGGCCGGGCAGACACAAACCAATCAAAAGGAGAGAGGTCTAGATTTTCTCCTCCTCAATAAGTGAGGCAGGCCCGTGTCTCTACACTCACTTCGGGGTGCAATGGGAACTCCAGCCCTCCCGAGCTTAACGAGTGTGAGAACAACCATATCACAGTCCTCAAGGTGCAATGGGAACCCGAGCCCTTCTTGAGTCTGGATTTGGTTCCTGGGACAGATAGAGAGAAAGAATTAGGGAAGCCAAAATGCCCAACTCTTGTGCAATGGAGAAAAACTCCCAGAGGTGCCAGGGCCATTTGGCAGGGGGAGGAGATGGTATTACAGATTATGGCCTTGTCTTAACAGGTCTTTGGGGCGGTTGTTAATCATGGCTATCCAGTCCCTTAGTCCAGTGCTACAAATGACTGGGCAATCACCACCTTATCCTGTTGTCACTGTGACCTGAGCTTGCAAAGGAGCCGCAACACAAGCGCCAGCCCACAGCAGAGCAAGGCTCCGAAAAGACCCACCCCCACCCATTCTTTAAAATAAGAAAATATTGAAGAGATCCATGTAGACAGTCCTTCGGTCAGGGACAAATCAAGTCGGTAGAATTCACTTCTATAGTCGCAAAGCGTAACTTCCGAAGCGTCTCTTCAAACTCTACAGTCCAATTCTGTAATAAAAACTGAGATAAAGTTTTAGAAAAATTTGCTGCTCTAGTATAATTTTCATATTGAATAGAGGTAACACAAAGTCCCGCCATTTTTTGTTCGCAGCCCAATTGGGCTAATTGCCACAACATGTCAATCTGTTCCTGAACGAGGTCAATGCGTTGATTCACTAGCATTAATCTTCCCAGGATTTGTGAGTTGGCAGAGACCTGTTCATCTAGTGCTGACGTGACCAAGGTAGACAGATGATTAATAGTGTCTACTGTCTGTACTGAAGAGGAAAGGGCCAAAGCAGAGGTGGTAACTGCGCCAGCCACAGCTGTTGTGGCAATGATGGCAACTATAATGGCAGAGATACAAAAATCTCTCTTCACTCTAAAAGTGCTAAATTATTAGGCGCCTCAACCGGCACAGATACAAATCTAGGTAGCCAAATTACCAAAGCAAAAGGAAAGGCAGTAGCATTCCAACAAAGTCTATAAAAACAAATTTTAGGAATACATCGTAGGGTATCTTTCCAAATAGTACTATCATTACTAACAAGCCAGATAAAAGGGGGCCAAACACATACTGGTGTGGGTTTAAAGGCCAACTCCCTAAAAGGAGAATAAGAAATGACTGAGGTCATTCAGGAAACACTTCTTGACCCTGCCCGTCCTTTCCAATCGTATTTTAACTGTCCTTTGGCAGCCTTGCCTCCATTAATCATAACTATGGAAGATAAATCTGTGCAGCTTCTGTTAATGCCACAAAGAAGCCATTGATCAAAGGGATTAGCAACCATGCTGTGGACTGGTTATAAATTTGGATATACTGACTGGTTTTATTAGGGGAGGGAATGATCATAAAACATAGGCTCCCCTTCAAAACATAACTATTGTTAGTTTCCACAGCGTCTTATTGGTCGCAAAAAAGCATGGAAACACCTGAGCATTATGCATCACTGGCATAGGAATAGGGAATGTATTCATTATGGCCCATCTCTGAACCCCCGAAATACTAGGAACCCAGAGATGGAGGATCCACAGCATCACTGGGCTGTTGGTCGCTGGCAGCATCTTGGTCCGGTTCTCCGACCTTCCTTGTTAATCTCTCTGGGATCCAAAATGGGCTTTCTTCATTCTGTGGGAAAACACAAACAGCTCCCCTGGATCTTATCAAAATAGGATCCGGTCCTTTCCATTTATTAGCCAGAACATCTTTCCATTTCACTAGATCCTTTGGTCAATCAGGTTCTGCGAAGTGGCGGTCAGCCGCTGTGCGACCATGATCATCTAAATTTAAAAAATTGAGAGTAAAGAGTGCCATAGATATGGCTACTCTGGGAACTGGGGGAAGGATGTCTTTCATTCCCCCTTTCTGTTTTAATAGATAAGTCTTCAAAGTACGATGTGCACGTTCGACAATGCCTTGTCCTTGTGGATTATAAGGTAGACCTGTCAGATGAGTAACCCCCATCTGCCTGCAAAACTGGGAAAACTTTTTGGACACATAAGCTGGTCCATTATCCGTTTTTAGAATCTTAGGTTGGCCCCAAGCACTCCATGCCTCAAGACAGTGTTGAATTACGTGGGAAGCTTTTTCCCCCGTCAATGGTGTAGCTGACAGAACTCCAGAACAGGTATCAATGGAGACATGTAGATATTGTGACTTCCCAAAAGAAGGTATGTGAGTCACATCCATTTGCCAAATTTGTAATGGCTGTATGCCCCTGGGATTAATTCCCACATGAGGGATTGATAAGAATTCACAGCAATTCTGGCATTGCACAACAATATCTCTTGCCTCTTTTCTGGTGATAGAAAAACAGCGTCGTAGAGTCTCTGCCGTTACATGAAAA
This sequence comes from Grammomys surdaster, assembly GCF_004785775.1. NCBI lineage: Eukaryota > Metazoa > Chordata > Mammalia > Rodentia > Muridae > Grammomys > Grammomys surdaster. Next base: position 7,305,674 of record NW_021604634.1, on the reverse strand, counting down.
GTATTATGAAAATTCTTTGCCAGATCTAAGGGGGACAATAGGACCATAGCCATCACCCTTGTGGCCCTGTCTGCCAGCTCGTTGCCTCTGCTCATAGGTCCGGGGAGTCCAGAATGAGCCCGAATATGTGTAATAAACACTGGGGCTCTCCTTTGTAACAAAGCTTGTTGAATTTTCAAAAAGATGTCATGTACAGGGCTAGAAGATTTAATAACCCCCGCTACTTCTAGGAGATTCACTGCATTCACCACATAAGCAGAGTCAGAAACAATGTTAAGGGGACCTGGAAAAATCTCAAGAACCTCTAATACGACCATGCATTCAACCACTTGAGGAGATGTCATAGCATAATGTTTGGATACCACCTTGTCATCCACCATGTATGCCCCTATGCCAGTGGCAGATCCGTCAGTATAGACGACAAGCCCTCCTTTGATGGGGCCTGTAGAAGTAACTCTAGGAAATACAAGGGACTGTCTCGATGCAAATTGTAATATGGGATGTTTAGGATAATGATTATCAATTTTTCCTAGAAAGGTAGACACTAATATTGCCCAATCATCAGAAGAAGCGGCTAAAATTTGTATTTGGGCAGCTGTATAAGGCACAAAAAGGGTGGCTGGCTCAATTCCAAAATGAGTAATGGCTGCCTTAACACCCCTACATGCAAGTTGTGCAACCGCCCCTGGATACCAATCAATTCTTTTGTTTGGGGATATATTAGGGTGAATCCATAATAGGGGTCCCTGTTGCCACAAAACAGCCGTCGGTAGACTCGCTGTTTTTAAAATACATAGAGCAAAAGGTAAAGAGGGATCAATACGCTGAAGTTGTGCATCCTGTAATGCATCTTCGACTAATTGCAAAGCCTGACGGGCTGCAGGGGTAAAACTTCTGGGCGAAGAAATATGTGGGTCCCCTTCAAGAATGGCGAACAGAGGCTTAAGTTCTACTGTGGGGATCTTTAAAAATGGCCTGATCCAATTTATATCTCCCAGCAGTTTTTGGAAATCATTAAGGGTGCGGAGGCAATCTCTGCGGATCTCAACCTTTTGAGGACGTATACAAGTGGGAAAGATAGATGTTCCTAGAAATTCTCCCGTACTAAACAGTTGCACCTTTTCTGTAGCTATTTGTAAACCCCATCGCCCTAACAGGTATGATAACTGTGGATAAACCCTCTTCAGAGTCTGAACCTCTTTATGAGCAATCAAAATATCATCCATATAATGAAGAATAAGAATGGCAGGAAACTGTTGTTGTAAAGGCTCTAAAGCAGCTTGCACAAAAGTCTGGCAGATGGTGGGGCTATTAGCCATGCCCTGAGGCAAAACCTTCCATTGAAACCGTTTATCTGGGCCAGCATGATTAATAGCAGGCAGTGTAAAGGCAAACCGAGGTCTATCTTGAACACACAGTGGAATGGAAAAAAAGCAGTCTTTAATGTCCACTATGAGAAGAGACCAGTCTTTTGGAAGAGCAGAAAGGACGGGGAGCCCTCTCTGCACTTGGCCCAGCAAATTCATCTGTTCATTAATTGCCCGGAGGTCGTGTAACAACCTCCATTTCCCAGATTTCTTCTTGATTGCAAAAATGGGTGTATTCCAAGGTGAAGTAGAAACTTCATATGGCCAATGGTCATCTGTTCTTTTATTAATTCTGTGATGGCCTCTAATTTTTCAGAGGATAGTGGCCATTGAGGAACCCACACCGGATCCTCTGTTTTCCAAGGTATGGGCAGGAATCCCTCAACGGCCCCTAGGAAAAACCCAGACCTTTTCTATCTTGTTTGTTGGAGGGTGAAATAAGTTTGACCCTTCCTTGGCTAAACTTGCCCAAACCACTTCCTTGTTCGTATCCCATTCTCGCCATCATTGCTTTAGCCTGTGAGGAATACGAGGTGATATGGGGTGACTCTATAGGATATTCATTGGACAGGGTGAAGCCCATACCTTGTAAAATATCTCTTCCCCAAAGATTAACAGGAAGAGGGAGCACATAAGGAATAAATCTTCCTTTCCTACCATCAGGTGCCTCCCAATACAAAGCAGTAGAACTGATGGTAGGACTAGATTGATACCCTAGCCCCTGTAGGGAATGGGAGGACTCAGTAACAGGCCATGTTTTGGGCCACCATTGTGTGGATATAATACTTTTGTCCGCTCCGGTATCCATAATTCCCTCATAGCTTTTTCCCTGTACCTTTAGGATTAATTTGGGTCTTTCATTTAATGATATCATCAGATAAGCAGAATCATTTCCTGAGGAGCCAATCTGTCTTGTGTCTGTTTCTGTCTCATCTTCCATACCTGGCATAAGCAATAATTGGGCAATACGATCACCCTTGCTGATGGAGAACACTCCTTTTGGGCTAGAGGCCAAGACTTGCAATTCAGTAGAATGTTGAGTGTCTACTATGCCTGGCAAGACTATCAAGCCCTTTAGTGTAAGTGACGCTCGGCCCAATATAAGTCCCAGGGCCCCAGGGGTTAACATTACAGGTTCAACTGGGACTGGCTGGACTCCCATCTGAGGGATTAATAGGAAATCGGAGGCAGCGCGCAGGTCCAATCGGCACGGTCACCCTGGGGGGACTCTGATCATTCTCTCTCCTGAACTTCCTGGGTTTTGGTCCAACGGATCCCATATCTTTGAGGGCCCTGGGACCGAGGGCCCGCCACTCCGTTTTTTTTGTCATCTAAAGGAGGGAGAAGCCGGCCCTTCATGTCTCTAATGGAACGGCATGAACTGGCCTTATGATATCCTTTGCCACATCTGTCACAGAGCGAGGGAACACCTGGTTTCCTGTTAGCTGTGGGGCAATCTCTCTTAAAATGACCAGGCTTGCCACACCTATAACAGACCTTAAGATTAGTTTTATCAACTGGGCGTCTCTGTGACTGGAGAATGGCTGCCACCAATCCGGCGTTAGTAAGGGGTCCACCAAGCTCACGACAAACCCGCAGCCAGTCTTGTAACCCCTTATGTTTTCGTGGGGCAATGGCTGCACGACATTCTTGTGTGGCTTGTTCAAAGATTAATTGTTGAATCAGAGGCTCCATCGGACTAGTATCTCCAAAAATACGCCCCGCAGCCTCTGTCATTCTAGCCACATAGTCTGAGAAAGATTCTTGAGGCCCCTGAACTATCCTGGTAAGTTGTGTGTTGCCCTCTCCTTTCTTGGAGAGTGCCTTCCATGCCTTAATGGCTGTAGCTGCAACCTGAGCATAGGCTCCCCAGTGGTAATGGGTTTGGTCTGCAGCATAGGCTCCCTGGCCTGTCAACAAGTCCATTGTCCATTCCCTCGGTTCAGGAGTGAGAGCAACAGCATTGGTGCGAGCCTGTATTTGTGCGGCTTCGTACCATAACGCCTTCCATTCCATGTATTGACCCATGCTGGGAAGGGCTGCTTGAACAATCACTTGCCAATCTGCGGGAGTTAAGGCATTGCTGGCAAGTCTATCTAATTGTACCAAAGTAAAATTGGCGTTGGGCCCATATTTACGAACTGATTCGGCCAATTCTTTTAGTTGAGTAAAGTCTACAGGAGCGTACACTCGCCCTCCATTTTCTGTTTCAAAAACAGGGAAAGCTGTCCTGAGCTTCTTCCTGACTTTCTCTGAGAGCAGGGAATATCCCGAGTGAGGAGTGTATGGGGGAGGAGGAATTGAGGGGGCCGAGGGAACCGTTTTCTTAGGGGGCTTCCTCAGAGGCTTTCTGATTCTACGCTCATCAGGATGGTATCTCTCTGCCTCGTACTCTGCTGCTTCCTCGTCTAACTCCGCCTCCTCTGTAGAATCTAATGACTCCTCACTGGAGTCCCCAGAGGAACTCTCTGCACTGTCGATAGTCAGTGCCTCTAGGTTGGGGTAAAGCGAGCTTTTCCCATTAGGGGGTATCTCTCCTTTTTTAGGAGGGTTCTTTTCTTCAGCTGAAGGGTGTTCCTTTTCCTTTTGTTTCGGTACCTTTTTCCTACGCGCGCCCATCCTCTCACTGCGTTCGGTTTCTGACATGCTATCCTGAACATCTTCTAGCGTAGCCTGTCCTTTCCTTATGGCTATCTTACAGTTTTCATCTTGTAGGCAGTTCTTAATAAGTTTCCAGATCGCAACTGTGCCGTTACTCAAATCGTTGTCATCGCGGTGCCTTTCTAAGTCCTTTCCCAGTTTATTCCAAGAGGGGAGAGCCAAAGACCCAGAGATGGCAAACCAGGGGGCAACGCAATCCACCTCTTTTATGAAGTTCCTCAAAGTCCTGTTAGCAATTTTAATATCCCGCTGTTTGAGTACGGCCTCCAAAGTAGTGATTACTGACTGTGATGAACCCATGACGGCCGCGGCTTATCTACGTCCGCCTTAGTACCGTCTCAAAAGTGAAAGTAACAGCGGCCCAGCCCGCGGCTTATCTACGTCCGACTAACGGCCGGGAGTCTAGAGGAACTTTGTCCCACCTTTATCTACAGGAGGGAGAAAGAGACAAGACCAGTGTCACTGGCTATTTACTTCAGACTACTTTGCCACTAACAATGGCCACCGCGAAGACAGAGCAAAACAAGCACCATGAAAATGACAGCCAAGCACAACCCGAATATTTCAGGAATAGACATACCTCTCCGAACTCACCCCTGCAGTTCTGAATCCTCCTCTATCGAGGGGTCCTCCAAGGTGCTGACGATGGCAAGGTCAAGTGTCCGGGGTTTCTGGCACCAGTTGTCCCGCGCAACCTCCCGCCAGCAGGAAAGACGCGGCACACTCAGGATCCTTCTGCAGTATAAGCTTTAATGCATCTTGAGAGGGAGAGCATAAGCTTCACAAACGAGGAGGGACCCCAAGGGCCTAAAACCCTTCCCTTATATAGAGAGCTAAGCTCGCCTGGGACGTGGCAGTCTCTGATGGGCTCCTGTTGCCTCAGGCCACATGACGTGTTCCAACTGTCAGATTAATCAAGGTGGGAAAACCTTCCAGCACATGCGCACAGACTTGTTAATGGCAATGATGTGATAAGGATAGCTTCCCACATGAGTTCTTTGTATATATTGGATATTAGCCCTCTATCAGATGTAGGATTGGTAAAGATCTTTTCCAATATGTTGGTTGCCATTTTGTCCTATTGACAATATCCTTTGCCTTACAGAAACTTTGCAATTATATGAGGTCCCATATTTCAATTCTTCATCTTAGAGCATAAGCCATTGGTGGTCTGTTCAAGAACTTTTCCCCTGTGTCCAAGTAGTCAAGGTTCTTTCTCACCTTCTCTTCTATTAGTTTTAGTATATCTGATTTTATGTGAAGGTCCTTTATCTACTTGGACTTGAGCATTGTACAAGGAGATAAAAATGGATTGATTTGCATTCTTCTACATGTTGTTCTCCAGTTGAACCAGCACCGTTTGTTGAAAACGCTGTCCTTTATCCAACTAGTCATTTTTAGCTTCTTTGTCAAAGATCAAGTGACCATAGCTATGGGAGTCCATTTTTGGGTCTTCAATTCTATTCCATTGATCTTTCTGCCTGTCTCTGTACCAACACCACACAGTTTTTATCACTATTACTCTGTATTACAGCTTGAGGTCAGCAATGGTGATTCTTCCAGAAGTTCTTTTATTGTTGAGAATAGTTTTTGCTATCCTGGGTTTTTTTTTTATTCCAAATGATTTTGAGATTTTCTCTTTCTAACTCTATGAAGAATTGAGTTGCAATTTTAATGGGGATTCCATTGAATCTGTAGAATGCTTTTGGCAAGATGGCCATTTTTACTATATTAATTCCGCCAATCCATGGAGCATGAGCATGAGCATGGGAGACCTTTCGATCTTCTGAGATATTCTTCGGTTTCTTTCTTCAGAGACTTGGAGTACTTGTCATATAGATCTTTCACTTGTTTGGTTAGATTCACCAAGCAAGGTGAATTTTTTATTATTTTATATTATTTGTGACTATTATTAAGGATGTCATTTCCCTAATTTATTTCTCAGTCTGTTTATCTTTCATGTAGAGGAAGGCTACTGATTTGTTTGAGTTGATTTTATAACCAGCTACTTTGCTCAAGTTTTTTTTTTTTTTTTAAATCAGGTTTAGCAGTTCTCTGGTGGAAGTTTTGGGATCACTTAAGTATACTATCATATCATCTGCAAATAGTGATATTTTGACTTCTTCCTTTCCTATTTGTATCCCTTTGACTTCTTTTTGTTGTCTAATTGCTCTAGCTAGGACTTCTAGTAGTATATTAAATACGTAGGCAGAGAGTGGGCAGCCTTGTCTAGTTGCTGATCTTAGTGCAATTGCTTCAATTTTCTCTCCATTCAGTTTGATGTTGGCTACTGGTTTGTTGTATATTTCTTTTACTATGTTTAGGAATGGGCCTTGAAGTCCTGATCTTCTCCAAGACTTTTACCATGAAGGGATGTTGAATTTTGTCAAATGCTTTATCAGCATCTAGTGAGATGATCATGTGTTTTTTTTTTTCTTTGAGTTTAAAACACTGTATTTTTAAGACACAATTGTCATTCTCTTCTGTTTATCTCTATTATTTTTGTCAGGATGGAACAAGTAAAAAGATAATTGGTTAAACAAACCAAATTGAAGCAAGAAGGGTGGAAAGAGTAATTACTGATAATGCATTATGAGTAGCAGATTGTGAGAAGCATCTACAACAAAACATGATTTAGAAAGCTCAAGATGCATTTGATAGTGGAGAATTTTGCAGAGAAATTTTAGGAATACTAGAAGCTCCTTTTTGTTCCTTTGTATCAGTAAGTTGATACTGTGAAATACATAGAAAGATGTAGACCAAGAGCTAGCCTGCTGCAGACCAAGAAAACCTTATGTGTATAGCTTTTCAGGACCAGAGGAACAGCTTGAAATGTTGCTTCTGGCTCTGCAGGGTTTCCCTGATACAGAGAATATAATGTTGTAGTTATCCATTCTTCTTACTAGCGTCTCACACTCAAACAACTTCCACTAAGAAGTAAAAGTTCTGTACACAACTGAGAATGCTTTGGCGTCTAAGTATTCTTTTGGATTATTTTGTGATGTATATATCAAGAAAGTTCAAGGATAGACAGATGCAAATAAGATTTTCAACATAAGGAAGCACTTGTTGGCAAGGGCTGAGTTCATGTCAACTACTTATAGTAGAGCCATAACTAGCTAAAAACAAAACAAAACAAACAAACAAACAAACAAACCAAAAAACTGGAATGTGAAAGTCAAATTTTTTACAGTTTGGGAAATGGGTAGCTAATGAGAAAGTAGCATGAAGAATCTGAGTAGAGAAAAAATGAGATGCAATTGCTAATTTGACAAATACTTTTTTGTTGGTTAGTGTCTTTCTGGGACTAGAATCAAGAGTATAGGCAATTCTAATTTTCAGTCTCTTTGAAATGTACTTCTTAAAAATATGACCTAGCTCCTTTAACAAACCTCAGGGGCTGGACTTGCAATGAAGTTATCGCAAACAATAATGCTAACCTGCTGGAAATGCTCTCAGCATTGAGATTTCTTAGCAGACTGCCGTGTGTTCCCTACATATGTTATGGGAGGCTGAGAATTTGTGTCAGGCTTAATTAGAGGAGGACAGGGATTTTGTTTATGCCTGAAAGATCAAGCTATTGTAGTGAGTTATAACTCAGGCAGGGAAATCAGTTATGAAAGGGAATCTGCAGATAAATTTAAGATGGCTTATGCATAAAAGAAGCAGAAAAAAAACCGCAATATCATACCTTGAATGACTGTTGGAGACAATATCCCAGGCTGAGCTCTAGAAATGGAATGCTTGTGGAAAAGTGTCGTGGCTTAAATGAAAATGTCTCCCATAGCTCACATGTTTAAATATTCTGTTCCAAGTTGATATATACTTTAGGAAGGATTAGAGAGTCTGGCCTCCTTGGAGGAAGTATGCCACTGAGGATATCATTTGCTGTTTTTGTTTTTATTGTTGTTATGTTATTATACTAATTTTTTATTTATTTACATTGCTCCTCTCCCATTCCCCCCATCCCCCTCACACAGTTCCTCATCCCATGCCCCTTCTCCTTTGCCTCTGAGAAAGTGCTCCCACCTAACCACTCTCGGTATCACCCTCCCCTGGAGTCTCAAGTCTCTTGAGGGTTAGGTACATTGTCTCACACTGAGGCCAGACTAGGCGGTCTTCTGCTGCATAAGTACCAAGGGTCCTTGGACCACCCTGTGTATGCTGATTGGTTGGTGGCTCAGTCTCTTGGAGCTCCCAGGTGTCGAGGTTAATTGAGACTTCTGGTCTTCCTGTGGGGTGGCTATCCCCTTCAGCTCCTTCAATCCTTCCCCTAATTCCTCTAAACTCTGACTTCAGTCCAATGGTTAGTTATAAGTATTCTGTATCTGTCTCAGTCAGGTGGTAGGGCCATTCAGTGGACAGTCATGCTAATCTCCTGTCTGTAAGCATATCTATCATAGCATCAGTCATAGTGTTAAGGATCTCTTAGAGTTGGGGTGGGGATACCAATCCCTGATTTGATATTTTAAAAGTCTAGCACAGGCCTAGTGTGGGGTCAAAAAGCAGTATGACTTGAGGATCCAAGCCAGAACAAGAGTAAGGTTGAGACACATCCAAACCCTGAAAACATCATCCTGAGACCAGTAGGAGGAAGACTTTTCCCTCCTTGTTCTGGACCTACATGTTCCAGTGAAGGTATGCCTTAAGACCTGCACCTCTGCCACCCTTGATGTAGTAACATATCTAGTAGTCTGATGATCAAATCACAGGTTAAACTTCCTTTCTTCTTATAAGGACATGCTCAGGTTTCACCAGAAATTGCTTTTTATGTAAATGAAACATTACTAGCCCCTCAACCCCAACCAATCATGTACTCTTACCCAAGATCCCCTACTCACTTCCTAAGGGTTATATAGCCATTGTTCCCCCCAATGAAAAGAGCTATTTCACTGAAGACCCTCTCTGGAGAAGGTTATTTCTGTCTCACTCACGCCAACCAACTAACCCACCTACTCTGCTAAGCTTCATTCTTTCCAGTCCACCTCAAGGGCAGAAACAGACTCTGGCTGACATTCATGTCTTGATTTCTCTTTATTTCATCATGCAGATAAGATGCCGACTCTTAGCTACTGTTCTACCTTCATGCTTTCCTGTCTTTTCCAGCAACAGTGAATAAAGGTCCCTCTTCTTCCATATCTATGCAGCAATAATACTCATTTATTTCTAGGTGATTATAAACTCTAGCTGCCCTGAAATAAAGTATCAAAGTAGTTTTCATGTATATTTCTCTAACAGTTAAAAATGTTCATTAGCATTTCATGTATTTATTCTCCATTGATATTTATTCTCTTGAAACTGTCTGTATAAATGATTATATACACATTAAATGTCAGAGTTTGTTTTGGTGTCTGCAACTCTTTAAGTTTTTTATTTATTAAACTGGATTTTTATAGGCTGTCCACCCTTGTCATCATTTCTTTTGCTCGCAAGCATTTATTTTCCTTTCCAGTTTATTTTAAGTACATTTGTCCTTTCTTAAGAATCCATTGGCTTGGCTTTTTATCTACCTGTCTTGATATTAGTGAATCATTTTACTCATTAAATTGTTAATCATTTTTTTTTGTATATTGGTTTTCTATTGTTCCTGTAATAAATCACCGTGTAAAGTGTATATGTGTATCTGTATGTTTATGTATCAGCATCCGTATTTGTGTCTGCATATAAATGAGTGGGTTGTGAATTTGTATGTATATGTTACTCTGTGAGTGTCTGTATGAGTGTATATGTATTTCTGCATATATATGAATGTGTGTTTCTTAGTAACTGTGACTTAGTCAATTTCTGTGAAGAGCCACTATGACCAAGTCAACTCTTATAAAAGAAAACACTGAATCTTATAAATTCAAACAATAGTCTGTTATCATCGAGGTGGGGATCATTGTAGCACATGTGGACTTGGAGAAATAGCTGAAAAGTTTACATCTTGATTCAAAAGAAGAGAGAGACAAAGACTTGATTTTGGATGGGCTTTTGAGACCTCAAAGTCCACCCCAGTGACACACGCTCACCAATACTTCGTAGAACAAATGCACACATCTATATGAGCCTATTAGAGACATTCTTATTCAAGCCATCATAGTGTATACATATAATATACACTATGTATAATATAACTGTATGTAAGTATATCTGTCATTTCTGGTTGGAATTTGCCATTGTGACACATGTTGGAGGTATCTTTTAAAAAGCTGTCCCCATGATATTGTCTATAGAACATTTTTTTTGATTAATGACTATTGAGGTAATGTCCAGCCCACTATGACTTGTGCCATCACTGAGGAGATATAGCATTAGGGCATATAAGAAAACAAACTGAATAAATCAGGAGAAGGAAAAATATGTTTACCCCTCTATGTAAATAAAGAAGTGCATACATTCATATATTCTCTGCTTTGTTAAAGTAATTATTTAAAAATCACCACTGGTCAAGCCGACTATCTAAGCTGCAGTGGCTCTGCCTAGCTCAGCACCATGTTTCATGGCCAGAAGCCACATGCGTGCCGCAGCTAGAAATGGCCAGCCAGAAACACCAGCCCTGCCACCCACGAGATGCCAGCATGGGAAATGGCTCTACTAATCTTCCATTCTGTCTCTGCAAGACTGGGCCCAGACCATCCCACCATCCACGTGGGCCCAGTAGAAAAATGAGACTCTAATGCTTAAAAATTAATCAAAGGCTATATGTGTTTGGTAATGCTCAATAACAATATGCCCATACATTCAATCAGAAGTGTAACCCAATACCTAACCTATATATACCAACTACCATTGACTGTTACAACCATGTGAACATCTGCCTCCATGTTCTCCTGTCTCTCATTCCTCTCTCCGAGCTCCTCCTTTTCCTTCCCCTCTTCCTCTCCTTACTTATCCCACCTTAGCTCCTCCTACAAAAGAAGAAGTGCAGACTTTCATATGTTATCTGCCTTTAAAAATATTTTTAGAAATGAAAGTTTCTCAATGAATCAAGGTATTTCAATTTTATCAAGACATAAAGACTAAAAGACATAAAAGTCAGTAGTATCAGGCATTCAGGTCAAAGCCTCGTAGTCCCTGGCATCTTTAAACAGATAACCATGTGTATCTATCCTCAATGTGTCAATTATAGTACTAAAGAATATTCAAAAGCATGTGATTCAGTTACATTCAGTGTAGTCATGTTGGAAGATAATCAAACACAGTAGCCTTGTTACCTCCAAGTCTATGAGATTTATATTTAAATTGATGGAAAGCAGTATAAATCAGTCCTGGTGAAAGTGTGATATTACCCATTATGGACCTGACATTGTCTGATTTCTGGTATGTGTTCCAAGCTGTTCAATAAGTAGTCAGGATGTAATTTACTCCTGAAAGAAGTCTCCTCATCTGGTCTGCACTCACCTTCAGCCTTTTCATTTCCCATATATAAGATTCTTGGGGGATTTTTCCAATTTTTTGAAGTCCATTATTTCAACAGTTTGAAAGTCAAAAGGAAATGAATACATATAATTTTTCTCTTTATAATTTCTTTTTTCTTTTTCTTTTCTGGCAAGATCATTATAGTTGTTGAGAGAAGAATAGATAGGTTCGGTAGTCGCAGATAGGTATTTCATGAACAATTTAGGCTAGCTAATATCTTCTCTGCATGTGTTAGACAATCCAGAGGTATATATAAGAATTTCATTATATTTCTGTAAATTTCATGAAGACAGAGTCTTCTTAAACTGAGTAAATTTCTTTGTAATCAATCAGTACATTTCCTGTGCTCAATCTTTGAAGCTAAATAAACACAAAACCTTGGAACAGTTTTTAAAACTAAGGACTTACTTAGCACTTGTTCAACACACAGTAGTCTCAGTTGTAAATAATGAGACATTTTTTGTGTATTTCTACATTATTATAATAGTCTATCTATTCTAAATCTATTCTCTTTTCTTATCGACCGAAATGTATGTTTTCTTGTTTGCTGTTTTTTTCTTAATACAATGTAGCCCAATTTGGACTATCCAAACACTCTTGGTGTGTTTCTTTATACTCAGATAAAATAGTGAAGTATATATTATCTAATGATGTAAGCTGCCAAGAACAATAATTATGGACAATCAAAGTTTGTGAAGAACATTTCATCAAGTTCAAGTAAATGTAATAAAATGTGTTAAAACATATAAAATTTCTATTATAAAAGTCTATGCCTTAAATCTACTAGAAAAAGTAACTATTAGTAATAGAAATTTTAATTGTCAATAGAATGATTTGAGAAACTCAAATACACCAGAAGTCATGTCTCTTTTGGATTTTATAAGAACTTGTGTGTAGAGAGATAAGCACATGTTTTGAACAAAAATTAAAAATTAATTTGACATCACACCATTGTAGTCTCTACGGTCTCATGACCTAAACTTCCCTTTATGTGGTGTAAGGTACATGGTTAAAATGATAGAAGAAATAGATTTCAAATAAGCTGTAGAATATCAAAGCCTATGACTATACTTAAATGCACTCTGAGAAGTCAGCATCATGGGAAAAAGAAAAATGCTAGAATTTATTCCTCATATACTATTTTACCTTATATTATATTTGATAATTTGTTTCAATTCATTTCAGAAGGTTTCAATAGAATAAGGTTTATAATAATATAGGAGCCTAGCATAACTTTCATGTTTTCAGCAATGTCCTGGTTGACGTTACAGTATAAAATGCTTCACATACAATCTTGTCTATCTAAGGCATCTAAGCAAGTGAATTTTCCATGTCAAGTTTCAAAGCACCACTTATTTCCAGATCAGTGGAAAAACAAACAAACAATAATAATGACAAAAACACAAAAACTGGGTATGAAAGATGGTGCTATCTCCAATGGGCAGACACTTTTTTCCCCATTCAATATTTTATTTATTAATATTTCAAATGTTATCTGCTTTCCCGGTTTTGTCTCCACAAATCCCCCTATTCTATCCCATCCCCCACTTCTATGAGGGTGTTCATCCACCTACTTACCCACTCCTACCTCACCATCCTAGCTATCTCCAAATTTTTAACCCAGAATTGCTTCTGTCTGAAGGAAATACGGAGAGAAAATGTGGGGCAGACAATTTCTTAGGAATGTGAATTTATGATTATCCTTGAGTCTCAGTGTTTTTCTCTAAGGAAGCACATAGGTTGATGTCTCTTTCATAGATCTGTGCCCATGAAATCCTCTAAATATTTACTTATGAGACAGTAAGAAAATCTCAAATTTAAACATCAGGACTGGATGGATTATTTATTGGAGAATAATGCAGACTGGTTTAATTTCTAGGATCCACATCAGTGGTTCAAAACTGCCTATAACTCAAGTTCCAGGGTATTCAGTGCTTTCTTCTGACCTCTGCAGGCATGTGCATCTGCATGAATACATGCATGAATGCATGCATACACCTAATTATTGTAGAAAAACTAAAAGAAAAATGGATATTGAGATAACTAGTAGTTTATTATAATTTAAAAATAGAATATTTCCAATAAAATTACAGTAAATTGTTATACTTGAATTTGTTAAGCCACATAATTTTAGTGATTTGTGTTAAGTAATATTTCAAGTTATCTGTTTATGTTTATTAAATCTTTTCTAGTACTAGTAAAAGATTATAATAAAATAGTTATTACCTAAAATTATTTATTTCATATGCATTTGATAAATTAAAATATTTTCCAGTTATAAATGCAAAGAAATATGACTGCTTGCATTTTTTGAGTATAGTGTGGTATAAGATACATATTAATATGATATCATATTTTTTGTCTTCATTCTTGTCTTTTCCCAGTCAAACACTGAATTCTAAATGACCATCTGTCTGCAGAACTTCTGTTGTAAGATGAACTGATTTATTTACCAGGCACATCTTGACAAACATTCTTAGATCTCACCGAGAGTCTCTGAGAAACCAGAAACACTTTCATCATTCATACGATCAAATGAAAGCAGTTCACATCACTTTGTGTCATCTCTCTAGAGCACATGAAATATTTAACCTGCATGATAGAGCTTAAAACCCCGCTTTGTCACATTCGTTTGGCAGTTGCCCATTCCTACAGCTAATGTAGAAAGCTAGAACAACAGCTCCTATCTATCAGTGTGTCCAAAAGTCAACACTAGCACCATCTTCCATAAAGATGCCTCTTTATTGAACATCTGTCCACAGAGACTAGTGGGCAAACAGAGAGGGTACTGATCCTTACTTGTCTAAGGGATGAGATCACAGAGTTGTTTGACTTAAATTCTGTGAAATAAACATATTTCAAAAGGAAACTAATCACCAATGATAAACATAAATTATTTCTGAAATTGTGAAGCTACTGCCAAATATTTACAAATTCAGATAAATAAAATGTGGGGCAGTGATCAGTGTACATGTCTATCATGCAGTTCTATGCTACTGATAATCATGGTCACACTACTCCATTTTACAAAGAAGTTCATGTTGGGAAAATGATTTGGAGAAAGTACATTGTAATTTGGAACACTGGGATACTCAACTACACTAGACAAAATAGACTGGACAACAAAATAACTCTTGTGGATGAGAGTTTAAATACAATTAAATATATTATTTTAAAGCTTGTAAAGTTATTAGACAAACATTTTGTTTTGTATATAATGTGTTAGGCAGAAAAATGTATTTGGAAACAGTACTGCTCATACCAAACCAAGACTAAGAAATAGTAACATACATGATAAGATTGTTTCAATTCTAAACAAAACAAAGTTGTAAAATCAAGCAAAAGAAAAAGAAATAATTTATAAAGTGACATGTGCTCCATTAATCCTAGCAACATAATTGTGATATATTTTTAAAGTAAGAAGATAGAAGAATAAACAACAATTAATTGTATTCATAGCATGGTTATAACAAAATATCTAGAATGGTTAATTTTAAAAGAGGAAATATTCTGTTTTGGCTCATCAATAAGTTTCACACAATGACAGACTGGTTGACCTAATATCTCCTGCTCATGACAACACTAAAGCAGTGCGACTCTGCATGACCACTCACCTCATCAGCCAGGAGGCTAAAAACAAAGACAGTGTTGGCATCCTTTAATTCTCTTTACAACCACATCCATAGTCATCTCAAAACACCCTACAAAGCCTCAGTTCTCAATCTGGCCATGACGATCTAGACTTTGCACAGAAAACAGACTGTCTATTGAGGAATACTTATCCAATATAAAGTGACAGTTATGCAGATTGTGTATGCTATATAGTATCTTCATAAAACTATAGAGGATAATGCATATATAATAGATACACCGCTATGAGTAAATAAAAAGCCTCTTTTTGTTTTTACTTTTTAATTTATTAATATTTATTTATCTTTTTTTACACCCCAGATTTTATTTCCCTCCTGATCCACCCTCCTACTGTTCCACATTCCATAGTTCCTCCCCACCCCCTGTCTCCACAAGGATGTCCCTACCCTACACCCTACCAGACCTCTA
Source organism: Grammomys surdaster (assembly GCF_004785775.1). Lineage (NCBI taxonomy): Eukaryota > Metazoa > Chordata > Mammalia > Rodentia > Muridae > Grammomys > Grammomys surdaster. The sequence goes on along the minus strand of NW_021604634.1, from coordinate 7,290,186 downwards.
AACTCCTTGGGGCCTTAAGTCTCTTGAGGGTTAGTTGCATCTTCTCTGACTGAACCCAGACCCAGCAGTCCTCTGCTGTATATGCGTTGGGAGCCTCGTATCAGCTGATGCATGCTGCCAGTTAAGTGACCCAGTGTCTGAGAGATCTTGGGGATCAAGGTTAAGTGAGACTACTGGTCCTCCTACAAGGTTGCCCTCCTCCTCAGAAAAGCCTCTTTTAATGACTAAATATAGATACAAAACAAGACAGCTTTCAGAATCAATACTCTCTTGATAAAACCTATGACTTATCTGTGGGAGATAGGTACCATTCCATATTTGTGAATTTTAAATCTTTATAATTATACTATGTGTGATGCTTGACCCGGGGAATGGCAATATTAGAAGGTGTGGTCCTGTTGTAGTAGGTGTGGACTTGTTTGAAAAATGTGTGTCACTGTGAGTATGGGCTATAAGACCATCATCCTTGCTGCCTGGAGGTCAGTCTTCTACTAGCAGCCTTCAGATGAATATGAAGAACTCTCAGCTCCCCCTGCACCATGCCTTCCTAGACACTGCCATGGTCTCACCTTGCTGATAATGAACTGAACCTCTGAACCTGTAAGCCAGCCTCAATCAAATGTTGTTTATAAGACTTACCTTGGTCATGGTGTCTGTTCACAGCAGTAAAACCCTACCAAAGACACTATGGTAGTATACTGCATCTTTTATTCCATATGAAATTATGTATTATATAAGAGATATAGATAATTTGTATTAATTTTATCATATATTCTTAAAATAATTATATATATATATATCATATATGAAGAAAATTTATGGATTGCTATTTATACACATATACTTGCCTTGATCAATTAGCTCCTTTAGTTAATACAATTCTGTTGTTAGCAATGTAAACACTGCATCTTAAGTAGAGTAGCTCAAAAAGTTATTACATAGTAGGTGCTCAATTCAAACGGTTATGTAGGGAACGAAACCTCTCATCCCACATTAAGTGAATTCAATGATTCTCAAAATGTGCAGAAATTCAATCAACAGTTACTGTGAGGCTCCAAGAATTTCATTAGCACTTATGTTCCAAGTTGAAGGCATAATGAAGAGTTGAAAAATTCAATGACAGACTGAGTTTTCATGTCACATGAAAAATTCTCAGCTCTTCTCCTGTTTCTCAGTTGAGAAGAGTCAGGAAAAAAAATGAATTCCTTCACTGCCTGGCAAGAGGACTTTAAAACGTAAGGAACAGAAAATGCTGGCTAACTGGGTCTTGCTACTTCTCAGTATGGAGCTGTTAATCAAACTTTGTATCCTTTTGTCTCTGTGAAAATTACTTCTACTCCATTCCCCACTGGCACGCCATACGTTTTTGTGTATTGTCTTCATAGGTTTTGTTTGCCATTGGGTATTTTCACGGAGATGCTTTATTATGAGACTGAATTTAATACATCAAGATGACAAATCTTTACCCCTGTAGAAAAGGTACTAGTTAAGGATTAATGAATTGATATAACATCACATTAACTATAAATGACTATTTTACACAGTGATGAAGGGATTACTTTGTGATGATAGATGAAGGATAGAGCATACTTCTTTTTGATGCACAACCCATCCAATCACATACATAGCATCTACTGAGCACTATAGTGTATTATTTGTCTTATGGGCTTTGCAAACAAGAATACAAAAATATTTTACTCCATTTTTGGGATTAAAATATGCTGTTTGTTCACTTTTGCAAAAGATCCATTGTCCTTTTATTCCAAAGATTTTTTTCTAGTGTATTCACCCTTTTACTATTCAACAATACAATTGATCTGTTACTGAACATGAGACAAAGTACAAATGCAATATCCCTTTGACATTGCATCTTACATTTCATACAGTTTCCTGTGTATTAACAATTCTGTATGCATTTCTGCCTTTAGTATATGTAAAATAGCCCATATGTGCCTTGGGTATTATAGTCACATTTAATTTACTGTGAATGTTTACCATCCAAGTGTCAGGCTGATCTTGAAGTAGTTTGAATCCTTTTCTCACTCCTACATTTCAGTAAAGATCTCACTATTTACAAGGGCACTATAAGTCAAGTGCCTTACGCATATTAGTATTCCTAGCTAGACAAGTGACTTAGGGGAGAGAATCACCAATCCAAGACTGGCCTCATCTACAGAGTGAAGTCCAGGCCAGCTTCAGGATGTTAAAAAAAAAAAGGGAGAAAACAGAATGGAGGTTGAGATCAGTAATCAGTACTTGCATAGCAGGCAGAAGGACTTCATTTTACCTGTAGTATTATAAAATAAAACAACAATAACAATGACCCCCCCAGAATTACTGCAACTTGCTGTAGTAAATACTTAGTTTCAATCTGAGTTACTACCCCACTTTTGGTTATTCAGTTCCCATTTAAAAGATGTACAACTTTTATATTTATAATAAGCCTTAATAAATAAGAAATCTGGGTGGATATCTACCCCTATAATACTATTTCTACTTCTCTACCAATAACCCTGAGTTGCAATTTGCTATGTTCCACCTGGGTTGCTCTTAATGTCAACCCTCATGGTCATGTTCTCATGATTCACTTACCTACTCTATAGTGTCTCTCCTCTTCTCCTTTCTTCTCCTCATGATGGTACCTGCCTTTTATCCCAAGCCTGGGAAACAATAAATAAATAGATAAATAAATAAATAATAAAAGAAAAGAACACCCTAAAACCAATCAAATAAACAAACAAACAAACAAACAAACAACCCCACTACAACACCACCAATCTCTCTTCTGACCAGCTATAGATGTAGGCATGTTCATACCAATTAGGGATAACCTGGAGGACAATGTTACATAAAGTCACTTGGGTCTATGTGCAGATTCTTTCATCCCTGGGGGGCAAACAAGTTTCTGAGGCTAGTATTTAGCATTGCAATATATAGCAAAAGGCCAAACCTCAACAGCAACTGTGTTTTTGTCACTTGCCAATTACTATAGTCTTTTGTGCTTCACAGGAGATGGACTGTTAATTCATGGAGAACACAAAAAATGGTATTAATTAATTTCAAACATAGTTTATGGTGAAAACAATTTATTTCATAACAATATATTTTTCAATGAAAATGAATTAATTTTTCAGTTCTTTATGACACCATTGCCAACGTAAGTAGTGGACTATAGGTATCAGTAGAGGACAAATAAATACTTCTACTAAAAATGTATTAATTGGGTAGATGTTGGTACTGAAATTTCTCATTAACTGTGCCTGACTTTTGAACTTTGCCAGTACATATTTATGTCTGATAATCATATTAATAAATATTTCAATAAAATACAATTATACTAAAACCCTGTTTTCTTAAATATATCTCTTGGTCATATAATTGTCAACAATATGTAAAAGTAATAATTTGTCAGTTGGTAAAAAACATTTTGCCATTCTGTAGGCAGCCATTCTGTATGATGGTGTCTTTGTCCTGCAGAAGCTTTCCAGGTGTATAAGATTCAATTTATTAACTGTTGATTTTAGTGCCTTTGTTAATGGTATTCTGTTCAGAAAGTCTGTCCTGTGTCAATGAGTTCAAAGCTATCCACCACTTTCTCTTCTATCTGGTTCCATGTATGTGGTTTTATTTTGAGGTATTTTATCCATTTGGAGTTCAGGTTTTGCTCAGGGTGATTACTCTGGGTCTATTTGAAGTCTTCTAAATGGAGCAATCCAGTCTGACCAGCGCCACTTGTTGAAGATGCTGTCTTTTATCCTCCAATGTGTATTTCTGTCCTTTTTTAAAAATTAAAAAAAAAAAATCAGTTGTCCATAGGTGTGTAGACTTATGTCTGGGTCTTCAATTTGATCCTGTTATCAACAAGGGTTTTGTGTTTGTTTTGTTGTTGTTTTTGTTTTGGCCAATATCATGTTGTTTTATTTCTATAGCCTTGTAGTACTACTTGAGGTAGGGATGGTGACACAGCTAGCAGATATTTATTATTCAAGTTGCTGTTGTTTTAGCTAGCCTGTGTATTTTTGTGTTTCCATATGAAGCTGAGAATTGGCCTTAAAATATCTGTGAAGAATTATGTTGAAATTTTGATGGGATTGTATTGAACCTGTAGATTTCTTTTAGTACCATTGCCATTTTTACTGTTACTGCTACTAATTTATGAGCATAAGAGACCTTTCCTCTTTCTGATATCTTCTCCAGATTCTTTCTTCAATGACTTACAACTTTTCTCATATAAGTCTTTCACTTCCTTGATCACAATTATGCCAAGATATAGCAATCATTCAAGCTCCAGAACATGTCTCTTTCAGAAGTAGTTGAACAACATATAGTGGACTCCACAATTTGTGTTCTTCTATTTGCTTACAGTTTGGTGTTTGTATATGTGTGTTTTCCTTTTAGGAATGGCCTCATTTTATCTTCTTGGTTTTTGAGAGTTGGTTGTTTTATTGTGTTTTTGTTGGTTTTTTTGATAAAGAAAGTAGTTGGGTGGGTAGTAGGTGAGAAAACCTAGAAGGACCTATAAGATGGAAAGATCAGTAAAAATATACTTAAATTTAGATCTTAAATAATAAAAATATAATATAATAACAAGGAAAAGAATATTTTGAATTTATGATAACTATAGCAATGCATAAGCTCAGAAAAATATATTATTTGACAGAAAAAACTCACAAATATGTAAACCAAACAGTTCATCAGAAATGCAAAGAAAGTTAGGTTTAAGTTTTTAAATAACTTGCTTAAGTATCTGATCATTATTTTCTACCAGTTATATTAAAATTCATTAAGTAATAAAAAGGACATTCTTTAACCAAATCTAAATGATAAAAATAATAATTTTGAGTCAATTAGAATAATCAGATTGATTAATTTTGATAGTCCCACTGAAAATTGTCAATCTGGCTTTTGCTTCACCTGAAAATGTTTGAAGCCTACAGACATTATGTAGGAGGTATTCAAAGCTTACATTTATGCATTAAAATATTAATTAATATAACCTATCTTGTTAACAAAGCTGAAAAAAGTCATCTGATAAAATCAACTAGTAGTACATTTTTGAAGTAATCTTGTATCCATTCATTTCAGAAAGAAATTATCTTTTTCTGGAGACAATAGACTAGGTACAAAATGAACTACTGAACTTTATAAAGATTTTTTTGGCACTAACATCATTGCTAATACATATTAGACATGAGTATGTTGTACAAAGACAAAGGTCCTCTAACTCCTGCATACTTTATCTGGTTTCATGAAGTTAGGCTGTTGAAATAAGTAATAAAATCGGCCTCTGGTCATGTGACTATCTAAGCTGCAGCGGCTCTGCCTAGCTCAGCCGCCATGTTCTGTGGCTAGAGGCTACATGTGTGCAGCAGCTAGAAATGACCAGCCAGAAACACCAGAACCAGCCACCCACGAGACACCAGCGTGGGAGATGCCTCTGCCAATCTTCCACGCTGTCTCTGCAAGGCTAGACATTGCCCAGATCATTCTGCCATCCATGAGGGCCCAGTAAGAGAATGAGACTCTAATGTTTAAAGATCAAAGGCTTTATATGTTTGGTAATGTTCAATAACAATATGCCCATACAAAGAGAGTTGTTTCCCAATTAGCTAACCTAAATAAAAGTTATTACCCACGACTGCTCTCCATACCTGCGTGGCTCTCCATTGCTCCTACATCTCTGCCTCTCTCACCCCTCCTCTTCCTTTTTCTCTTCCTCTCCTAACTCCTCCTACCTTAGCTCCTCCAAATATTAAGTGAACATGTAGATTTCAAAGCTAAAACCTAACTAAGTCTAGGCAAAGAAAATAGGAGTGTTTTTTAAAACAAACAAATAAAAAAATCAAGCCTCCTTTCTGAAGCAAGTGGCTAGGTGGGTCAGAAGGGTGTGGTGGGGTGGTGGAGGTGCACCCTCTCAGAGGCAAAGGAGAGATGGGGTAAAGAACTCTGGGAGGGAAACTGGAAATGGGGAGCAATATTAAGAATGTAAATAAAAGAATTTTATAAAAATATGTATATCTAGGACATAAGAGGCAAAGTTAAGAGGAAAACTCATGGATTTTGTCTTATTTTTTTCAAATATTAAAGTGATTACATCATTTTCTCCTTCCCTTTTCTCTTTCCAAACTTTACTCTTACTACTGTTTTAGTCCGTGATCTCTTTGTTCATTAATTGTTGTTACATACATACATATTTATGCATGCCTATGTATTCCTAAATACATTAATACAACCTGCTCAGTCTTTATGATGTTACATATAAGTATGGCTATCTACATATAACATGAATAAAGACAATAATAACAGACATGATAAATAGAGTAGATAAGAGTTTATTGGGCCTCAACTCTACCCATAGATCTACAAGCTGTGAATGAATGCTGAGAGCAGAAGAAATAGACTTCCCCAAGAAAGAAAACAACAACAGCAACAACAACAACAACTGGTTACTCAATTCTAAACAGTCAATCCTGAAAACAAAGCTTATGTCTTTACCAAATCCGTCTAGTCGGGTGATAAGATGCACTGGTAATGTATAACATGTGACGACTAAGACATAAAAACACAAAATAAAAGATAAGATAGCTTTAGTACATCATTTTTAATACTTTTATTTATGTGTGTTTTGAAGTATAAGTGTATTTCATGCCTTACAGGCTATAAGAGGGCATCAGATCTCCTGGAATTGGAGTTACCATTAGTTGTGGGCCTGTGTAACATGGGTGCTGGTACATGATTTCAGATTCCTTGGAAGAGCAGCACTCATGGTTAACCACTGAAGCATGACTCTAGCTCCTTTAATTTCTTTTTCTTTTATTTCCTTTTCTCTTTTCTTTCCCAAGACAGTGTTTCTATGAGTAGCCCTGGCTGCTGTCCTAGAACTCACTCTGTAGACCAGGCTGGCCTTGAACTCAGAAATCCACCTGCCTCTGCCCCCCAAGTGCTGGAATTAAAGGCGTGCGCCACCACTACATGGCTCTTTATTTTTAATTCAAGGTAAGCTATTATATCTAAAGCAGGATCATGCTTAAAAGGCAGAGAAAAGTCATGTGATGTGAACGTTTCAGAGATGATCTTATGACATTACAGGATGCAAGAAGCAAGTCCCCAAAGAGTTACCTCCTACATAATGTCTGTAGGCTTCAAATGTTTTCAGGTGAAGCAAAAGCAAGATTGTCAATTTTCAGTGGGACTATCAAGAATAGCTGTTAAATACAATGGAACATCATAAATGTGATTTGAAAAGAATTGTTAACTTTAATCTACAAAATGACATAGATCTAGGAACTATAATTAATTTCCATGAGAATAATTTCATAAATATATTGTAAATTTAAACTAGGAAAAGCCTGCAGTCATCCACCAAAAAAAAGTTACAGGGAGAAATTAACAGCACCAGGTAATCAATGGAATTTAAAAAAATGTTTTAATAGTATATACCAATATACATTGTTCTGCACAGTACAGATCACAGGGGATGGATCGCATGAATGAAGATAAAATTCGCGGCTTAATATGATCTCCAGATCATACATTTCACTTTTAGTTTTGCTCCTTTATGGTGTCATCCTGTACAACATTGGCTTCTTTTTGTTTGTTTGTTTGTTTGTTTGTTTTATTTTGTTTTAAACGGTTGTAAAGATCAAGCCTTATGGATGAAGCTGCATTCCAACAGGGATGATGAGCATGTCAAATGCCTTACTGCTCAGTATGAGGTTTATACAGCCCAAAATTACAATGAATCAATTAACAAGGCTCACCCACAAGCTACTAGTCCACTCTGCATACAGATCAATATGTGGTTATGCAACTAACTTGACAAAATTTGTCAATATTAAAATTACAGCGTAAAATGTAAAAAAAAAATAAGAAGAAAAATGACAAAAATGAGGTTGTTGTATGTCTAGACTCTATTGTTAAATTATGTATCATGAATTAGGAAAGGTTTTTACATACACTTCTGCATTCTGTCTTTCTGGAAGCATGTTGTTATATTAAAAAAAAAAGTGTTAGACGCATTGCAGCACCTTAATTATTCTCATAAAATTTGGCCTATGATACTCATCATATACAGATAGATGCATGATTCAGCTCATTTTTATACTTGACAATTCATGCTGATTTAAAGCGTGCATTTGGTATTACCTATAACACATATACTTACTTTTTTTTTTAAATTTCTTCATGTGTACATGCGACAGCAGGGGTGGGGTGAGCAAAGCTGTCACGATGCATGTGGAAATGTGATCGAGGCCAGATGCTGACAATAACCATTGTCCTCATCTCTCCCCTATTTGTTTCTGCTTTTACACGTATGTGATGTGTGTATATGTACATATGCTTTTCCAGGTTCACTAGTCTAGTAACACATTTGTGGAAGCCAGAAGGCAAAGTCAGAATGTCTTTCGATAGTCCCCCCTTTTTTTCCTTAAATTTTTGTAAGAGTTTGTTTGCTTCTTTGTTTATTTGTTTGTTTCTGAACCTGGTGCTCACTACTGGCTGGCCAGGGACTACTGAGGAGCTGGAAATCCTGACCCTACCCTAGGACTGTAGTCATAGGAATGTGTCCTATGTCCCACCTTCTTATCTGGTTTCAGTTCTGTGCAGTGCCAGGTTCTCATGTTTGTGCAGCAATCACATTTACCTCCTGGATCATCTCTCTGTTCTCTTAGCTGTTTACTTAAGAAAAATTCACTCAACATTAAATTTAACTTCAAATAACTTACTACAAAAGTACTAAGTGTTGATGATACTAAGTAGAAAATATAATATATATGCTTACAAATTTTGTCTGTGTTTTATATAATAATTTTCTAGGTGCATGCACATTTCTACTGGAATCATTTGCTTATTGCATTTCACATAATAATTCAGATATTTTGTATAGAATAATCTTAAAACATAAATATAAATAAATATTTGGTTTTTATTCAATATATTGACTATATTAGATAAATATGAAATTAAGAATATAAGTAAACATTCTACCGAAGTATTTGTAAAAAGTATTAAGTAACCATTTTATAACAATAAAAAATCAACCCATATCACCAATAATTGGTCACCACAATCTTTACTTATTTATTGATATACACTAATAATTTATTCAAACATAAGTCTGATTCAAAATGGGAGAAGGTCAAAGGGATGAAGGAGACTACTAAAAGCTTTCATATTAGGAAAGTATGCAAAATTTGAGAAAAAGAATACTATTAAATGATAAATTAATTGATGAAATAAGTCATACTCTCTGTCTATACACACACATATATAACATAGAATAGAAAGCTAGGTAAAGAGAAAGTGCAAATATCTAATACGAAAAATATCTAAAAGGTGAATTTTCCACCTTCATGAATGAAAATTCTTTTACTGCTTTTATTTTTATTTATGTTTATGTGTCTTTGGTTGTGTTATTTTATGACATGTGCATGACAGTACCCTTAGAGACCGAAGAGGTCAATGAATCTCTAGGAGCTGGAGTTACAGGAGGTTATGATCAGAACATTGAAAATCAAACTCTGGTCCTGAGGACAACTAGGAATCATTTCACACCTGCTGACGCATCTCTTAAACTCTAACAATTTCTCATGCTTTAGTCATAGGTTGTATCTCCTTCCAAAGATTATAGTAAAAGAGTGTGACTCGAGTGATCTCTGGGAGAAAAAGCAGGCAAGGACTCTACAGCAAGCTATCACAGTGATAGAACAAGTCCTGTCATAGCAGGTAATGCTTTGGGTACAATATGAAGAGGAGCTGTTTTGGCCATTTTCAAATCTCCCAATTTAAATACAGTTCTGATACAAACATCTGAGACTTTCTAATTGAGGAATTCTGTGAATTATTTGGTACTGAATTTTGAACAAAGAAAGATCTTACGAGACAGGAAATATTTGAGAAAATGTCTCAATATCTGGAGATCAGTTTAAGATAGTGTGGTGTCTTCTATGGGAACCTGAATTGTTGAATGAATGTAGGCTTTGAAAGATATTGAAGAAACTTAAAGAAGTGTAGATTATTTGTAATAGCAGTGTTTTGACAGAAATATGCTATGAATATAATTAATTTGCTATATTATATGTTAAATATTAGCCATAAATGAAACTCTCTATAGGATCTACAACCCTTTCCTTTCATGTTCATGTGTGGCATTTTGTAAAGTGAATTAACTCATTTAATTTATAGACCTCTGCGACACAGAAATTAATTTTCCTTCTCAGAAAAACCTCAGCCTATATAAGTTGTGTTATTATAGAGAGCATTAAGTTTTATGTAGTAAAAAAAAAAAGGACTTGGTTTACAGTGACTCAAACTCTGAGGTGTTGCTGCTACTGAGGTATTTGGTATTTGGCCATCTCTTTTAAATAAATATTGAAGTTCCACATACAAGTATCATCAGTTCATATTGATTGATTCACATCAGGAGTAGGTATTGGTGTTTGTTGCAAATATATCAAATATCACAGTAGTCTGGGCTTTTGAGATCAAATATACTAATTTGATCAAGTAATTTTATTTGACTCAAGGTTCACCATAGCATTTGCTATTGGGGTGTCTGGCCCAAGTTCTCATCCACTGACTTATCCTGATTTATAAAAATGTAACAATACTGTGATAACCAGTCCAAAAGGCTGTTAAAAGCATTAAAGTAAACATGTAATATACTCAAACACCACAAAACAATGATGAATATCTATCTAATAAATATCAATTTTACATAATGTCAATAAATACGAACACAAAGATAACTTAAGATTATCACTATGATAATGTTTAAAAACAACATATGGATTTTGAAAATTTTAGGTAAGGGGAATAAAAATATAATCATAAAGTGAAAATGTTGGAAGATTAGTGTAGAAATAAATACAAAATTTAGCCTTATTAATTGAACACAACTCTTGATATACCAGGGGTAGGATTAAAAGCTGTTTGATTCCTTAGTAAAATAAATAACATTATGTATGTTTTGAGGTAAATCTGAAGAATGAGATTTTGATTGTAATGTTTCTATCATCAAATTTATTTAAAAGACCCTCATTTGTCTGATATTTATTGTAGAATATGTACTATTTTCAATATCTTATTTTTAAAGATTCCAAATTGACTTCTGATGCCCATTATTTTCTTTCTTTCTTTCTTTCTTTCTTTCTTTCTTTCTTTCTTTCTTTCTGTCTTTCTTCCTTCCTTCCTTCCTTCCTTCCTTCCTTCCTTCCTTTCTTTCTTTTTTTCTTTCTTTCTTTCTATCTTTCTTTCCTTGGCTTGGTAATTGATTTTTATTGGATATTTTATTTATTTACATTTCTTATGCTATCACCTTTCCATTCCCTGCCCCTCACCCCCGGAAATCCTCTATTCTATCCCTCCTCCTCCTGCTTCTACAAATATGTGCCTCCACCCACCCACTGCTGACTCCAGTTCTTGAATTCCCCCACACTGGGGCATCCAGCCTTCAAGGGACCAAGACCCTCCTCTCCCAACAAAGCCCAACAAGGCCGTCTTTCACTACCTATATATCTGGAGCCATGGATCCCTTTATGTGTGTTCCTGGGCTGGTGGTTTAGACCCTGAGCACTCTAGTTGGTTGGTATTGTAGATCTTCCCATGGGGCTCACAAACCCCTTCAGCTCCTTCAGTCCCCTCTCTAACTCCTCCATTGAGGACCCAGTGATCATTTCAATGGTTAGCTGTGATCATCTGCCTCTGTATATGTCAGATTCTGGCAGAGCCTCTCAGGAGACAGCTATATTAGGCTCCTGTCAGCATGCACTTCCTGGTGTCCACAACAATGTTTGCATTTGGTAACTGCACGTGGGATGGATCCCCAAATGGGGCAGTCTCCATACATCCCCTCCTTCAGTCTCTGCTCCACAGTTTGTCTCTGTATTTGCTCCAGTAAGTATTCTGTTACTCCTCCTAAGAAGGACTGAAGTATCCACACTTTGGTCTTCCTTCTTCTTGAGCTTCATGTGGCCTGTGAGTTGTATCTTTGGGTATCCTAAATCTGATAAACAACTTCAGCAAAGTGGCTGGATATAAAATTAATTCAAACAAATCAATAACCTCCCTCTACTCAAAAGATAAACAGCCTGAGAAAGAAATTAGGGAAATGACATCCTTAATAATAGTCACAAATATTATATAATACCTTACTGTGAATCTAACCAAGCAAGTGAAAGATCTATATGACAAGAACTTCAAGTCTCTCAAGAAAGAAATTGAAGAAGATCTCAGAAGATGGAAAGATCTCCCATGCTCATGCTCCATGTATTGGCAGGATTAATATAGTAAAAATGGGAATCTTGCCAAAAGCAATCTACAGATTTAATGCAGTCCCCATCAAAATTCAAACTCAATTCTTCATAGAGACAGGAAGAGCTATTTGCAAATTCATTTGGAATAACATAAAACCTAAGATAGTGAAAATTTCTCAACAATAAAAGATTTTCTGGGGGAATCACCATTGCTTACCTCAAGCTGTACTAAAGAGCAATAGTGATAAAAAAAAACTTCATGGTATTGGTACAGGGACAGGCAGGAAGATCAATGGAATAGAATTGAAGACCCAGAAATGAACCCACACACCTATGGTCACTTGATCTTTGACAAAGGAGCTAAATCCATCTAGTGGAAAAAGGACAGCATTTTCAACAAATGATGCTGGTTCAAGTGGAGGTCAGCATGTAGAAGAATGCAAATCGATCCATTTTTATCTCCTTGTACAAAGCTCAAGTCCAAGTGGATAAATGACCTCCAGATAAAACCAGATACACTGAAACTAATAGAAGAGAAAGTGGGGAAGAGCCTCAAATACATGGGCCAGGGGAAATTTTCCAGAACAGAATACCAATGGCTTATGCTCTGAGATCAAGAATCAACAAATGGGTCCTCATAAAATTGCAAAGCCTCTGTAAGGCAAAGGACACTGTCAATAGGACAAAATGGCAACCAACATATTGGGAAAAGATCTTTACCAATCCTACATCCAATAGAGGGCTGATATCCAATATATACAAAGAACTCAAGAAATTAGACCCAGACAACCAAATGACTCTACTAAAAGTGGGGTACAGAGCTAAACAAAGTATTCTTAACTGAGGAAACTCAAATGGCCAAGAAGCACATAAAGAAATGTTCAGCATCCTTAGTCATCAGGGAAATGCAAATCAAAACAACCCTGTGATTCTACCTAACACCAGTCAGAATGGCTAAGATCAAAAACTCAGGTGATAGCAGGTACTGGCAAGGATGTGGAGAAAGAGGAACACTCCTCCATTGTTGGTAGAATTGTAAGCTGGTACAACCACTCTGGAATCAGTCTGGTGGTTCCTCAGAAATTAGATATAACATTACCTGAGGGCCCAGTTATACCACTCCTGGGCATATACCCAAAAGATGCTGCAACATATAACAAGGACATATGCTCAGCTATGTACATAGCAGCCTTATTTATAATAGCCAGAAGCTGGAAAAAACCCAGATGTCCTTCAATAGAGGAATGGATACAGAAAATGTGGTACATTTACACAATGGAGTACCACTCAGCGATTAAAAACAATAACTTCATATAATCCTTATGCAAATGAATGGAGCTAGAAAATATCATCCTGAGTAAGGTAACCCAATCACAAAAGAACACACATGGTATGCACTCATAGATAAGTGGATATTAGCCCATTTTTTATATATTCATATTTCAGGCTGCAATATGAGCAGCTTATATTTAAATTTCCTGTTAGTATGATGAAACACCATAACCAAAATCAACTTGAAGAGGAACAGGTTTATTTTGTCTTACAGGTTAAAGTTGCTCATTGAGAGTACCAGGACAGAACTTTAAGGCAGGAACTTAGAGGCAGGAAATGAAGCAGAGACAATGAAGAATAATATTTACTGGTTTGCTTTCTCCTACAAACAAGGATCACCTGATCAGGACTAACACTGCCTACTTCGTGATGGCACTCTTGATCATTATTCAAGAAATGTCCTGCAAATCTATGGAGCAATCCCTCAAGTGAGGAGCTATTTCTTCCCAAGTAACTGTAGTTTTTGTTAAATGTGCAGTGAAACATTTTTTACTGTGATATTCCAAACAGATCAAATGGGGACAAAGATTTATGAATGACTGGCAAATATCAGCATCACTAATGTGAAATCTCCAGGATGCTTTCTCCTCAGTGTAGCACACCCAATCGATAGTTTAGAGGGGATTGTGATTGCATCTCAAACTGACACCTGAAATGACAATGGGTAAGTTTCCTGTAGTAGTATTATCATAGCCTCTGTAAGATTACATGAGTGAAGAAGAGAATCTGAGGCTTGACACCATGTGTCAAGTTTTAGAGTTTCCTAGGAGAGGGCAGTGATGGGTGGCCATAGGTAAAGACACATGCTCTATTTCAGGGGAGATCTGAGCAATGCCAAAACAGTGAGTACATTCAGCTTCAGTGTACAAAAAGACTTCTATGTTGACTCTGGATGGGGCCAGGGATGTGGACCCCAGATGCTTAGGAACTTAGAATACCATTTGCTAGCTCCAGGATTTGAACTATATGATTTTGGTTTTGCTTTGATCTCATTACACTGTGGCCTGTTTTTTTGTTTGTTTGCTGTTTTGCTTGTGGAATGAATAAACATATAGCTTTGTTTTATTTTCCAGGAGTTAAGAATTTTGAATTTCAAAGATGTTTTACACTTAATATAAGTTTCAATTTTTAAGGACTGTGTGTGTTTTAAGTTAAAGTATGTCATTTTCTGGGATAGCAGCATTAGCTCTTGGGCATAAGCAATAAAGGAAAGGAAATGGTTTAATAGTGGTGAGTATGGATATAGAAGTTACAGCCCTGATTACACACTGAAGGCCTAAAATCAGCCATAGGCCTAAAATCAGCAATAGGCCTGTCATACATGTATACTAACACCAAGTCTTGGGTCTCTGTGGAAAAACATTGAAACAGATGGCTGTAAGCTATTGTAAACAGGCAGCTTTTGTGGAAATTTACCAGCCCGAGTAGTCATAGACCTTGTAAATAGGTAGCCTTGGCAGACAATACCAACTTAGATAAGGATAAGTGAGTCACAGGCAGAGTCATAGTGACCTGTCCCCTGAACCTTCACCCAGTCGATACCCTGTTCTGAAAGATATCTGTATTCCCCCTGAACACCCACACTCCAGTGTCATCCCCTTCCCCATGTCCTGCCTTTCTGTGTTTATAACCCCTGTGTGAAAAAATAAATAAATTATTAAAAAGAAAGAAGTTACAAATCAATTGTGTTGGTTAGTTTTTGTCAACTTTAAATTAATTAGAGTCACCTGGAACGAAAAATCATGAGTTGAGGAATTGGCTCCATGGATCGGCAGTGAGTGAGTATATTGGACTGGCATTTTCTTGACTAATAACTAACTCAAAACCACTGTGGTCAGTGTCAACCTTGGTCAGATGGTCCTGGATTATATATGAAAGGAAGCTGAGTAAGCCAAGGGAAGTAAGTTAGTGAGCAGTATTCCTCCAAAATCTCTGTTTCACTTCCTGTCTCATGTTTCCCCATATTGGTTTCTTGCTTTGTCTTTCCTCAAGGTTGGCCACAAACCTGTAGGCCTAATACTCTCTTTCCTCCCCTAAGTAGCTATGATTTAGTAAACGGAGTACAGTAAAGGAAAGCACACTAGTAACTTTCCTTGTTTTTTGTTGGTTTGTTTCTTTGTTTTTACTTTTTATTTTTCAAAAGAATCTGGACATTTTCCACAGAACTCAAAAAGGTCAACAAGCTGAAGGGCCCAAATGAGAATGCCTCAGTCCCACTTGGGAGGGAGAAGAAAACAATCACAAGTGGAGAGAAAGGAAGGGATCTGGGAGGGAAAGTGGACAGGCAGGAGCCTGGGGGCAGGGGAGGAAAGAGGACAACCTGCCCTGGTAATGGGTTGGGGAAAAGGACTGACACCCTGAGGGCCAGCAGATAGAATGAAAACAGGCAAGCTCAGGAGGTAGGAGGTTGGGGGCACCCTTCAGAATGCACCACAGACATGGAAGGCAAAAGACTCTCAGGACTCAAAGGGAGGGAACTTAGATGAAGTGTCCGACACTAGGAGGAGGCAGGCCTCTAACACATATACAGCAGAGGATTGCCAGATCTGTGTTCAATTAGAGATGATGCACCTAACCCTCAAGAGACTGGAGGCTCCAGGGAGTATAGAGGTCAGGTGGGGTGAGGGCTGGGAGTGAGGACATCCTCATGAAGATAGGGAGTAGTGAAGAGGTATGGGATGTGGAACAGTCAGGGGGGAGGAGTAGACTGAGGTGTGGGAATAAAATCTGGAGTGTTAAAAAATTAATTAATTAAAAAAGAATCTGGACATTTTCTTTGCATTCAAGACAGCAAGTATGTTATTTTTAACTTTTGGATAAGTGAGTGTAGGTAAAAGTAGTTTTAATTTTATTCTAAACTGAGAATACAGCATATTTTTCTCCTTATAAGTCTTAAGAAAGGAAGGCCCCTCCATTCCTTATAGATACAGATTACAGACACACACAGACACACACAGACACACACAGACACACACAGACACACAGACACACACACACACACACACACACATACACGCACACCCCAAATATACTAATGCTTCCATGTACATTTTTAGCAACAGTTATTTTCAGTGCAAAATGTTATGCCAAGAACTAGATGGAGAATGAAGTGTGTGTTATCACCTAAAGCACTGTTCTATTCTTTCTGTAGAAGGCTTTCTTTTACTGAATTTGAGAAGTAAAATGTATTTTTGTATTATTGGGAATGCTGTCCCTATGGAATGAAGAAAACTAATTGAGCTGGTAAAAACAAAACCAGCTTTTAAAGACTTTATGTGTGAGCAGAGACATTGTAAAACCCAGCTACTAGAACATCACTGTGGTGTTACTGTCATCCATGGCTCTTAATAGAGACTGATGGCCTGCGATGTAGCAGTATGCTAGCATATCTGCGTCTGTGAAAATTGGAAGAATTCACAAAGGGGAAACAGTTCACATGTTCATCATGTTAAATGCAGGCCATGGACACCTAATTAATGAGTTTCAATCTTAATTGTAACTCTGTTGAAATTAAGTTATCAGGATAAGGTCTCAAGTAAGAAGATTATAGCGCAATGCAAACAATTTACAAATATGCATGTTTATTAATTTGTACATGAAAAAGGGCATGTATTTCTAAAATGAGTTTAAAGAATATGTTTTGTCCTTATTTCAACAAAAATGTGAGATACGTGTAATGTCTATGAAGGTACCTGAATTAAGAGGTCTCAGAAACTTTGATATACAATGTCAGTCAGCGGACAGAACAAGGTGCAGAACACTTATTTCTTTTATTGTCTAGATATTTAAAAGATTCACATTAAGTATTTAAATTGTCTCAGGACCTTCTCACAAAAGCATCCTGGAGACAAATATCTTAAACAATTGGCTCTTTAATTGTAAATATTTGAGACACTTGGAGAATTATGACACCTGAAAAAAATTCTCAGTTGGCAACATAACAAGCAAGTCTAAAATTTCCCTGGCCCTGCATGTAGTCTACCAGGACAGGCCTATCATACAGGCCTAGGATTTTATTATCGTCATTTCTTTTGTTGGCTTCAGGTTGATCATAACTCATGAAAGACATGCAATGACTTGATGAGAGGACAGTTTCCCTTCAGTATTTATTGCCATTTCAGTTCAATAGAAATGGTTTGTGGGGAACAACAGATTGAATGGTTCTGCCGGGGTTAGAAGACACAGTATCTGATATGTATATATCAAAAGGACTTCTATATTTTGAGGAAATGCATTTGTGACTCATTTAATCACTCCTGTAACATTTTGACTTAACAAATGTTTTTTTCCAGGAAAATGTAGCATAGAAAAGTATAAACAGGCATGGATTTCATTTTAGGGTTTCAGGTAGTTGAATATTTTTCTCTAAAAGACATTTTCAGTCTATTGGTTTATATACCTCTGTCTCAACAAAAATATAAGTGATATTTTAGTTTTAACCTATTTAGGAATATTATTTATCAGAATTTTAGTGTATGTTTCTGTTTTACATAGGACCATCTTGCTATAAACATCCACTGTAAGAAGAAATAGACCTCAGGGAAAGTCACTCCAGGCTCAGACCTTTCAGGAAGACACAGAAAGTTGCTCAGCCTAGTGGTTTTCTTATGAACCTGAAAACAAAATACAGTAACAGTCTCAAATGGATGGCATTTCTCTCTTATGCTCATGTACATGAATAGCCATAATAATTTGGAATGCCCACCTAATTTGCATAATTATCATTATGGCAATAAATGCCCTGTTTCAAAACTAGGTAAATAATTCATTTATATGTTATATGTTATAGTGTATAATATATATTCAGGTTTATATATTATAATAATGCTGGATATCTTTATTTGAGTGTAAATATGAGCCTTAAATATATGGCTTAGTGATAGCAAATGATATATATTACTGGAAAGTTAAAACCATGATAAATTCACCAATTAAATGTATTAATTTAATTTAATTTGACATTAACTTCTCTGTAGCTTTTTTCTTATATCAAAACACACCCTAAAGTGGGAAAGTAATTAGGGAGATTGGTTCCTAAACTGAGTAAGACAAAGGTTCACCACCTTAACTGACTCAAAGAACCTTAACTGACTTTTATTACAGGGAAGGATAAACTGTATCTTGTTTATGACATGTGTATTAAGCTTCATTTATAAGGGACATGAGAAGTGCACAGAGAAGCTGCTTGTCTCTAGGAATAGACAAAGATCCAGATATGATCCCTGTGTTGCTGAATATTGGAGGAAACATTTCAAAAAGGTGGAGACAGGAAAGGTGGACATAACGGATTGTGTCCAGGTCAAGAGAAGTTCATGATTTCCCAAGACAAAGATGGATCATTTATGCACTACACAGCAAGAGGCCCACACTATGGGAAGCACTTTCTGTGAATCTGAGACAGCAGTTCTCCCTTCTTCCTTTAGAAAATTTAAGCATCCTACTGCCCACCTACTCACTCCTTGTTTAATTTTATTTGACAAAGAACAGGTTCTGCCCATGCATTCTAATGGTCCTCCATTTTCACTGGATTGCCTGAAAGAACACTGCAATGTTTATGTTTCAAAGTTTTAAATTTTATTTGGAGTGTTATGAATACTATTGAGGAGTTTGGGTCTTTTTTTGTTTTGAGGTCCTTAGTTAGTATGGAATTATTATATTTTTACTTAAGAAAGGTGTTGAGTATATGGAAGACAGTAATAGTTCTTCATATATTTGAGAACTTAAGACTTAAATATAAGTTTATACTTGGTGTTGTCATTTTGGATTCTCATATCAAATTCAGCCTGCTAACAATTTTGAGTTTATATGCTTACATATATTCATTATTCAGGAATATTACTGATTTTGTATATGTCTAAATTCAGTCTACAAAAGACACATGTATAACATAAATCCATAGA
Organism: Grammomys surdaster; assembly: GCF_004785775.1. NCBI lineage: Eukaryota > Metazoa > Chordata > Mammalia > Rodentia > Muridae > Grammomys > Grammomys surdaster. Next base: position 7,270,700 of record NW_021604634.1, on the reverse strand, counting down.
TTTTATTTATAATTTACCAATATATAAAGGCTTGAGAGAGTCATTTCATAACCCCAATATTGATTACAAAATGTCTCATATATACTTCATACACAGTCAATTTTTTTCATACACTTAGATCAAAATAAATACATTATTCTACATGTCACCAATTAATGCCTGTTTTGTTTTTCTGTATTTAGTGCTCATAATTGTTATGAAAATGCACTTGGCATTTTACTTAAAATATATAGATTAAAAGTGTACCCAATACATAATGATTCCAAGACTGAATTTAGGAATATTGTGGAGGATATTGTTAGATTAAAGATTAACCTACCATATGAACAGGAATGGAGTGACATTCCATTTTTAATATGGATTGAAAGCTTCAGATTTTAAAGTTACATAACAATAAAAATAAACAATTCATCTACTTACTATTAAAATGTAAGAAGGGTCTATAAAAATTTGAATGGAAGCATATTATATACAAACAATAGCAGCTCACTACACATAAATTATAAAACATAGTTTTTAAGAAAAAAATCTGATTGTTATTCTAAATTAAAATGAAATTATTGAGTTTATTTTGACATCTAAAGGTATTTATAAAACAAATTTTTAATTGAATCACTTATAACTTAATCATGCTTTTCTTTGAAGCCACTGAATCATTGATTTTCTATTACTCAGTTTCTCAAGAGCTAAAATATTGTAAACTGTTAAACACTGAATGTTGTCTATGGAAAATATTGAATAAAGATGTCAAAAGGTTTTCTGAAAACAATCTTTGTATAGAGTCAAGGGAAGCTTATATTTTGTACTTATCATTTTTTGTTCTGGGGATAAAATATTTAGGGTTAACCCCTGAGACTCCATTCTTAAAAACTAAACAGAAATGAAACATTTTAAAACTGCAAGCACTTAAGGATGCACTTAAACTGAGGGCATTTTGGAGCAACTTTTATCTATATTATACATTGTTATTATTTAAGTGAAAAAATACAAAATTAAATATCATTTAAATGTATTATATGTGATTATATTAATTAAAAGCACTGTATCAGTTCTATCATTCTTCAATTAATACAACTAACTGTGGTGGTCATATATTTAGTACTTAAGATTTAAAAATGGAACGGGTCTTCATTCTAAATGAGCATTATATAACAAATCATAAGGAAATAATAATACTATTAGTATTAATCCAACATTGAATTCATGTTTTTAATCATCAGATGGGAGACAAAAATTGTGGGGTATGTGTTGTGTGGCTATGTGTGATATAGTATACGATAAAGGAAAGAACTTATAATCCTAAGTTAGATGTGGAGTGAACAAATAGAATTTCAAGCAGGATGAAGTTTTACTTATTGACTGGAGGGTGAAGTCTGAAGGTAGAAGATGAGAAGGGAATTGGTCCACAGTCTTGGGAAGGTTACACTGAGCTTCATTTATGTGATGCCACTAAATGTTATTTATTAAAACTAGTGTATATGTCCTTAAAAAGTTGTACTGTTGTACAGATTTCCACATTTTGTTGTCAAATATGCCATATGGTGGCACAGAGAGACAGATGATAAAAACAAAGTAATTTAATAAGGAGAGATCTACTAGCCTCAATCAGGAACAGGACAGTAATACCATGGTGTGTATAAAGAACAAGTGTTATGGAAGTGTTTTTTAAAGAAGGGCAGAAATTAGATGCCTTGATGTAATTATTTTATCTCTGGGACTTGCTGTTGCCCTTCATAATGTCAGTGAAATACTGATTCTCTTTCCTATCCATGCCTCTAACTCAATGTCGAACAGATAATGAATGTCCAAAAGCAAACTTTTTGAATAGGATTTTACTTGATTCTGCTGTCCTCCATCTCTTGTATAATTGGTATTGAAGACAAAGGATGATTTTGAACTGTTAATTCTCTGAAATCCATAACTCATTTTCTGGTATTTCAGGTGTTAGGCAGAACTTTCAGAGTTAAAATATGCTATAATAAGTGTATGTGAGACTGAGAATGATAAAGCCACTTTCATAGTTCTTTGAGAAACTGGATAAATGAAATATAATTTGCAAACAACAGACATTCAAGCTCAGATGATAAACATGAAAACAAATGAGGATTTTAGAAGATGACCCAGTGATATTTCCAATAAAAAGCTAGATTGATGCATTCCTTTTAAGTTAGAGAATAAGAAACATCATAATGTTCAACCCAAGTTCTGATATTTATGTCACATATATACCTTCAAGACTCTGGGATCTACATAGAAGAGGAAACATAAAGATTATGGGAGTCAGAGGTGGTGGATGATGTCAAAGGAACAGCATATTCATAGATAGAAGAGGACACACCCACACATGAAATAAAGAGATTCTTACAACTCACATAAGACCTTTATAAAGTCAATCCAAACAAAATCCTAGCATGGAGAAATGGTTTATGAGGTCTTATTCCTAGCTGAGATCTATTGGTATTTTATTGTTGAGAAAGAGAAAGATAATTTCCATCAGTGAATTAACAATTGATATATGGTCCACATGTAAGAATAGTTGGCCAACAAAAAGTGGACTTGTTCTTTTGTTTTTAAGAAAAACGAGAGAAATAATATGAAGTAAGTTAGGTAGGGAAGTCTGGCAAGAGGTAGCACATTTGAGGAAAGGAAAGATGTGCCCCACTTACAAGATGGGGAGGATAAAAGATAGAGAACAGAAGGAATGACTAGCCAATGACTGGTGAAACTTGATACCCATCTCATGAGCATGAGCCAAATCCCAACACTATTAATGATACTCTGTTATGTTTGCACACAGGAACCTAGCATAACTGTCCTCTTAGAGGCTCCACCCAGCAGCCAGCGGAAATAGATACAGAGACCCAGAGTTAAGCATTAGATAAAACTAAGGAAGTCTTGTAGGAATGTTGAGGGAATAATTGAGGATCCAGAAGATATAGAGACTCCACAAGATCAACTGTGTCAACTAACCTGGATTTTTAGGGGCAAACAGAAACTCAACCACCAAGCAAAGAGCAAGCATGGGCTGTACATAGCCTGCCTCCCATATGTTAATATGTAGCAGATGTCCAGCTTGGTTTTCATGCAAGTCCCCTAACAAATGGAGATGAGAATGTACCTGAATCTGTGGATGCCATTCCCCTAAGTGGGAGACCTTGTCTGATCTCAGAGGAAGAGAATTTACCTAGTCCTTCAGTGACTTAAAGTGCCAGGGTGGGGTGATACGGGGTTGGGAGCCTCTACCCTTTTAGAGGAGAAGGGAAGGGGGAAGAATGGAGAGGATTGAGTGAGGTGGGGACTGGGGTGGAGAAGCAGTGAATGGATGTAAAGGGAATAACTAAATTAATGAGAAAAATACACTGTGTAAAACTCCAAAAAAATAAATGAGAATACTATTTAATAAAACAGAAAAAAAGAGAGTTTAGATTTACATAATCAATAGCTTCAGATGTGAAAATGACTTTACTAGGACAGAGAAGTAGGCTCAGATATTTTGGTCATCCTGATAAGCCCTTAGGAACAGTGATCATGGGAGTGTTCAGGGAACTTTGTTTATTGTCTGGCTTGTTCTTTGCCTATTTGTGCTTATTGTCCTGCTTGTTCCTTGACTATTTACATCTATTGTGTTGCTAGTCCCTCAGCCTAGAACTGACCTTAATTCTTAAGATAATTAAAATGGTATAAAAGCAAAATAGAGAAGGAAGGATGGGATAGGGGGTTTCGAGGGAGGGAAAATGGGGAAAGGGGATGACATCTGAAATGTAAGTAAATAAAAAAAAATTAAGAAAAGGAAGACATAGATAATTGAATGATATAACCTGGAGAATGAGTAGAATGTTCATTAAGAGCCTGAAATGGAACAATGCTGCACAATCAGCAGATTTGTGCAGATGATGAAAGAATCCTCAGGCACCTGGAAGAACTAATCATTAACTGATGCATTTTTACACTAGATATTGCAGTTGCTTCTGGGGACCTGGCAGAGAACACACTTATCTCTCACACTTGCTTCTGGGATGGGAAAACTGACCAAGATGAAAGCAAAATTATGTAGAAAAAACAGTTATAAGTGGACACCAGCGAGAACAGAAAAAAGTTGAGGAAATCTGTGGATGTCAGCTATTTATAGAGTGACTCCTTGTGGTCTATTAAATAGAGTGATATTTGACCAGGACCATAAATGAAACAAAATGGCAATATTTGTGTTTGTTAAGTGACAGAATATTCCAGGCAGTGAGAAAAGCCAGAGCAGCACACAAAGCAAGTAAACTGGGTGTGAGGCAGGCAAATTGTTCTAAGTGGTGTAACTGGAGGGCAGTGGTGGAGAAAACAGGTGATGGGCAGATGAGAGAAAGACATCAGTGCTTTTCCCAGCTCTCCACAGCAGTTCTCACTGCTGTCTGCTTGTAAATGCTTATTTCTAGCATGGTTGTTCTTTCACCTTAGTGTCTGTTTTCCCATACTGGAAGCAATTATGAGAGAGACAAGTGTGTTCTCTGCCAGGCCTCTAGTAAGTGCTGGATTTCTCTTCAGGAAAGTAAGATGCCCTTGGTAGAATCTGAGTTGAACAAACAAATTCAAGTTTTTAATGATCTTAAGATCCAATTCTTCTGTTGAAAATACAGGCAAATCTAGAGACCCAAGTTCTCAGCAAGGGACAACCCACGTTCTTAACAGGCCAACAAAGTTATATCAATGACCTTAACTAGGGAGGGAAAGGTGGAAATTAGGATTAGCTATGTGATTCTGAATAAAATATTGATAGAGATGCTGTGGTTTAGCATGTTGTTCGTCGTTGGGTGAAAGAAAGGTAAGAGGAAACTGATTAATCAAATAGAACAGTCTTTATAGAGCAAATAAAAAGAACAATTTTTATATTTACAATGATCACAATTAGAATAAGGGAAATTATATTTTCTATTTTCAATCTGTTAATTAAAACATGTATTAACTGTCCAAAAGCAAAAAATACTATAGGCAATAATAGTTAAAGAAAAGGATAGAGATGGGCCTATATGTTTTAATATTATTATAGGTAGAAAATAGCTTGACATGAAAATACATTATTCCAGTGTATTTCTGCATGAAATCAGAAGATAAAATAAGATGACGTTCATAGTGAGTATGGGGTACAGACTTCTTAGTAGGGACATGGATGCTTATTAGAAATATTATGGTTACTCTGACTCTGTCCAACTTTTCAACATGAGGGCCCATTTATTTTTGTTGCTTGCTGCTCCTTGTTCATATTTTCAGCCTTCTGCATAGCACAGTCATCCCAACTCCAGAGTAATGATATTCATTCTTTTAGTCAAGAGTGTTTCTCTTTATAACTCATGCTATGGTACAGATAAAAATCTCTGTAAATATGACAGAAAGGTGTGTGTTTCCTTTCTGCAAGTTCCTCAGTAACTCACAAAGAGAACAAGACAGATCTGCAGAATTACACAAAAATATATTTAAAGTTCACAAACAATTTGTTTTAATAACAATAGAGAAATATACAGCCATCATATATCATATATCCTTGAATAATGATTGACATGTAAACTACAGAAAACTTAAACAGTAAAGTCCTGATGCATAAATAAATTACAGTTTTAATATTGTTACTTATGAAAATAAATTTTCTCAATTCAAAGATGATATTCAAAATAAGGTAGAAAATTATACATGAGACCTAACTCATCTTCACAGTGATGAACAAAATAATGGGGAATCCTTCCTGCCTTATTAGGGACATGTTTAAAATGTAATATTGTATTTTGTGCTAGAGAGTTATTTATCAAAACACGTCTTAGTAGATATTATAGAAATTTAAGAATAAATATTATGAGATCATGATATTATGAAACTTCCTAATTCTATATAATTATTCATCCTCAGTGGATATCTGAAATCAGAAACAGTACTGAATCTTGTATTTTTCTTTATTTCCCAATACTTAAATATAAAATAAAGATTAATTTATAATTTAGACATAAAAAGTTATTAAGCATATCTAGTAAGAAAATGAAAGATGAGATTGCTCAGTGGGTATAGGAACTTGCCAAGCACTGATAAAATCTGCCTAATCCTCACAGTTCACTTAGTTGAAAGAGAACAACCTTTGAAGTAATTCTCTGAACTCCACATGTACACATGTTATAGAAGTGTGTTTACACACATGCGCGCACACACAAACACACACACACACACAAACACACACATCATGTATTCCCCAAAAGAAAATTTTACAAAACATAATTTTGTACTGTTATAAAAGTTGTATAAATATATTCCATTTCATATAGAATATATCGTTGTAATTCTAGTTTGTGGATAAAGGAAGCACCTCTAGAATACTTTATGACATAATGTCAGAAACATCGTTTTGTGTTTCATTGACATTTTATCAAATAAAATAGTTAATTGAACACAAACACTGGAGTGATCTGACAAGCAAGAGTGCCATTATATACAAGTGTTTACCTTTTATGTACAGTGTGAATGCCAAGCAAAGCACAATCACATGGTTGGTGAATTGGCTTGTGTGGCTGAGATTTGTCAGTGTTACTCAGAGTCACAAAGTATCTGTAGAGTGTGTGTGTGGTTCTTTGGTTGTTTTTGCACGATCTGGCTTCTATCCAAGTAAGAGAAAGTTGAGAATATTCCAAATAAGCAGACAGAGTACAGTGTTATAAAGAGAGAAAGGGAAGCAAGAATAAAAATGTTAAGAGGCTAAGGTAAAGAAGGGAATATGGAGAGAAACAATGCCACCAAAGACCTTTTAAAGATCCAAACAAGTGCCTAATTCTGTACAACTTTCCAAAAACATATGCATTTATGAAAGGAAGTTAAATATAGTTAACTATAAAATGGGTGAGGAGTTACCTCAGCTAGAAATCTTACACCACCAAGTAAAGCTTCCAATGCCAAAAATAGTTACAACTTATTATTAGTCAAAGGAATCTCATAGACCATTCCCCAAACATCATATACAACTGTGAAAGTTATTGATTGCTTTGCATAACCTGATGGTAAGGCCGTCTTGTTGAAGATACAACCTACTTGTTTCATTGAATGTGGAGATATCAAACTCATACCGTAATAGAAGTTTCACTCCCACTGACTAACACTCATGGAACTAGAGGGATGCTTTCATATTCCCAGAAAGGAAATATAATCATCAATAACAGATTCAAAATCTGTAAACACTAGCAACCTTTCTTGCAATCTATACTGGGACAGAAATAGTACAAATATATGGTAATAAGCTTCTTTCTGGTTGGATTTTAGGCCCACCAATACTGCTAAAATGTCCAAAAAACTGAGATAGATGGATTATGGGCCTAGGAGAAGGCCTAATATTACTAATATACTGAATAAATACAGCAATAAAAATTCTGATTGACATATTGCTGTGTCCACAGATGACATTGTCAACCTCATCAGTTTACATTCTTTGTGCAATAGATGGTGACTAATTACAAGATCTAGTGTGCAGAGAATAAGGGAATTTAGAGTACTCAACCATAAACAGTATTTATTCATCGAACCCCTCCCCTTTAGGTTCAAGGATATATTGAGAAGAGAAGGTGAAAAGATCCTAAAAAAAACCAGATGTGGTGAGTAACTCCAAAGAAATTGTCTTCCAAGCACAGCAGGACATACACCTGTATGAACTCGTAAAGACTACCATTTTTCAGAAGACCTGTATACATTCAAACCAATCAAAATCTCAGCCCTGAGGAGGGGACACAAATGCCCACCCCTAATGAAGACACTATTTCCATTAGATACTTGCTGGTAAAAGGAAACCAGTTTTATCAAATGGGATGTCACTACTAAGCTCACTACACAGGAGGCCTCATGTGCAGGACAAGCTGGCAAACAAAACAGATTCTGGGTAGTATTATTTTAATTGGCTTTTGCCTTTTATTGCTTGTACAATTTGTAGGGCATTTTTTTTTAAGAGGGAAGGAGGGAGGGGGGAAGGGAAAGAGGCAGAGAGGGATCAAAGTGGGGAAGAGAGAGAGAGAGAGAGAGAGAGAGAGAGAGAGAGAGAGAGAGAGAGAGAGAGAGGATATTCAGTACGTAGGGCAGGGAAGATCTGGGAAGATTTGAGAGGGGGGAAGATATAATCAAAATATATTGTATGAAAAAATATTTTTAAAAAATTCTTGAATAAAAGACTCAGATAAAACTGAAAAACCCCATAATGATTCTAATATGTTCCACTGAACATTTCAGAACAGTTAACATTTTTGGTGAAATTACATTTTTTTCTAGAAATACTTAACATTTTTGTTTGTTTTTAACTCAAGTAATAAGAAGCTCATATTGTCAGTCATGGTGCTGCATATCTGTAAATCCAGCACTCATGAGACAGAGGCAAGTCGCTAGCTGAGTTCTATTAGCACTCTCCAGGCCAGCTAGGGCTATACAATGAAATCCTATCTAAAACTACAACAAGAGCACATATTTAAATGCTGAGGCAACAAAGATGAAATTATATAAATATATTAATTTGTCTGTTTAGGTTATAAAATTATAATAAAACACATACTTTATGAAACTTTTGGGTTATTTTATGTAATATCCATTTGTCAACATAAATTAAAATAGAGTTTTCTACAGAAAATATGTGCATCAAACAACACTAATAGTAGAAAGGTTTATACTTATTTTGCAAATTGATGTCAAGTATATTCACTTACAGATAATGAAGTTTCACAAAATTTATTAAAATATATTAATTAAATGCTTCAAATTGTATGAACTAAGACATTTAATTTTTGTAAGTTTTATTTTCTTTAGTTTTTGAACTAAATATATACTCATAATAATAAACTCAAATAAAAATTCATAATCATGGTTTAAATTAAGTTGAACAATTTTAAAGAGCTAGATATACTTAATAAATGTAAGTTGTATATGTCCTTAAATGCAAATATAAATAAATGTGAGATTGCATATTTAAATATGTATAGAATGAGACACTCATATGCATACTGTATGAACCTACAATTATAGACATGTGTATATAATTTTTAGAATATTGAAAGTATGTTACCGATATGAAATATAACATGGAATATATTATAAGTTATATATTTTAGATATTGTTGTATATGTATAAAGTATTCATTTTATACATTAGGTTCCATGTTTGTACTCATGTTCATAAACCTATATTTTCCAGTGGGTAAGAATGGGGTCATTTGATGGAAAATGTCCATGTATCTGGAGGTACTTTCATGAATAGTAAAAGAAGAGAAAGAATGATTCTGAGTTTCAATACATTGAAGAGGGCTATGAAAGCCTAAATTCATGTGTTTTCTAGGAAAGTAGTCTGTGAAACGTGTGTAGTAGTTTTCTCTAAGACTAAAACTGCCATTTTGGAAGGGATTTAATTAAGACATGGGTTTTAATGTAAAAAAAAAGGATGTTTTAAGGAGAGTTGGACTATTCCATCTGCAGGGAAGCTCATTTAACTCAGGCTGTAACAAACTCAATAACTTCCAGAAGCCCCTGAAACTGATCAGACTTACTCCCTGCCCAAATATATAACAGTAAGACTGTGAGATGCACCCTATGACGAGTTAAGCTGCCTAGAAGAGATTCAGAGTAGCTGGGATACCTGACTAGGACAATTTCCATCCATGTTGGGATTGTCTTTGGTAGATGTCTTTGAGTCATTTCTTCTCTTGTAAGTAACCCCTCATCCACATTTGTGTTGGTAATTACAATTAAATTCTTTGGTTCACCAAGTTGGACTTTGAAGTTACATATATGGAGCTGAACTATTGTCAGTTCCAAATGTAGAAAATGTAGATGTTTGTTCCTGTCTCCCCGGACGTAGTTTCACACAAGAATACCAATGGAGAGTCATGAATAAAAGAAGCTGAAAGCTCACATTGGTTTCACTTTCATATCCCTGACATTGACACCAAGCCTTTCAGTGACTTTCATGGAATGACAGACACCTTTTGATAGTGGCAAGGAAGTGATTTAAAAACTACATACTAAACAGCACGTAGTGTAGCAGTATATCAACATAGACATTCAGATTGTCTCCTGGAAATTTTGAGAAGTACTGAGAAAAGAAACTTGACACCAGAGTTTCTTTTCTGCGGGACAAGATCACTGCAGTATTTATCTATATACAAGTGTCCAGCAATCATTAGTGTAAGACAGCTCCAAGGTCTTTTTGATTCAGGTCAATGTAGCCTCATGTCCACAGGATAAAGTGATTTTTCCCACTAGACATGACATGTCCTTATGGATCCAAGATAATGGAGGAGTCAACAGTATTTAGGAAGATTGCTTAGTGACAAAGAATACTTGGTCTACAAGAATCGAGACCTGAATTTGAATTCTTATTCTTATGGTCTAGAAGTTGGGTGTAACCATACACTCCAACTACTGGGTATACTGGGTATTCCCAATAATGTAACAGACAAGGATTTCCAAGACTTGTTGTCCATTAGCTCCAGGTTCACAAGAAACTATCTCAAGTGAATAAGACAGAGAGTGATATAGCAGGACATTTGATGTCCTCTTCTAGCCTCCTCAAATCCAAGTGTGGGCTTCACGTATCTCACACACACACACACACACAAACACACACACACACACACACACACACACACACAATCTGCACACACTAAGTTCTTAAACAATGGCAGTATGTGCTCATGGACAGCAATACATAAATGGCCTAGCATCAGTATATGAACTAAGAATGACTATAAATAGCTTATATTAACATTTTATTAAATCTAATATGTTCCTTATAAATTATGTTACAGAAGGTCATACATTATTAAAACATTAATATTAAAAAGCAGTGTTATTCATTTTAAAACAACAATGGAAATGAACTCAGCTTCTTTTTTTTTCCCATGGCAAATGGATGCTCTGTGGAATTTCAGAGCATAAACATACGACTTTGAAACCTTGATCACCAAAGAGAAAAATTCTGTAAGATAATTTATGCACATTTTATCTATCTCTTCTGAATAGTATTAATGAAAAATAAGATTTTTTTCACAAAGTCCTACTTCTAAGAAAAAAAGTAAAAATATGTAGTTTTACATAATTTTATATTCTTGCTTTCCCCAAATTTCTAGGAAAAATAACTGATATAATGAATAAACAGTGAAAAATAAATTTCCTGAATTTTCCATAAGCTGTCTGATGTTTATATATTTGAAAAATTTAGAAAACATTATGTTACCATAGATTTGCAAAGAATATCCCTTTCATATCCACAACTCATGTAAAATATTTCAATAAATGTTTTGACTCCAAACTACTTTTGATGAGTAAATTATTCTTCTAAAAATAATATTCATTATTTTCTTAAATCATTTCAATGATTGACTTTCCAAGCTATGTACTTGTAAATATTTACAAGTAAGCTCCTTGCAGTTCTGAGCCATTACTGGATGGATTCTCAGATCTCAGTTCACAGGGAGGGAGGAGGGATACATGGAAAGAGCAACCTTTCAAAAGTAGTGAAGGCAAAATAGGAGGCTTCAAAACTACTCTAAGCTACATAGAGGAATCCTATCCCAATAACACCAACAAAATGAAAATGATGGTGAATAACTTTGTTATCCCCGTATTTTTTCCAAATTCTTTAGAGAAAGAATCTTAGTGCATAGCAACTCGTATGATAAATGGAGAGGAGAATTACTTTCAGAATAAAATTTTTTTTAATGCTCTTGATTTTCTGAGTGGTACTTCAAAAAACTTAATTGCAATGCAAGTACTGGACAGATTTTTTTAAATAAAAACATGCAATAAATCTCAAAAGTGGTGAATATACAAAAAGTGGGGCATATACAAAAAGGCATGATCATTCTCCTCTGTTTATTGTATGAAATATTTTAAATAATGGGTAAATTTTTCAGACTCAGATATATTTCAATGTACTACACCAGTTTGTAGGAAAAAGAAGAGTACTCTTTTATAAGGCAGGAAGCATTATATCGAGTTGCCCAGTATTCCAAGGTTGTTGAAAAGTAATATGGTACTTAAGTCAAACATTGTGAAGTTTCTCTGAAGGAATGGAATCTTTAAAATCCTATATCCAGAGCTTTTTCTCTTCATTCACAATCACAGTGGTCTAGACAAGTAATCCACTGAAAGAAAGGACAAATTATTTTCCATGAAATATATTACGATAGAAAAGTATATTTAACTACAAATATTGCTGGATCACATTTCACTAGTAAGGAGTTTCCTACATTTATGACCAGTGCACCAGAGATTAATATGTGGTGATGAAGCAGCAGAAAATGATAATGGTGATGTTTATCTATTTTGGTTCCTTGTATGTATAAATTATGACATTATAGACATTCTGCTGAAGAATGTAGTACATTTGGAGAGCACAGAAGAAAGGTTGTTTCCTTTAGTATTACTATTAGAATCGATAAATCACCATAGTAGCAATTTATACTGGTATCTGAGATTTTACTATGGTGATTGTCTCAGCTTAATTTTTATTGTTATAATAAAATATTCTAACAAAACAACTTAAGTGAAAAAGAATTTATTTTAGCTCACAGTTCAATTATTGTTTCAATTACTATTGATGTTTCAACTACTATTTCAATTATTATTGACATTTATGAGGAGCAGGATACCCTTCTTAAGAGACATTTTTCCTTTAAATAAATTGTCTTCATAGAATTGAGCCTCCGCTGAGGGATAGGATTTTGACCTAAGGATTCTTGTTTAATTTTTATTATCCTAGTACAGGAGTTTTCTCTACAATATCTATAATCTATGTTTCAATTACAGCTGCTTCTTCAGCACCAGCCCAGATAACATATGCCTTGAAATTTCCTCTGACAAACAATCCAGTCTATCACTCTCAAATTGGACATCATTCAAGTTTTCAAGACACAAGAAGAGTAAAGCCTGACTCTTGTTTGAAATAGCATATAAATGGCCCCTACAACAGTTGCACTAAGCTCTGCTTCTAGTATTCAATAACGTTGCTACATTGAATTTCCAACTTTTCCACTTTCTGCTACAAAACATTTCCAAAATTCTAAAGGCCACGTGCTCAGGAAAATCACAACAATATTCCTACTTATCATTACCAATTTTAGTTTTAATTTCATTTCTGTCCTTGTGATAAAATAGCCATGCCAAAAGCAATTAAGGGGTGAAGGTAGTTGTTTTAGTTCTCGATCCCAGACTACAGTAAGTAATTGAAGGTAATTTACAGCAATAAGAACTTGGGACAGATGGCCATATTGTCAAGAATGGGTCAAGAAAGAGACAAGTGAAGGAAAACTAGCCAGCTAGAGACAGCAAACCTGGCTCTGATTGGCCTTTCTTCCCCATTCTCTCTGATTTGCTAAAAGCTGTTATATTGCTAAAGCTATACACCAAGGTCTCTTCTCATATTTGTCTATTTCTTACTCCTGAGGCTAACTACCAAGGTCCAGCTGTCAAAGTATTCAAGTCTAGCAATCACAATCCGTACTTTAACTGTCCTTATTAACATGCCCAAATAAAATTAAACATCTCTTAACACAGGGTTTTCCCCTTTACTTTTGTAAATCATCATTTTCCTATGTGCAATGTCTGTTCCTTCTCTGTACAGAGTCACTCCTTTTCCCTCCTCCAGGATAAATACTCCTTCCCTTTTCCTCCGTATTTTCTTCCCTGTCTTCCTTGTCCTCTATCTTGTGTATTTGTCTCTTATTCCATGCCTTATGTCTCTGTGCTCAAATAACTCTCCTTTGTCATGAGAATTTGGTCTTTGGGAGTCCTGAGCTGATATCCGATCCTTTCCATTGAGAAACAGAATAATGAAAGGGTGTTTCCCCTTAGCTGGATTTCTCCAGTATCATCTAGTTCAGCCACCCATGTCTAGGTAATGGTATTAGTCACAATGTGCAGATCTTCCTGCCTCAGTTAATGGATTCAAGTTAGTCCCCACAAACATTCCACAAGTAAACCTGATTTAGAAAGTCCCTCACCAAATTTCTATTCCCAGGTGATTCTAAATTCTGTCAATTTGATATTACAACTACTCACCACAGTGATTACACTAAAAGATTAATTTTAAAGCCTTTGATGCATGAACATTTTAATATTTACCTCAAGAAGAAGACGTAAGATAGGAAATATTTTAATGAACAGAAAATACTTAGTATATATTTTAATAATCTCTCAAGGGACTGAAGAGATGCTTCCAAAGTAAGACTAAGGATATGAGTTTGGGTTTCCACATACCACATGAAAAAACTCAATTCAGTGGCCTACACCTAAATTTCTAGTGCTAGGGAGATAGTGATAGGAGGATTCCATGATTTTGTTTGCCATACATCTTATCAGAATGAGTGAGAGACAGGACTAGTGAATGACCCTGTGTAAAGTTGTAAGAGATCAGTTGTGGAAGAAATCAACAGTGACCTCTGAAGTCTGCAGCATGTATACATACATGTGCCTACAAACACACACACACACATATATAGAAACACTCAAGGGCAAAGAAAAAATACAACCTACTCATAACAGAATTGAGTTCGAATACACACACACACACACACAGAGAGAGAGAGAGAGAGAGAGAGAGAGAGAGAGAGAGAGAGAGAGAGGAATTAACAACCCTAGAACAACATATTTTCAATGTATATCATAAGCATAAGAAAATTTTTCATATATTCTCTCTATGTGATATTATATGTGATTTTTAATCAAAAGAGAAAATACAAAAATATAGATCAAATACTTGGGAATAATAGCTAAAATTCCTTACTGAGAAGGTACCAAAATTGAGTAGAATTAATGGATATTGTTTTAAATACAATCCTTATTTTGTAGTAGAAATTCTTCAGAAAACAAAAAGTGTAGGAAATAGTAATGGTTGAGTGGATATGGAAAATGATACATTTCTCTATGGCACATTACATGTACAACTTGTGTGCATACAAATAGTGCTTAATCCTTATATTATATGAGGGAGTTGCTGAATTAGTGAAAAGATAAACTATAAAATGCAACTCTCTCTTTACTAATTAATTTGGAAATATTTTTCATCAGAGTATCCTACATCAATAAAGAAAGTATGCATTGTCCCCTGAATTATAATATTTTCAGAATACTGAATTTGCAATTGAATATTAACATAAATATTGTATACAAAAGCATCTTTAAAGATTTTACTTTCAATGTTTTAGAATAAAATTGATTCCTAAATTCCCTTAAATTTACATATTTTCTCTCTAATAATTTAGTCAGGTAAATGTTACATTTATTTATAAAACTTTATATTGATATACAAAGTACATGTAGCCTTAGTTATGGCAACTTAAGTGAATCTTTTATCTGTTAAATGTTTATTTGAAGCTATAGTTTATAAAAATATTAGTCATTTTACATTCAATAAATAAACAATAAAGAATCCCATAGTTTCTCAACCTAGGTTTCCTTTGAACATATAAAAAGTATTGTTTGAGTATTACATTAAGGAATTCAAAGCACACAACATATACTAATTATAATTAATTTATTGAGGAGTTTATTTGAATATATTATCAACTAAAAAGTACTATGTTATCAGTTACAAATTGTATTCATTATTGTATATTACCTGGAAATTCCAGATCCATATCCTAGACAAGTAGTTCTCAATCTGTGGATCGTGATTCCTTTGGGGCTCAAACAAACCTTTCACACAAATCATACATAAGAAATCCTGTATATCAGATATTTATATTATATAACAGTAGCAAAATTATAGTTATAAATTGGCAATGAAATAATTTTATGTTTGGAGGTCATCATAACATGAGGAAATGTATTAAAGGATCATATAACATGCAGAAGATTTTATAAACTCCTGTTTGCATTAATGAGACAGTATTCCAAACTTTCACAGTAGAAATTGGTCTCTTTAATGTAATTTTTCATTTTCCATAAAATACATTTAAATATTTAGATATGTTACCTACTGGGTACATAGGAGTGTTGAGTCCTTGTAGGCAAGCTTTTTTACTTTTAATTTTTAATTTTCTTCCTTGAATGCTTTTCAACTGCATGTTTAATCTCATAAAATTATGAGAATGAAATCAAATAAAAATTCTGGTTTTCATATAGCACTACCTTTGGGCATTATTATAAGAGAAAACAAAGTTGAGCTATTATCATGAAGTGAGGAAAAACATAAATGTAGTAGTGAAAGTAGTCTTTTATATTTTGAAATTCTATATGAATTCAGATATGGTAATAATGGTTGGAAATCATTCTTAATAACCAGGCTTGTTGTATAAAAATGTTGATAAGAAAATGTCTTTATAGCATCCTACTTAAACACTGTTTATATTATGAGCCAGTTTTCTACTTTGAATAATTAGTCAACACAGTAAACATCTCAGGAATTACTGACAGGCCAAGTACTCAATTGTCTGTCAAGCTTATTGGCCAAGAAAGAATACAAAGTGTTCTGCCAAATTATTCAGGCCATAAAGTTTCCTGCCACCAAGAATAAATTCAATCTTAGGGACCAACAATGTGGTGGGAGTTGTGCTCCAATATCCACATACACACTGTGGTGCATGTGTATGGATAAATAAAATTACACAGAGAGAGAGAGAGAGAGAGAGAGAGAGAGAGAGAGAGAGAGAGAGAGAGA
>NW_021604634.1:7218545-7254045 GCF_004785775.1 Grammomys surdaster | reverse complement strand
AGAGAGAGAGAGAGAGAGAGAGAGAGAGAGAGAGAGAGAGAGAGAGACACACAAAGAATACAGTTTTTTTTTAAAGGACAGAAAATTTTTAATACATTTCAATAAATTTATGCTTAGTTTTCCATTATAAGGAAAGAAAAAGACGGATTAGACTCCACACAGAAAATTCTTCATAAACATTGTCAACCTCCACTGTGAGTTCCTACTGAACACAGAGCCCATTTGCTTAAATACTCAAAATTGTAATATTATACAAACCAGTCTATTTCTCCTTGCTACCTGAAATATGTTGTTACCGGGTAAAGCAGTATGTGTGTTCAACCAAAGTTTTCTGTGAATTTTGCTATAGAATATTACTGACAAATAAATGGTATATGTTAAAAAGATAGCAACTAAAATTATATCATTATTATAAATGATACATAATAGTTATAAATAGTATATAAGTGTTTAGATATACAATGTAGGGTCTACACAGAATGGAAATCAGATAATTAGCACATCTATCACTACACTTGCAATTTGTCTGAGGTACATGCATGCAGAAACAACTCTTCTATTTATTTACAAATACATATTTATTTAATTATCAGTACACATTGGAATAGTGGAATTTATTTCTTATTATGAGTCTACTTCCATTTCCTCCTCAGTAACTACTGAATATTATCTCCCTCCTATTTAAAGGCACAATGTTTTAGGATTTACATAGGCATAAGTTCTGATGACATTTACCTATCAATAACTGGCTCATCTTTCTAAATACAAATATATGTGCATATTCATGTCTATCTAGTTTGTTCCTGATATCTTAAGTTTTCTTCATCATAAGTGTTACTCAATATAATTCGTGTGTGTGTGTGTGTGTGTGTGTGTGTGTCACAGGTTTTAATCCCATCATCCACTTTAGATCAATTATAAGTCTTTTTCTCTGAATAACATTGTTAATTTTTACAAGAATGCAAACATTCTACACCTGACAATTAGAATCTCTGACTTTATTTATTTTTGATATACACCAGCTGCATGTTTGTTGGCTCTTATGATAAGTGTATTCTCATTGCTTTCTGTAATCGATGAATTAGCTTACATTCAACTAACAGTGGTGAAGAGCTGCCCAGAGGACATATTTTCTTTTATTAAAGTAGCCTCTTTACTGTGGCAAAATGATGTATCAGTTTAGTTTCAGTCTATGGTTCCTGAATTGATCAGTGAGGTTGATCATAATGTCATTTATGGTGCCTATATTTGTTTTTCATTTTAGAAATATATGTACAAATAGTTCATCAGTTTTAAACAATTTATCTGTGCGATGACAGTAGAGATATGTGAATATCTCTTATATTGTGATCAATGATTCTGTATCAGAGCTATAATTTATCATAATTATTATCATTCTTTGTGGTATCTTAAAATTCTATTGACTGTTTTCTTTTTCATAATCTAATATGTCTCTATTTCTGTTTCCTGTGAATTTTTTAGGTTCTAACTAACCAAAAATTACCTAAATTAGTGATATGTAGCATATGCTCTTAGTTTAATTTGGTAATATCACCATTTCTGCCCTCATATTTAGGTTTTTAGCCCTTGCTGAATTGATTTTTATGTCTGAGAAGAGGGAAGTCTTTCTTTTTATTCTTTTACATGAGACTCTCCAATTTGCCTGGCTCAACCAATTAAAGAAATGATTCTTATTCCAATATAAATGAGTACTTTCCTGTCAAAAATCAGTTGGCTCTAAGTGGTCGAGATTATTTCTAGGCTTATTCTTTTCCATTTATCAGTACACCAGTGTTTAGCTTTTTTGTTGTAAATATCATACAGTTTTTAGTTATTGATGCCTTATAGTTTTCATAACATGGGGTTTTCTACATTCATTAGATTTCTTTCAATGTGTTTTGTTGGTATTATAAGATCAGAAATTCAAGGAACAGCACATGCTTATGAGGATGTGAAGCAAGGGGAGCAACTCTCCATTGCTGGTGGGAGAGAAAACTTGCAAAATTACACTGAAAATCAATTTGGCAGTTTCTCAGAAAATCGAGAATTGTTCTAACTCAAGATCCAGTTATACAAACTGAGTACATACACAAAAGATGTTCCACCATTCTACAAGTACACTTTCTTAACTACCTTCATAGGAGCTGTATTTGTAATAGACAGAAACTGGAAAAAAACTAGATGCCCATCAACCATAAATAAAGAAAATATGACATATTTACACAATGGAATACAACTCAGCTATTAAAAATGAAGACATCGTGAAATTTTCAGGCAAAGGGATGTCACTAGAAAATATCACCATGAGTGAGGTAACCCAGACCCAGAAAGATACACATGGTATATATGAATTTATAAGTGGATATTAGCCTAAATTACAGGACAGCCATGCTAAAATCCACTGTCCCAAAGAGGCAAAGTAACAAGGAGGGCCCAAGGGAAGGTGTTTGAATCTCACTCACTTCCCCTTTTTCAGCGAAAAAAGTACATGGCTTGAAACAAAAAAATAGACCCCCACACAGAGTTATTAAATTAACAGGCTGGCAAGCCAAGGATAGGTAAGATGCACAGAGCCTTACTAACCCAAGACAGAAGTGCATTGCTTTTGATAATGCATATTCCACAAAGTGTAAGGAAAGCATTCTTGTCAGAATGACTTAGGACAGTCTCAGTCTTGTTTATGAAATAAAAAGGGGGAGAGCCGGAGAGCTTTTGGGACTGCTTTGCAAGAATCTGACATGTGCCAAGGACAAGGAAGTTGACTTCAGGCAGGAACCTGATATTAGGTTGGAACAAAGAAGTAATTTCAGGCAGGAATTAAAATTTAGGCTAGAACAACAAAGTATGCTTCAAACATGAAAATGACTTTGGGCTAGGACAGGGAAGTAGGCTTAGATATTTTGGTCATCCTGATAAGCCCTTAGAAACAGTGATCACGGGAGTGTTCACAGATTTTTGATTATTGCCTTGCTTTTTCTTCGACTATTTGTGTTTATTGTCTTGTTTGTTCCTTGACTATTTGCATCTGTTGTATTGCTAGTTCCTCAACCTAGAACTGACCTTAATACTTACAATTAAAATGGTATAAAAGCAAAAAGGAGGAGGGGAAACAGGATATGGGGGTTTCTAGGGAGGGGAAATGCAGAAAGGGGATGGCATCTGAAATGTTAATAAATAAAACATCCAATAAAAGAAGTAGATGGAGGAAAGGAAAGAGTGGGAGATGACAGGATGGGGAATAGAAAAGGGTGGAATTAGGTGCGGGAAGAGTTGGGGCTGGGATTAGAGAGAGAGAGGAGGGGGGAAGGAGATCTTTAGGGGATATCTCTGGGATGAGCCAGATACCTGGGATGAGTGAGGCTCCCTGGATTCAATGGGACTGACCCTAGCTAAGATTCCTAGCTGCTGGGTATATGAAGCCTGATGTGGCCATCTTTTTGTAGCCATGTGTGACTTCCAGTGGAGGGAGGGAAACACCAAACCACCCACAATACCTTCTTTGCAAAATTTGTCCTGCCTACAAGATGTGCAGGGATAAATACAGAGAAAAGATTGATGGAATGGTCAATCAATGACTGGCTGAACTTGAAACCCATTCCTTAGGAAAGAGCCAATGCCTGCAATATTAATGATACTTTGCTATGTATGCAGACAGAAGCCTAGCATAATGATCTTCTAAGAGGCTTCATCCAGCAGCTAATAGAAACAGATGCAGAAAATCACAGCGAAATAGGCAGAGCTTAAGAAAGTCTTGAAGGGAAAGGATTAGAGGAGCCAGAGGGGTAAAGGACAAAGGCCTACAGAATCAACTAACCTGGGTCAATGGGTGTTCCTAGAGGCTATTTCTCCAAACAAAGAGCATGCATGGGCTGAATCTAGGCCCCCTACATATTTTTAGGCAATGACTAGCTTGATCTACATGTGGATTTCCTGACAATTGGAGTGGGGCTTTTCCCTAACTCTGTTGCCTACCTTTGGATCCTGTTCCTCTATTTGGGCTGCCTTGTATATATAGCCTCTGGGGAAAAAGATGTTTAGCTCTGCTGTGATTTGATGTGCTAAGGCAGGTTAGTACCCATGGGGGACTTCTCTTTCTTTTTGGAGAAGAGGCAGAGTTAATGAAACGAGGCGTTTGTGAGGATGAGCCTAGCAGGGGAGGAGGAAGTGGGGCTGTGATATAAAGTGAATAAGTAAACACATTAATTAATGAATGAAAAAATAAATGGACTAACTTTCTGATTTCTTTTGCAAATTGTGTTCCATTGATATGAGCTTATGACACTGATTTATGTTGAATAAGTGATAAAGCAGGAACACTCATCTATTTAAAGAGTCAGATTAAAATTGCTCAGTATCAAAAACTGTGAATACACTTACATGAAAGTGTCTTAGAAATTAATATGCAATAAGATGAATTTTGGTATAATAAAATAATTCGCACTCTAAAGTAAAGTAATTAATGCTTTAGAGTATGGAGTTCAGTGAATAGCAGAACAAATTTATTACATACTGGCCAAGGTTACTAATGATCAACTGTGCATCCTGAATAAGTAGAAAAAACAGATTTCCCAGAATATGGACCCTTATATATTTTGGATATTAATAATATGTACAAGCCCTAATTCATGTATAATATTAATAATGTAAGAAATTATAAAATTAATGTTTAAGAATTTATGAAAGATATTGTCAAATTTTTCTTAACTTTTATTTTAATCCTGTCACCTAAGAATAATTCATACCGTGGTTGATGGTTTAGTCCTTGGGAGCTCTGGGGTGTCTGGTTGGTTGATATTGTTGTTCTTCCTGTAAAGTTGCAAACCTCTTCAGCTCCTTCACTCCTTCCTCTAACTCCTCCACTGGGATCCCCATGCTCAGTCTGATGGTTGGCTGCAAGCATCTGTATTAGTAATGCTCTGGCAGAGACTCTCAGGAGACATCCATATCAAGCTCTTGTCAGCAAGCATTTCTTTTCATCAGCAATAGTGACTGAGTTTGATGGCTGCATGTGTGAAGGACCCACAAGTGGGGCAGTCGCTGGATGGCCTTTTCTTCAGTCTCTGCTCCACTCTTTTTCTCTGTATTTGCTTTAGACAGGAGCATATCTGGGTTAAAATTTTGAGAAAGGTGGTTGGTCCCAATCCTCAACCAGGTGGCTGTAACCAACCTCTGGATGTTGTCTCTACAGGTTCTGTCTCCCCTTTGTTTGGTATTTCGACTAATGTCACCCCTGTTTTGTCCTGTAAACCTCATGCTTTCTTGACATCTGGGACTTTCTGTCTGGGACTTTCTGAATATACATGGAGGGACCCATGGCACAAACTACATATGTAGCAGAGGATGGCCTTATTTGGTGTCAATGAGAGGGGAGGGCCTTGGACCTGTAAAGGCTCGATGCCCCAGAGTGGGGAAATGCTAAAGCAGTGAAGCAGGAGTGGGTGAGTGGATGGGGGATCACCCTTATAGAAGCAGGGGGAGGGAGTGCAATAGGGGGTTTGTGGAGGGGAAACTGGGAAGGGGTATAACATTTGAAATGTAGATAAATAAAATAACCAATAAAATTTTTTAAAAAGGATAATTTATACTAGCATATGCAGAATTTGTTCACCCTATTATCTACTTTACTTAAACTACGTACTTGATATCTTTAACTTTTTAAAAATTTTATTGTCACAAATTTGAGGTTTTTATATGTACATTTATACATTGTATCCATATCTGCAAAGGTATTTTATGGTTTATACTGTCTATTTTTGTGTATTTTGATGTATATTAGAGATAGCATTGAAGCAACCATTTAAAAACAGATGAGAAGCACTCCAATATAACTGGTGTTCCTAGGCTTATACTGCTAATAGGCCAAAAGTTATAGCTCTCTCTGCCTGACTCCAGTCAGCAACCTAGTGTTCTTTATTTTTCTTTTCAGTGATGTCTTTTATCAGCACTGATACAGAAAGGAAATAATCCCAAAGTTAGCAAAACATAGGAGACCTGTGCCACTGACAATTTGAGAAATAATATAGAGTAAAAAAATGCAACTTAAAAATGTATATGACAGAAAGAGCTACAGATGTGCATGTGGATTCTAACAGTATGACAAAGTTAACCTGCTATATATGTTTGTATATATAACATATTGTGAATTTACTCACATTTACTCTTAAGTTCATTATATTCTTTATTGTAAATGATTTCTATTTTTATTTTAATATACTCTTGGAAATAATAGGACCTAGTTTAATTTTAGTTAGGGATCTCATATGGGTAGAACTTTATACATTCCAGACAATTTGATAATGTGTTAAAATTAGGTTATTTTTTATACAACATTCCATACTCTCACAATTGAAAGCCTGTGGTCTATATTTCAATTTTGTCAATGCCAGTAGGTCATATTCACCTTAATGCAGAATAATAGGTACTGTACGGCACAGGAAGGGACTACAGTATAGATGTGTGGACAGATAGGTAGCTGCTTAAATTACAATGTGTACTTGATTCACAGGGAAGCTCAAATATAATCACCCAGAGACTTCTCATATGTAGTAGTAGGCTTAGAGATTAAAATAAGGCATGTGCTTCTAGCATGTTGTCCTCACAATTCCCAACTTTTACACAATTTGCAAATGTACGTACATTCTTTCTTCACTCTCCTTAATGTATTAGTTAATTTATTTCAAAAACTTTAACTATTTGCAGTAGAAGATGCTTTAAAATGTATTCCTTCGTAATATAGAAGGGTGATAAATTTATAAAAAGTAATTGACTTAACAATTTATCTCTAAACAAAAGCTGTGGCTATAACGCTTTTCAAATTCTTAACACTTTTTGATAATAACCATTGTTTCATCTATACATCACATAACATCACAATCTAGCAATGAAAAAATTCATATTTAAGTTAATTTTACAAAATATGCATGACATAAAACCATAAGCTTTAGTGCATAAAATATTTGTACTATGCCTATAATATGCATATAATACAATATATACTATATAGATGCGTGGATAAATTCATATGTATTATGATATGAAATTCATACATATGTGTTTAATTAGGACTCATACTGGAATAGTACTTCAGAAAAGACAGAGGAAAACAGAAATAATTCTTGTATTTACCACAAATGGACACACATGTGTTCATCACACATAAACACAGGTGATGGAGATCAGAAATAGAGACAAAGGCCAAGATAATGATTACTATGTTCATGAACTTCATATAGTATTTCCTATACAGGGACTTAATGAATTAGATTCATTTAAACAAATTTAACCACGATCAAAATATTATTCCCTGTGTTAGAGTCACATGGTTAATTTCAGCAGAATTAATCATAGATATGAAAGCAATGATAACATTAGATAATAATATAAGAATTAACCTATATGTTACAACTTTACAAACTGTATATCTTATTTCTAAAGAAAAATTCCAGAAATTGCTAAAATCTAGTATTCTAGCAATAACGTTCACTTTGTATTTTGCCTGAACCAGATTTATATTTGCTTTCTTTCAATGTTGCAAAAATTAGATCAATGTTCATGATAAATTTTTAAATGCTTTAACCTTACAAGCTCTTTATAAGCTGAAGGATAATCAATAAATGGCAGGAAAACTGTGTGGGATTCATCTTTAAGTTATTGTAATTCTGTCTTAATGCCAATAACTTGGAACACAAATGCCAAAACCAACTGTTTCTAAAAAAAAAAAAAAACTAGCATGTACTCAAAATACAGTAAAAGGAATTTCATGTTTATTTACAAATATGTTAAACTAATTTTAGTAAATATGATCCTGTAGCACTTCATCTAAGAGTGATAACTTGTGGTAATTTTACATCCTCACTGGTATGTCAATTGCTGGTGTTATTTTTCATGTCTTGTTTATGTAGTCATATTGTTGACATCTTATATATTCAGCTTCCCTGCTATATTATGCAGACGTTATCTCACAGTAGACAATCTTTAATGTTAACTTTGTACTTATATTAACTCATAACAATTTATATAAATTATACAATGGTGTAACTTACAAATAGGTATATCATCATAAATAATAATGTATGCAATCTTACTGATACCATAACATTAATGTGGTTAATCGTGTTGAGGTTTATATCTGCTTTTATTATAATAATCTAGTTGTTAAAGATTAGTGTTTCTTTAAAATTGTAGTATTACCTCACTCAGGATGATATTCTCTAATTCCATCCATTTGCCTGCAAAACTCAGGATGTCCTCGTTCTTAATAGCTGAGTAATATTCCATTATGTAAATGAGCCACGTTTTCTTTCTCCATTCTTCTGTCATTGGACATCTGGGTTATTTCCAGCTTCTGGCTATCAAAAGAAGACCACTATGAACATAGCAGACATGTGCCCCTGTGGCATTGTGGGGTATATTTTGGATATATACTCAAGAGTGGTGTTGCTGGGTCTTCAGGTAGATTTATTTCTAGTTTTCTTAGGGGAAAGCTAAAAGAAGCTGAGGAGAAGGGCGACCCTGTAGGAGGCCAAGCAGTCTCAATTAACCTGGACCCGAGATATCTCAGATACTGGACCACCAACCATGAAACATACACCAGCTGATATGAGGCCCCCAACATATCAGAAGACTGCCGGCTATGGGTTTAGTCAGAGAAGATGCACCTTCCCGCAATAGACTGGAGGCCCCAGGAAGTTTAGAGGTCTGGTGGTGTGGGGGAGGGTGTGACATCTTCATGGAGTCAAGCAGGCAGGGAGGAGGTATGGGATGTGGAACAGTCAGAGGGTGGACCGGGAGGAGAATAAAATCTGGAATTTTAAATAAATAAATAAATAAATAAATAAATAAATAAATAAATAAATAAAGAAAATTGTAGTATTACATCTAGATAAATGAATGAGATATATCAACAAAACAATGTTGTGATATGGGACCACAGAACAGACTATAGTTTGAGAAAACATGTCATAATTACAAATCCATTTATAAGCTAAATTTTATTTAAATTCTTGTTCCATTTTGGTAAGAAGCATCTTCTCCATTTTGATAAGAAATATATCTTTTCATTTAATATTAACTTTTCTTTATTCCCAAGAATATCATACATGTATACAGAAAAACATGATCATATTCTCATATTCCCCCTCTAATGTTACAGAAATATCCCTAACACGATCCTGTTCAAACTTTCTGTTCACAATTTATTCTTTTATAATTTCTAAATCCAATTATTACTTTCCATATGTGTATGGTTATAAAACAATCCTTTACAGCATGGCAAATTTACATTAATGCCAATAGCTCCTCCATAAGGGTGGGTCCTGGAGATCATCTAGCATCTATGCTGTGTTTTTAAGTAGATTAATATTGTGACTGTCATGTGAGAAACTTTCATACTTTTTGTTTCATCTGTGGTTTTAGTGTTTAACTATAAAATATTATGGAGTTTCTTTCCTCATCCAGTCAATCTGATGTTTTGTTGATTTCTTAAAACCAGATAGGTATGTTTTACTCTAGATATGATAATTTATTTTATTATTTTACTGTACATATTTCATTTGCATTTGGTATAATATTTTCTTCTATGACTAGGACTTGGATGGTGTACCATGGTATTCTAGAGTTCATCTCACTCTGTCATGTTCCATTCACACACACACACACACACGTTTGTGGTATATACATATATATGTGTATTATGTGTGTTTATATGTATATTATATATGTGTGTGTATTATATATAGTGTCTATGTATTAATTACTGAATTTTTTCATGATCCTATTCTTTTTTCTTTGTCTTCTAAATGTGATCATTTTTTATATGAAGCAGTCTTTTGGTGTGCCTTTTCACTGAACTGTTAGGTTTTGACTTACTGCCTGTTTTCATCCCCAGCATCATTTCCATTTGCTTTTCTTCAGTAATTGGATCCTGTCATGTGCATGCTCTCAATGTGTCTGTGATCTCACATTGTACCTAGAAAAATTTCCTTGGCTTTATCTACCTCCTCTGGCTCTTTCAGTCTTTCTACCTCCTCTTGCACATAGATTCTTGAACCTTGAAATATTATTATGACAAAGATATCTTGTTTATGACTAAATGGT
Organism: Grammomys surdaster; assembly: GCF_004785775.1. Lineage (NCBI taxonomy): Eukaryota > Metazoa > Chordata > Mammalia > Rodentia > Muridae > Grammomys > Grammomys surdaster. The sequence goes on along the minus strand of NW_021604634.1, from coordinate 7,243,950 downwards.
CCAAAGTCTCTCATTTTCAGCACATTTTCCATCTATCAATCTTTTTATAAATTATCATCTCTTTCAGAAAGCTTGTCTGGTACAGCTTGAACATTACTCTACTTTATGGTTATAAAAATTGTCATTGGGGGACATTTTATTATGGTGCTCCTATAGCAGCATAATGGTAGTAGGTTTCCCAATAGTCCTATGAGCTATCTAGTCTCAGGTTCTTGAACATAGAGGCAGTGGTGTGTATGTATTCTGTATTATGGACTCATGCTTAAATCCAATCAGAAAATGGTTGGTTACACCCATAACACTTGAAGCATTGTTGTACCAGGATAAATTGCAAAATTTTGCACATCTTTTAATCTCTTACAAAGGTATACCTTGAGGTTTTTCTTCATACCTTGAGATTTTTTTCTTTCAAGATTTATTTTAATATGGTTTTCTTTAGTCATTTTATTACTTTTTAATATTCCACTTTGTGTCTTGATTTTTTAAATTTTGTTCTGATACTTGTGTTTTCACGGTCCTCATTTAGGCATTTATTCTTAGAGTTAAGGAGTTTAAGCATATTCATTATTTTTATTTCTCTTGTGTCTTGTATAAATTGCTTTTCCTGGACCAGATGAAATAGGGTTTCTGGCTTCTGGACAAGGCATATTATCTGAAGCTTTGAGTTTCCTTGTTTCTTGGTGAAAATATAAGGTCTTGTTTTTGCTGGACAATTGTTGCCTTCTTTGTCTGATGTTGCCTGATCTGGGTTATAACCACGTTTTGCAGATGTAGAGTCCCTGAGTTCCAGCCAAGTATAGTAGCACTGAGTTCTCTAGTAAAGAGCAATTCTCAGTCCCATCCAAGTGTTTTATGTGTGAAGTTCCTGCTAGATAGCTGCTCTGAAGATGATCATGGAGTCAAAAAGAGATGAAGATAGGGTAGAAGGAAAGGCTTAGATGGGTGGTGACACAGAACTAGAGTGAACTTGCACCTTAAGACCAAGTCCCAAGGGAATGGAGTTAACCTAGGAAATGGCCAAGGGCAGGGAAACTACAATTTGTCTATGGATAAATTTGAAAAGGCTGCAATGCAAGAGAGGGAAGAAAATCAAAGGTCTGCTACCTGCATCCCAGTCTTTCAGCAGTTAAGGTAGTCACAAAGTATTAAAGATGGGCTAAAAGAAAAGATTAAGTGGAGCCACCACAACAAAAAGAAGACCCCTATTTTCTCACTATCTGGGTGTACATGCCCATTGTTTCTTCGGGGTACTAGTATTTCTCTGTTTAATCTGTTATGCTATTTTCATATTTCATTTCCTATTTTATTTCATTTCTTTTTAGATGATTATTTCTCATTTTTAAGCTTCCTCTACAAAACTAATTTCAAAATCAAGTTGGAGAAAACACTTTTCAATAGTGGATTAGATAGTGGTTCAATAGTACCTATAGTTCTGTGTGTGTAACAGATTTGTGTATACGTGTGCATCTGCCTGTGACCTGGCATCCTCTTCAATGTCCATGCACATGTTCTTCAGACAGAATATCTTATTTAACCTGTTTGATCAAGCTCATTAACTCAGTTAAATTAACTTTACAAAAAGGTGGAGGGATCTGCATGTGTCTATCTCCAACTCCTCCAGGGCAGAGGATCCAGGGACGTGCCACTTTGTTACATGGTGGATGAAATGAAACTCTGCATCTTATATACGTGTAGTAAGCACTTTAGTAACTTAGCCCACTTGTCAAATGTCCTATGTAACTATAAATAACAAGCAAATAAGCTAGTAACTAATTTTAATCGACATATGGTGATTTGTACCAACAAACTTTCCTTCAAAGTAAAATATTCAAGTTATAAAATTCTAAGAAATTATTAATAAAATATATACTATAATATAAAAATAATAGGAAATATCTAAAAATAGATATCTTACAGAGCATAGACTTGACATGTATTTTGTCATTATATTTCTCCATCATTTAATTGATAAATGGAAAATTTAATATTACCTATATACATCAATATAAGCTTGCTGATACATGTCAAAGGGAAAGTATCCAAATGGAAACAGACTGAAGTTTGAAAAATCAATATAGCATCCTTGTTAGAATGTGGCAAGTACATATTGATTTTAGTCATTGTCCTTACCTGCCTGGCACTCCACCCTTTGTACATTTTTCATTTTCTTATTACACTGAGGCTGTTAGGTTCTGCTACATTCCTAGAATTAAGGAAGCTTCTTTTGCCCTGTTTTGTTTTGATATAGATATTTTTTATTTTTGTTGCTGCTGTTTTGCTTTTATTAACATACTAGTGGGACATTGAATAGTATAATTTTAAAATATATAAATTCCTCAAATTAATGTTGAAATATTGGTTTACAATATTTTTAATTGTGAAGATTTACTTTATGATACAGGAAGTTGTCTATTTTAGAAAAGCTATCATGAGCTTCTGAGTAGAATTTGTAGTCTTAGATTCTTGGTTAGATATCTGCTAAGTCCATATGATGGTTCTGGTGATTCTATTTTTAATTTTGTCTAGATGGCTTATTGGTTAGAGAAAGTAAGGTTTTGAAATTTTGTACTATTCATTGATTAATATTTATGTGTTTTTAAAAATTATTTATTTTATTGCGTGCCCCTGATTATAATACATGTATGTTTAGTGTAGTAGTGTCTTCTAAGCTATCTTTCCCTTACTTAAAAATAAGTACCCCTCTTTATTGCTTCTGATTACTTTTTGTTTGGAGTCTGTTTTCTCAGTTACTAGGATAGCCATGCTTGTTTTATTCCTAGTCCCTGGAGGATTTAGAACTAATTGGAAGATGGAAAAACTTGACCAAAATATGCTGAATGATTTTTCTCAATAGAAAAATAAAAACAATAATTTTTGCTAAAAATAATGATTATCCTTATATATCAAGATAAAGTTACAAAAGGACTAGGTAATATGCAGTGAATGAAATAATTATTTTATTATTATTAATATTATTATTATTAATTTTGTCTGGTATAAGAAAAAAACTCAATCTTTAAATGGTTAACAAGAAAAAGACAGACTGCTCATATCTTGTAGATACATGCACACACACACATAATCATGTTCCTATAACAGTAGATAAAATATTAAATAAAATACACAGTCATAAGGAATAATCATAGGTTATTCTTAAGCCACTGAGTTGGAGGTTACTAGTTTCACTTCAAATTTCAGTACAAACATAACAGAAATTTCATTTTGAAAATTAGAAACTGTGGCATATAAATCTACACAAGAATTTCATTTTTATCCCAAAACTTCCATATAGTTAATATTTCAGTAATGTAGGGTAATTTATCTATGTCCCTGAGAATTAGCATTCCCATAAAAGCATTAATTAGATAAATAAAAATATTAGCAGATGTAGTAGTACCAATAAAACTTTATTTACAAAAAGCAGAAGAGCATCAGCATCCATAGTTCATATATCCCCAATTTCTGTTGCTATCCATTTTACATTTTTTTAGGAATTTAATAAAATGTGTTTTGATGATATGTACCCCCCAACTCTTCCCAAATCCTACTCTCTTCTTTACTTATGTGAAGAATCCTACTCTCTTCTTTACTTATTTTCTGTTCTTCCTGATAGCCCATCACATTCAATATGTTCTGTCCATATATTCATAGGCATATAGACTTCCCTTAAAAAGTGGTCAAATAAAGTACTACAAAATCAATAAAATAAACAAAACAAAAACAAACAAACAAAACAAAAACAACCCCACCTTTTCACTAGTCATCGATAGCCAATAGTACAACAGCTATGAGTGTGATTTCACTTCCATTTCTGTTCTCTAAGCCAAGATTTGGTATGACTTACACTTTCACAGGTCTTTTAAGTGCAGTCACAGTCTTACGAGTTTGTATGTGTATTTTCATTGTTGTGTGCTGAGAATACTATTTTCTTCTATTCATAGACTGACTTTGGCTAATACAGTCTTACACCTCATGATCCAAAATGATTTATGAGCCTTGGGAGGAGGGGATATGACAGGGTTTCATAGTTACAGCTGAGTAATATATATTATCTTATTTTCTGTGCTGAAGCCAGTAGTATGTCTCTGCTTTAATCACCATATATTACAAATTTAATCTTCTTTCATACAGTTAAGAGATACATTAATCTATGGACATAATCATAAGCCATTAGAAATCATTTCTTACTATTTCAATTTAGGATAATGTTAGTAGTGCCTTTTTCTATGATGTCCATTATCTGTATATCCAGAAATTCTTTGCCTAATTATCATATTAGGTATGGATTTCATTTTTGTGGAGTCAGACTTCTATTCAATCCAAGAGATATTTGATACTTCAAGACATTCCTAATACCATTGCACCATTTAGCTATGTCTTGCCTAGCTGGTCATCATTGTAGCTTGCAGCTGAGTAAGAAGGTTGATTACTTTTCTCTTATGTTCTCATGCACAGCACTTTTCAGAATTATGAAAGCCAAACCATTAGGAGATTGTACCCCAATTTATTACCAACTTGATATCACCATTTTCTTAGATCCAAGTTCATAGTATCTTCTGCAATATGGTATTATCATCACATTCTATATAGAAAGTAATAACATGGGAAATATACTGTAATGTTTAGAATTCTATGGAAACTCGTTCAAAAACACCAAGAGGGGTAACCCTGTCTGGACATTGGGCTCTGATTTGTTAGCCTCTGGTTTCTAGTTGGGGCATTGTCATTCGATTATAGATTAACTTCAATTTAACAGGTGTGTGAGTGTGTGTGTGTGTATGTGTGTGTGTGTGTGTGTGTGTGTGTGTGTGTCTGTGTCTGTGTCTGTGTCTCTGTATCTCTGTGTGTATATGTGTTGAAAAGATTCTACAGTAGTAGGCTTTCATATAATGTCCTCAAAATGCCTTGATGTTGTTAATCCATCCCAATATCACTTTTCTCTTTCCAACCTTCCCATCTCTTACAGAGTGGGAAATTTAACCTTTGCTTTTCTGTTATTTCATTTTTAAGCCTTATATACCTATTTATTATCTTAACTTCCTGAAATCCCTTCTCCATATGGCCCCTTACTAATACTTTGTCCTATATGGCTATTACAAATGAAACATATATCTAATTGTTTCATACACAAATGGAAGAAAACATACAGGATGTTTTCTGACTCAGGATGAATGTTTCCTATTCCGGTTATTTACCTCTGAGTTTTATAATTTTATTATTTTCTCATCTGAATTTTATTCATTTTGTAAACACCATATTTTCATTATCCATTTATTACACAAGACTTTATATTCATATGTATGTGTGTGTGTGTGTGTATGCGCACTTGTATTTGTGTGCATAAAAGTGGTAGAGCTGGATTGTGCAGTAAATCTAATTTTAGGTTTCTGACAAAACTCCATATTGATTTTCTTAAAGGCTGAATGAGTTTGCACCCCCACCATCAGTGAATAAGTGTACTACTTTCACCACACCTGAGCCAACATTAGTGATCAGTGTTTTCTTTTTTGTTTAATTTTGTTTTTATGACCTTAGTCATTCTGTCCAAGGTAAGATGAAATATTATGTTAGTTTTAATTTGCAGTTCTGTGATGTCTAAGAATGTTGAATTCTTTTAAATATTTCTTCTCAATTCGTATTTCATCTTTTGAAAACACTGTTGTATGTGTCTTTTAAAAATTAGGTTGGTTTTTTTTGACATTTAGTTATTTTGATTGTTAGTGTATTCTCTGTCAGGTATACGTGAAGATTTTCTTCTCCATTCTGTGGGCAGTCTATTTACTCAAATGATATTGTCCTTTGATACTCAGAAACTTTATAATTTCATGAGGTCTTATTTATTAGTTGTTTCTTTTTTAATGTCTGTGCTATTAGAGTCTTGTTGAGTAAGTCTTTTTCTGTGCCAATGAATTGCATTGACTTTCTCTTCTATCAGATTCAGAGTTCTAGGACTTATGGTGAGACATGATCAATTTGAGGTTTAGTTTTATGCAAAGTGAGAAGAAAGGACCTGTTTTCATTATTCTACTTGTAACTATCCAGTTTATATAACACAATTTGTTGAAGATAGTGTCTTTTCTCTAATGTGCATTATTTGTTAGTATAGAATGGTGTTTATTTAGGGCATGGGGAGAGGAGTCAAGAGGGTAGTAGACGCAGAAAGAAGCAGAGAGAGAGAGAGATAGAGAGAGAGAAAAGGAGTGAGAGAAAGAGAAGAGAGAGAAGGAGAGAGAGAGAGAGAGAGAGAGAGAGAGAGAGAGAGAGAGAGGTAGAGGCTGGCCATTAGCACATAAAGGGGAGGGTGTGAAGAGGGGGGAAGGGAAGCAGAGAAAGAGCAAGAGAGCACAAGAGGAGCAAGAGCTCTAATGTGTATTTTTCTTTTTCTGTTTTGATTTGTTGTCAATTCAGTGGCTGTAAGAGTGTGGGCTTATCTGTGGGTTTTCAATTCTATTCTACTAATCCATGGATTTATATTTATGCCAATATTATGCTATTTTCATTACTATAAATCAATTTTAAATTTAAATATGTGATAATTATACAGGTAGCATTTTAAAATCTCATTTTATTTTATTTTTATTATTCATGATATTTTTGACTATTTTTGGTTGTTTATATGTACATACAAAACTGAGGATTGTGTTTCAAGTTTCTGTGTAGAATTTATGGAAATTTTGATGTGTTTCATTGACTATATATATAGATTATGCTTGAACAGCCATATTTACAATGTTAGTCCTGTAATCCATGAGCATAAAAGGTTTGCTCAACACTTGGTTTAATTTTCAATTTCATTTATTCAGTTTTAAGAAATAAGGAGCTGGATGAGCATATGCAAATCAACGAATGAAGCCAACTACACAAGTAGTCTCAAAGTCAGATACCATATGAAATCTCATTAGATGTAAAAAGGGTTTTGGCAAAATTAACATATCCCACAATTAAAGTCCCAGAGAATCTAGGAATACAGGGACTTATTTTAACACAACAAGGGCCACATACAACAAGCCCACAGCTGATATCCTGTTAAATAGAAGAAGAAAAACCAAATTCAAGGAATTTACATTAAAATCAAGAACAGAAAGCCCCTCCCCCCCATTCAATATAGTACTTGAAGTCTTAGCTAGAATGATGAGGCAAGTGATGGGAAAATAGGAACTAGAAAATGAAGAAGTCGAAGTATTTTTACTTTGAGATTATATGATTCTGTATATAAAAGATACTAAAGATGCCGTGTGGCATCTTAACTCATGATAAACTGAAAATGAACTTTTCTTTCTAATTAATAGAGTAATATTTTGCTTTGTCTCTGTTTTATTAGATCATATTAATAAATATCTATATTTTTCCTTTCATATTGAATTATAGTAACCCCATTTTTAATCATTCCCAACTCCTCCCCTTCTCTACACACATAACTTTGTGCTGGACATCAGCGTAATAGTTTTGTGACATTTTGGTATTGCTGTACCAGTGGGGATTATATTACTTATAATGCACTGATATTCTGTGGGCCAATTTCATTTATCAGACATAGGATATGAAATACAAGGCACAGGAGAAAAATAAATACAAAAGATTTTGCAGTTGCATACCATGTTTTTTTTTCCACACTGATTTGTTGAGGGTTTCTAGTCTTGTTATAAAATACTGTGATCAAAAGCAACTTTGGTAGAAAACAATTTACTTTGTCTTACAGTTTATCACTGATTTAAGCCAGGGCACGAACTCAGAGTAGGAACTTGGAGGCAGGGATTGAAGTAGAAACCATGAAAGAGCAAGACTTACTGTTGTGCTCAACAATAGCTTCCTCATTCTTTTTTCCTTATAGCACTCAGGACCAACACACTCAGGAGTGGCACTGCCCACAGTAATATGGTCTCTCTTACATTAGTCATCAACCAAGTAAATGCACCACAACCTTAACCACATGTCAACCAGTGCCTGAAATTCACTTCACCCGAAATGACACTAGCTTCTGTCAAGTTGACATAAAAATAACAGTTACAATTGACCCTTTTTAACTTAACACAGAAACACAACACTTATTAAAACATAAACTTTGCGATATTATAACCTTTAAAATACCCACAGACTCTTGACCATTCAAATAGTTTAGAAGTTCAGTCTCTCTAAATTATCCAAAGTCTCTCTAAAACTCCAAGTTCTCTTCACACAGGGTAGGAATTTGTAAAATCAAAATAAGTTAAATATTCCCTCACCAAAAACAAAAAACAAAAAACAAAAAACAAAAAACAAAAAACAAAAAACAAAAAACAAACAAAAAAAACATCAGGGTGGATTCACAATCTGAACCAAGCAAACCCAAACTTCAAAGGTATGAGTAACTCAGGATCCAATGTGTGAGATCTCAGTGACAAAGGCTTTAGGGGGCTTTCAATTTTTTTTGACTGATATAAGTGGGACACACACCATGCCTTGTAGACTCATGATGGCTACACTCTACAGTAGCTATTCTTGGTGGTGGTATCATGGTACTGGCATCGCTGAAATGCTGGGTTTAACTGCTGAAACTTTCTGCACTTTCACCAACAGTCTCTCTTGGACCTTTTCAGAGACAATGACCCTGCATCATAGTACAAAGCCTCAACTGCTCTGCGTGGTCCTGAAAGTCCTCTGCGTTTTACTTTAACTGAGCCTGCGCATTCCTAAATGGCCTCTTCCATACTCTCACGGTGCTAAACCTAAATTGTTCTTCATGATTCCTTTATGTTTTTCAAACCAGTATGACCTGGAGAGATGCTTACATGTTGTAAAGTTTAGCTGCCAGCATTAGGTACAGTTTCAGCCCTTCTGGATCATAGGTGCTCTTAATAAAAATATTTCATTTCAGTGAAGCTGGCTTCTTTTTAATTACCACAGAATTCTCAGCTCTAGCTAATCAATACCAATTGTCACTCTAAAAGTTTGTTTTCACTAGTCTGATCAATGTTAATCAGTGACTTCATCAGCTCCTGCTTACCAGACAATGCAGATTCTTTTTTAAACTTATTTATTTTACATCCCACTCACTGTCCACCTCCCAGTCACCCACTCCCATAATCCTCATCCAGACAATGAAGAGTCTTAACAGAAAACATTACATAAATGGCTATGATAATCTTTCTTTACTTGGGAAATTTCACAAACTAAGTCACCACTGTCTGCATTACCTTCAGCACTCTTTCTTCCAAGCTCTCATTGAATGGCACATTAAAATCTGAGCACTCAGTGGTTTTTCAGAGATAACCTTTTTATTTACATTCCAAATGTTGTCCCCTATTCCTGGTACCCCTTACCTAAGTTCTTCCTCCTCTTCTCTTGCTTCTGGGAGAGTTCTTCTCCAACCCAATCACCCACCCCCACCTCACACCCACATGTTTCACCCTTTCCTGGGGCATCGAGTTTCTAAAGGAATAAGTACAACCTCTCTCACTGAGGCCATACAAGTCAGACCTCTGCTACTTATATGCCTAGGGCCATGGACCAGCCCCTGTGTGCTTTTTGGTTGGTGGATGAGTCTCTTGGAGCTCTAGGAGTCCATGTTAGTAGATTCTGTTGATCTTTCTAAAGGGTTACAATTCCCTTCAGCTCCTTCAGTCATTCCCCTAACTCTTCCATACAGGTCCTGTCCTCAGTCCAATGGTTGGCTGTATGTATCTGCATCTATCTCAGTCAGCTGCTGGTAGATCTTCTCAGAGGACAGCCATGTTAGGCTCCTGTCTGAAAGTTCAACACAGCATCAGTGATAGTGTTAGTCAGGATTAGACCCCTGCATATGGGATGGATCCCAAGTTGGGTTAGTCACTGGATGGTCATTCCTTCAGTTTCTTCTCCATTTTTATCCCTGCTTTTTCATTAGACAGGCACAATTCTAGTTCAAAATTCTGAAGATAGGTAGGAGACCCCATGACTTAATTGTGGACCATGTCTATCTACTGTATGTGATCTCTTTAGGTTCCATCTCCTCATTGTTGTGCATTTCTGCTAAGGTCATCCCCATTGTGTCCTGGGAGTTGTTCACATCCCAGGTCTCTGGAACTTTCTAGAGATTCCCCCTGTCCATTCACCCCACACTGCTGCATATTTCCATTCATTCTTCTTCTCTCTTGTCTCCCCCATACCTGATCCTTCCCCCTTTGTCTTCCCCTTCCTTCTCCCACCTAATTCTCTCTCTTCCTCTGCCTCTCATGATTTTGTTCTCCCTTCTAAGTGGGATTGAAGTATCTACACTTGGGCCTTCCTTCCTGGTGAGCTTTATACAGCCTGTGAGTTGTATCAGGGGTATTCTGAACTTAGTTGCTAATATCCACTTATCAGCGAATACATGCCATGCATGTCTTAGATCTCACTCAGCATAGTATTTTCTAGTTCAATCCATTTGCCTTAAAAATTCATGATGTCTTTGTTTTTAGTAACTGAATAGTATTTCATTGTATAAATGAACCAAGTTTTCTGTATCCAGTATTGAGGGACATTTGGGTTGTTTCCAGATCCTGGCTGTTACAAACGGGGCTGCTTTGGACATAATGGTGCATGTGTCCTTGTGATATGGTGCAGTATCTTTTGGGTATGTGCCCAGGGCTCTGCCCTTTCATAATCCTCCCAATAAACCAATGATCAGGTCACAACAATACTCCATGACTCTATGATAATTAAAATAATTTCTGTGTTCTTAAGGTTTATACTGTTGGAGGAGAAAAAAGCAACTTGAAGAGGAAAGGTTTTTATATTATTTTCCAGTTTGTAGTACAACATCCATAGAAATCAGTGTGGGAATTCTCATAAGGAACGAACCTAGAGGTAGGTACAGATACAGAGGTTATAGGAGAATACTCATCAATGGCTTGCGTTCTGGTGTCTTGCATCCTGATCAGCCTGTTTTCCTATACAGCTAAGACTACTTGCCTATGTGCAGTGGACTGGGTCCTCCTATATTAATTACTAATTGCAGAATTACACTACATAATTTCCTACATGAAAATTTTATGGAGGCATTTTCTCAATTGTGATTCCTTCCCAAATGGCTCTATCCTGTGTCAAGTCAACAACAAACTAGCCGGGACACTCATATTTAAAATGTCATAGTTATAGAAATGAAATTAAGATGTAGAATCATATTAGAAGTCATGAAATATAGCTAAAATTACCCAATTGACCTCAAAGTTCTATTAATTTTTATAGAAGGCATTCTTATTATAATGCCAGTAATCAAGCAGTAAATGATTAAAATTTGTCTACATAATTTTTTACCTTATAACATTTTTATTACTATTTGGAAACAATGACAATGTATGACAATATTCTATTTGTTATTTCTTTTGTTTTGATCTTCAAATGCAGCCATAAGTTGCAATTTTTATCATTGTACCCTGTGTGCACTTTGTGTTTATATATGTTTGTGTGGGAATGTGTGTGTGTATGTGTGTGTGTGTGTGTGTGTGTTTATGGGTGTGTGTGCATGTGAGTGTGTGTGTATGGCTATGTGGATGATACCAATGGATTCAAATATTCTAGGCAAACATACACCATATTCGTGTTGTCAATTATATACTAACAAGTGATCTCTCAAAAATATTTGAATACATATGTAACTTAAAATTTCTGTTCCAAAATAGTAGTAATATAAATATAAATACTACTTACTGAATTGACTTATTGAATATATAGATAAATGAAGGTTAGTAATTACAAAGTTTTTGCTAAACTTAAAAGTATATGTATCTATGTGTGCCAGCATGAATATATGTATTTATGAATATATATATATTTTTTTTCTTAGTAGAAATTAGTGAAAGTATCATGGGTATACTCAGTTCTTACACGGACATTAAAATAGTTAATCTTGAAATCTTGTTTTTCTGTTTTTATTTGTTTGAAAAAGAATCTCATTTTGTGACCCAGTTTGAACAGAGACTTAATATAATTTTCTTGCCTCAGTCTCTCATATGACAGTATTGCTGTTCATGTGAGCCACCATGCTCACTTCTATTTCCTTTTTATTAATGACAGCCTGTGAGTTAGAGCTGCATTGTGGCATATATCTACACACCTATTCACAATAATGACTTTCCAAGTGAGTTGAAGATTTATGATACACCTTGATGATTCTTTTTATCAATTAAAAAGCACAATCATTAGTTTTCTTCTTTGATAGAGAAATGTTCATATGTTGAAATTAAATTTTTTCTGAAGAAAATTATGCACATAAGTCATTCTGGAATGTTCTTAATTCTCTTTAACTTCTTTGTAATACACTATAAGAAAAAAAAAGAAAAGAATAAAATGTTCTCAGGAATCATTATGTTTTCATCAAAACAAACAACTTGATTTTTTTGACTTTTAATCATTTTCCTTTTTTCTTCCAGTGAAAAGGAAATTGAAAAGAAATCTAATTAAGCTTTCCCTAGATCTTTGACAGACAAGGGAGAGCACTTCAGAAGAAAGAAGAACCATCTGGTTTCACTCTTCTGATCTAGGAATGAGAGCTGAGCACCTGACTTGCCTGCAACAGGGAATGTCGCAAAGGGACTCCTGTTTGCTTTCACCAAGGAGGGGGGGTGATTTTGCTAGTTTGCTTCCAGGTGCTCTCTGATATGATTAGGGCTAATGCCATTTTATGGAAGTAGATTAACAAAACACTTATGAATACAAACAGCTAGAAACATCTGTTAACTGTTGTAACCATTTCACCTTGTGAATCGAATGAAGTGCTAGGAAGTGAGTTCTTCATAGTCGTGTATAAAACAATCACTGCAAATTTTCAGCGCTAATCACCTGAAGTTCTTAATTTTTTAAACTATGAATATAAAGGAGAAATAATAATTTTAGTTGATTTGTCTAGCCATAATTTTCCTGTCTTACAAGTGGTTGGACACAAAGCACAAAGTTACAAAATGAAAATTAATTTGAAAAACAGGCATAAAATAATCACATGATCTGGTAGCCTTCTTCTTCTATAGTCTTCCAGTAGATACCAAAGCTGTCTGATGCTTGGTTTGTCTGTATTTTGATGCATTGATATATTGGTGATATTAGATTTGAATGTTCATATAGGATCATAAACATGAGTCCTTTAGATCTTTCTTTTTTAATTTTTAAATTTATTTATTCACTTTACATATCATCCCCCCTCCTCCCAGTCCCCATCATTCTGATCCTTCCCCCATTCTACTCTCATCACCCCAGCACACACTACCTCTTCACCCCCACCCCCACCCACCACCAGGAAGCACATCAAGCTGCTTTAATCCCTTAGGTCTTTCTTAATTAAGCTTTTTTGCCACTATGCCTTTTAAAAGCAACTCCAATGAAGAGAATGTCTCTGAGGCCTAAGTACCAGTGACAACTCTCCCAGGGATACCTAAAGCCTGACAGTAATGAGAATGTTTTTCCTTCCCTGAAAATGCCCTGAGATTTTTAGTTAGATGCTGACCTATGATGACATGTATGATATTGCCTGTGCTTGGCTAATTCATTGATAAAAACTGAGATGAAACTATCCAATCTGATGGACATGAGACATCCATGTGTATGTTGGTAAGTATCAGTATGTACATGCTTATCATGTCCTCATAGAAGTCTTAGAAATACTCAGTAGTTCATTATAATGGTTCAAAAACTCTAATAAAATAAGTGAGCAAATCTATGGAGTCAAGGTTTCCTAAAGGTTTCTTACCATTTTTTTCTCAATTTCAAATTTCATTCCCCAAATTTATTTTTCTTTCACAAAAGTTAGATACATAAATTAGGATTTAAGCCTTAGCCCTACATTTAATGATTTTAATACTACTTATGTTCAGTTAACCTATACGGAAATAAAGATATTGTGTTCCTGAAAGCCTCATGCTTTTCTTCTTAATTGTAACTGCTAGTGTAAGGGACACATTAATTCTCCTATGTTTGAAACTGACACAAATGTAGTCATACAGTATATAGAATTTTACCTCATTATGATTACTCAGTATAATGAATAGGAAATACATTTCCATTATTGCAACTATCTATGGCTTGCTATTTTACAACTATGGAGTATAATTAATTCAAATGTATAATGAATTGTTAATATATTCTCTAAGTGAGTTAGACTTGGTAGTTATTATTTTTATAGAATTAAAAGTATTAGATAATGAAAGGATTTTTAAAATGGTTTTATTTACTAAATGACAATGAAATATGAGTTTCAGTTGCTCTAGATATGCTTTGCGTGCTAAGGATTTGTGTCCTTTGGGTTTACTACTAGTGTATGTATCCCCAGACCCTGTTCATCTTTTAAAAAATAGTTGTTATTGTAAATTATTATATTTTTATCAACTCTGGGGGTGTATCTAATTCACTAGATATTTTTCCTTTTTCATTGGATATTTTCTTTATTTACATTTCAAATGTCACTCGTTTTCCCTATTTCTCCCTTGAAACCCCCTATCCCACTCCCTCCCCTTGCTTCTAAGAGGTATTCCCCCACCCATCCACCCACTCCCTCCTCCCTGCCCTCACATACTCCTACACTGAGCATCGAGCCTTCACAAGACCAAGGGCCTCTTCTCCCACTAATGCTGACAAGGCCATCCTCCACTACATATGAAGCTGGAGACATGGGTCCCTCCATAGATATTTTTTCTAAAGGCTCATTGGCTATTCATAAACTTTCCTTGCTAAAACAGCTTGTATTTGTTCCTGCATTTTATTTTACATCCTGTTTTTCATCATTGTCTTATAACTCTTCTATATATTCTGCATTTAATATGTAGGTATCAAAAATATTTCCTCTTGAGAATTTTATTATCTTAATTATGTATTATGTTCATGGAAATTTTTACTTTAATGTGATTGAATTTATGAATGTTTTATAGTTTTTAATACATATGTGTGTATGTGTGTTTATTTAACTTGTAACTGAGAATCTTTCTAAGTTTGCCTTTGCATAGATGCTCATATAATTCTGTATATTATAGAAGGATAAAAAGACAAATCAAAGGCAAAGAAAAATTACTTATGAAATAAAACTTTTCTACTCTAAGAAAAGACATGCCTCCTAAATTTCAAAAGACAGACAAAATAAAAAATAGACAGTCCCCTAAAGAAACTCCCATGTCACATCAGATTCAAAAAAGTAAATATATAGGATAGAGAAAGAATATTAATAGCAGTAAGAGAGAAGAAGATGAAGCCACACACAAAAGCAAGGCCATCAAAAATAATATCTGATTTTTCAGTGGAGAACATGAAATATGGAAAAGAGTATTTCAATGTTCTACAAGTTATGTTAGACCAAAGGTGCCATCCAAGATTATTATACTCATCAAAACTACCAGTCATTCAAAGGGAAAATTATATCATTCTGTGCCATAAACAGATTTATGAAATTTATGATTATTAATCTAGATTTGCAAAGGATATTGGAAAGGATATATAGGACTGTAGAGAAGTGTAAACATGCTCAAGGAGACAGAAGGAGCAAATAATTACAGAATACTAAATAAAAAAAGTCATACAGACACACATACAGGCAAAAAGCCCATAAAAAATGATGGGAATAAATATGAAATATTCAGTTATAACAAAATAGTAATTGTTTGAATTCCACAGCGGTGAGACACATACTGGATCAGAATGAAAGATCTATCTTTTTGTCACCTCCAGGAAATACACATCACAACCAATGATAGACATCAACTTAGGGAAGAAAGGACGAACAGATATTCCAAGCAAATGGAAGCAAGAAGTAAGCAGACAAAGCTATTTTAAGGTCTGAGAAAGCCAAACCAAAACTAAGAAGATTTAAGAAAAGACATTTTAAAAATCACTAAAGGAAAAACTCACCAATAGCACTAGGAACCTAGCTAGCTTGTGAAGTCATGGATCTTCGATAAGAAACTATTATTGCTACTTCCCTACATCAATATAAATTTCTAACTGCCATGTAAATATTTAATATTATACTCACATATAAGTATAGCCCTCACTCCTCATCAAGGAAGCTTCTCTTTTTTTAATTTAATTTTATTTGTTATTCACTTTACATTCTACTCACTGCCCCCTTCCCACCCCATCCCACAATCTTTCCCCCACTTCCACCTCCTATTCTCCTCTGAGTGGGTGAGGGGTTCCCTGGATAAAAACTCCACAGGAATACTAATCTGTACCCTTGGGGCTCTCAAAGTCTGTACATGGGCTTCACCTAGGTCTCTCTGCTCATATGTAAGAGATAATCAGCTTGACCCTCATGTGGCTCAGAACAACTGAACAGGGGCTATTCCAAAAAGCTATTGCCTATATGTGTGATATGTTCTACTAGCTGAAGTGCCTTGTCTGGAGACTCAGTGGTAGAGGAAGCTTCTTTTATCAACAGAGTCCATTGGAGAAAACTACAACTAGTCAAATGCATAGAAAAACTAATCTTAATGTGTACAAAATAGGTACACTTATAACACAACACCTAAGGTTCAGGGAACATCACAGAAAAGAGGACAGAAAGATGGCAAAAGCCGGAAAATCAGGGTATCTAAGGTGAGACATATATATTAGAAATGTCAGGGAAACTATTCTCACAGTGCCTCAATAATGTTGCTACCTAAATAAGGCCTGAATAAGAACCACACCAACAGACATACTATACAAGAAGGAAATTCCCTATCCTAAGACCAAGTGCTTCAGACAAAAATGGAATGTTGACAGCAGGAGACTTAGTCTTCCTCAGGGAGCCTGATCCCATTCATTAATTATCCAAATTCAAGCAGTCAATCTGTAAGTCAAAATAAATACAAGAAACCTTAAAAGGACTCACTCCAAACCCTCATATACCATTTCATGTTTTCTTTCAAATTCAGGGCCTGTTTTTCATTAATTATCATTTTACACATACATGTTTTTTATTAATGTGTAAGACAAGTCATTGTATCTTCTTTGTTGTTATGAATTTTTACAAATGTCATCAAGTATTATAAGGGAAAGATGTAAACAGTTGGCTTTTCCTCTCCTCTCCACTGCTTCTCATCTTCTTAGCTGCTTTCTTCCTGTCTCACTCAATTTTTCATTTGAGTGTTTGCCCACATCACGCTCTAGAGCTAGCTAAAGCTGAGTGTCCAGTCAAGCCTGTAGTACTTCCTGAGATAAATGATGGCAAATGTCCTTCTATAACTATATAAATAGTTTCTTCCCAAATAGTCTACTTTTACTCCACATGAAGACCACAGGATACTATAAGTTTCTAATTGAGAAAATCTCTTTTGTTCTTCTAAAATGATAAGTAATTAGCAATTACTCAAATTTAAATATAGTTCATAATTTAAGTAATTGCTATCTACTTATTATTTTTACTTAATAAAATATATTTTGATTTATTATTTTGTAATGCCTTTGAAGTAGTCCTAAGTAGACTCAGTTCCTCAGGTAGGATCAACTTTGTTCTTTTTCTTCTTCAGTTTACTTCTGCTGCTGTAACTGACAGAAGACCAGAAGGAAGAGAAAAAGGGGAGAAGCTGTGATTAAGTTTCTATCTGACTTTTTAGCTGAAGACAAAGAGCTCAGTTGAGACAGTGAATTCATATGTACACTGTCACTGCCAATTAACTGAGCCTGACTGTCAAGGGTTTCATTACAATGGGGTGAAAATGAAAATTATGCAGTTAGAACTCTGGGACAATTTCCTTTGACAGTTGTTTCATGATAAATAATTTTGTCATTCCTTAAGGGGAAAAAGGTGGAGGAGTTAAAATATCTTTTATTAAGAAGACGGAGGATTATGGTATAATTGATAGAATGTTTTGAATCGTTAAAAAATATATCTTATATATAAAACATAATTTTATTTGGTTTGATATTTTATAAATTTTGATTTTGTAAATGATGAATTTTCCCAACCATACAGGTAAAGTTTGAATATAAGGAATAAAAATTTGAATACAAATGACTTATAAAATAGTAGAAAGAATAAGGCAGCTGTTATATGAATATGAGCTTATACCTATTGCATCCTTAACTTAGATATAGACAAAATATGCAACTTAATTTGAAAGCATAGACTATTTGATGGAAACATAATTGAACAATTCTCCTCCAAGATGTGACACTGAAAAGAATAAGCATCGAGTGATGCTGCCATTCACATCTAAACATGCAGGCTGGCTGTGACACTGTATGTTAGTGGATTGTTCCAACAGAGACTGAAGATCTGAAGATGTCATTTCTCAAATAAATTCAGTGCCAATTTATTCTTCACACAATTAAATGAATAGTTGCTCAAGATTAAATATTCTTCTTGATGGGAATGTCTTCAGTAAGAGTTCTGTAATAAGAGACACTCTTATTAAGAGAATGAAGAAAACTCCATCTTCACTCAGTACATAAGTGAATAGATTGTTAGGTTTATTTAAAAGCTATTTACTCCAACACTGACAACATCATAGAGTTTTCAGATATTTGGCCCAAAAGACATTTCATGGGTATTAAAATAATTATATCAGAAAAAAGAGAACATAAGAGGAAATATTCAGTTGGCTACTTTTTGAAAAATAAAGTTTCAATAATTGATTATCTTCAGTAATTCATATCCCAGAGTATATATATATATATATATATATATATATATATATATATGTGTGTGTGTATGTGTATGTGTATGTGTATGTGTATGTGTATGTATATGTATATGTATATTATACTACATTGCACATTAATATAAATGTAAATGTTACTTTTATTGAATATACTTAATAAATATATATTATAAAATATAACATCTAATACATAGCTAATTTATTTGTTACATGGAAGGTATTTTTTAAATGGAAGGAATTGTTTTTTAAACAATGAATAGAAGATTTACTTTCAAGTGCTATATGGAAATGTGTAAACATTTTATAAATAAGTAACATTCTTACTATCTATATGCTTTCTAAAAATGTAAGCATCTTTATAAAAAGCATCATTACATGAATTCATGATTACATACAATATGTTATTATATATATATATATATATATATATATATATAATGTGGAATTTTAGAATTCTAATGGATGTAACCAGATTTTAGGAGGAATATGTCATATCATTTAATATGTTTACCAACAATTCATAAGAAAAAATATTCTCTCACTATCAGTAGATTTCAAAATATGTTTTTAAAAAATATTTGCCTTTCCCTAATATTGCTTTGCATATTATTTTTGTAATTTTGAACTTTTCTTTTGGTGGTTATTAGAAATATGTTTGTCAACTTATTTGATTAATGTTGTGTATTTGTGTGAATATGGGTCTATGTGTTCCTTGTGTGCTTTTGGAAGTTACTGGATTTGTGGGAATCAGTTCTCTTCATTCCTCAAAAATTCTGGAGATCATAACCAAAACACTAGGCTTGGATAGTAGCATCTTTGCACACTAAGCTATTCACTTGCTTTTTTGCTCTTTTTGTCGACACATTCAGACATTTAAGTATATGTGAATCATCATAAAATTTTAGGAAGTCAACTTATGAATTTCATAAGGAAACATATGAGCACACTTATCAAGGAACAATACAGAATCTTGCTGTAATATAACTAATATTTATTGAGACAAACAGAAATATTGAAGTATTATTTTTCATAAACAAGCTAGTAGATGGGCAAAACTAGAGAACAAATATAAAATATTATGGATACAAGGCTACAGATTTTGTTGATAATAGTACTTCAATTTTTTTGAACATTTATACCAATGGAGGAAGGTATGTGTATCATTATTTCTTCAAAATGACTTCTTCATGAAGTGTTAAAATAATCTTTGTTCTAATACTTTATGCATTAAAAAACCCACAGATTTCATATATGATATTATTATAGTTATATTAATAAAATTTTATACTAAAAAAATTTCATAACAACTCTCATACTTAACATAATTATGAGCTGAAATCCATACCAGTTTTCAATATGATTCAATCATTAATCTCTGTAATTTAGTGCTGAAAATACTATCAGCACCATAATGAAAAAATGTAGAGTATATGACAGGCCATGATAAACAATAGAAAGTAGAATAAATACTAACAATATTTTATCCCATATATGAAGGAGAAAAGGAAACAATTATTTGAGTGAAACTTGTAGGAAAGTAGCATTTCATAGACAGACATTTAATGTTAAATGTTTTGGAAAATAGGAGCTATCACACAAAATAGGAAAAAAATGAAAAAATGCATGTCAAATTAATTCAGTAAAAGATTTTAAATCAAGAGAATGACACTGTTTAGTACAGGATGCTGATTTGGGGGACATGAAGCTAATTTCTAACATGGTCAGTAGATATAGCCTGCCACATGGAAATCCAGCATTACTTTTTGTAAAAACAAACAAACAAACAAACAAACAAACAATGAATTTAATGTATGCTGGGCATTGAGACGTAAGTCTGGAATCCTGGCATTCAGGATGCTGGAGCAGGATGATCTCTAAGTGGAAATAGGGTCTAGGTATTTAGTACGATCCTTTCTCATGTAACAAGAAAAGCACAAAAATAAGTACAAGAGATAAGGGCAACAAAATTATGTAAGATGGTTGACTATGAGATAGAGTTGAGGAACATGAGATTTAATAAACAATCAGTGGACTGAGTGGGGGCAGGCAGTGGAGGAGTTAGGGAAAGGACTGACATGAGAAGAAGGGGTTTGCAACCCAATAGGAAGAACAATGATATCGACCAACCAGACACTCTAGAGCTCCCAAGGACTAAACCTCCAACCAAAGAGTACACATGGAGGGATTCACGACTCCAGCTGCATACATAGCAGAGGATAGTCTTTTTTTTTTTTTTTTTTTTAGGTTTTTCAAGACAGGGCTTCTCTGTCTAGCCCTGGCTGTACTGGAACTCAAGCAGAGGATAGTCTTATCTGACATCAATGGTAGGGGAGGCCCTTCATCCTGTGAAGGTTCGGTGCTCCAGCATAGGAAAATGCTATGGAGGTAAGGCTGGCGTGGAAGGGTGGGTGGGTAGGGGAGTGCCCTCAGAAGGAGGGGGAGGGGAGATGAGATAAGTGGTTTTGGAAGGGAAATCAGGAAGGGGCCTAGCATTTGAAATATAAATAAATAAAATAACCAAATAAAAATTAAAAAAAAATAAACTCATGGAACTGAAGCAGTTAGAGGAATAATTATCAAGGATGGTCATTTGGGATGTACCTGAAAGGGAAGAGATCAAAAGAAAGTTATTAAAAGTTTACAACCCAGAAAAAAACAGTGGGTTTGTTGTACAGAACCTGTAAATAACATAAATGAAAGACTAGCCTGTGGCTTCTAAAAGTATTTAATGATATATTTAATATTATTAGAAATAAAAATTAAACTATTTGGAATTAGAAGGTTGGTGGTTCTATGATATATGAATTTTTGCATTTCGACTCAACAGAATTTATTAAGATTTTTACCCTTAAATCACTTACAGCAGACCATGAACTTTGATCAGAATCATTAGCAAATGCATACTGAAAGAAACCTGTCCTAGAATTGATGTTCTTTCTTAAAAAGATATTCCTGAAAGTTTTCTCTAATAGAGCTCACTTCCAAACCTGAAATCCAAGTTCAGTGAATAGGTATCACATGTTGAAAGGGAAAAATCAACTAGTGCAAGTGATCCTTTGATTTCTAGACATTCATTATGACATACATACATACATACATACATACATACATACATACATTTGAATACATAAATAAATGTAGTAAACATTAAGGTGGCATGTATATGGACAGAAAATTATGGTAACAGTGCTGAATGTACAGAGCCTTTCTTTTACACAAATATGTTTCTTGTAATATGGATCTCATCCATCATATCTTATCACTGTTGTCTTATCCAAACCGTAATATAATATGGGGAGTTTAGTGTCCATTCATCAAGCAGCATTAGCATTGTAGTTTGTCGTCACTTTGATACAATGCAGCATATGACCATCCAAGATCACACGGAATGGCAGCATCAATATGAGCAAGGTTTCAAGTGCATTCCTTGCGGGTTTTAAATCTTTTATGGTCCAAAATGTAATAAGAAACTCAGAAATATCCATAGAGACTCTAAGAAAATCTATGAGGGAACATTATGATTTTGTTATTTTTAGTATTCTGAAGGCATTTCCACAGAGGCAGCAAAAGCGTGAGCTTGATAATTTACTTTAAGGGTTAATGACATTTCCTCCCCCAAATCTCATATAAGGAGAAATTTTTCTACCCAAGGAAAAAAGCAGGTCATGCATTTATCTTCTTGGGGTCTGTTTGTTTTTCTTGCCTATTTACTATGTAGGAAATTAAAATCCAGCTCAGGAGATAAAATAGGGGAGACTCATTGTCAGAATAAGCTCCCTTTTAGAAAAGGGAGCAAGCACAGGTGTAGTCAATGCTGAAAAAACATGATTAAAAAAAGGCCTGTTACTTAATGTGAAAAGATATAAAGCAAAATAATGCATGGTACATGTTACATGAATTCAGTGAAATATCTTTGAGATAAGAAATCAAAATTTATTTGAGAGAGTAATCTGGTTTCAAGGAAGCCAAATGAAGAGTTGCAGTATGGAATAGATGTGTCATGCACATGTCTCTGTGTGTCTGTGACCTGTGAATGTTTGGGTTTCTGGGTATCTGTTTGTATTCCTACATGTCAGTCTGTGTTTTTGAGATCTCTGTGTGTCTGTGAGTCTCTGTTTATCTGTGATTTGAAAATGTGTGTGTGTGTGTGTTTTATGTGTGTGTGTGAATGTCTATCTGTATTTTTAATTATTTCTGAGACCCTTTTTATTCTTGATCATACAAGACAAGCATTCTTCCACTGAGATACCACATACTCCTTAATTTTGATATTCGAAATTTGTAATGAGGAAGCCATGAAACTGTTTCCCAGGTATGAATACTGCAATATATACAGTAACTGTGTGGAAGTAGGAAAAATAGAAGTGTTTTTTGTTTTCTTTTCTTTTGAAAATGAGTTTGTAGATGACTTTCTAAGTTATTTTAAATTAATTATTTGTGTGATATAATTTATGTAATGTATTGTTTTTTAACAATAGGATTTTCCATGTAGTTAAAACAGGATATTTAAATTAATAGAAAGAGAATAAGAATTGGTAAAGATCTATAATAACTTACCATATAGTAGAGGAAATAATAGTAACAATGAAGAAACAACCAATGATTTATGTATTTATAACTTTGAACATAGTGTTAAAATCACTTGTTTCAAATGCACAGGTTCCCTGGTGGAGCATACAGCTTATGCAGAGGGAAAAGGAGCTTCTCTGTGGGCAAATGGCAAATGATTATCAGGCATATAAAGGAGAGCCACCATGGTGGCTTCCCAGCATTCTTTTTTTTCCTCTCATCAGTTATGGAGTCTTTCCTTAGGGAAGTAATGATCCAGCTTTTCTGTAAACTCTTTATAACCTGAACATCAACTGATTAGATAAGGCTGTATGATCAGTTAGTGATAGAAATATTATTGCATAATATTTGCTGCAAAATGACATTTTTTGTATTATGGGGGAATATCCAGTTCTCTATTGTTCTTAAGGCCAATGAGAAAGATCTTGTGTGTTAACAAAGATTGCAAATACAAACTTCTTCACTGAGATTAAGGACCACAGCTCAGCTATAGAGTAACACTGCATGGTAATATTCAGACTTCACAATTTTCTATAAGTAAATCCAAACCCAACTATAAACAATGCTCAATAAAATAAAGTATCTTTTGTTAATGTATCAAACAATTTGAAATTCATTGAGTGTATTACAATGTATTATATTATTATAATAGCTCCAATATGCATAAAACTAATATATTGATAAAATAGCATGTATTAGATACTGTCTGGTCTAGCCTTAATATGAGCGGAGTTGCCTAATCTTACAGCAACTTGATCTGCCTGGTATGTTTCAGTGATATCGGTATAAGGCCAGCACACTTCTGAAGAGAAATGGAGGTGTGGATGTGAACTGGGGAGAGAGAAAGTTGAGGGGAATGGATTGGGAGGAGAGGAGGAAGGAGAAACTGCATTTGGGATGTAATATATGAAGAAAGACCTAAAAGAGGGGACTTCCGCCCCTAGACTAAGCAGAGAGTGGCCACCCAGAACCAACCTCTGACTGGCGATCTGAATTCTTGCTTAGGCTGCGAGGCTAAGCACTGCAAGGGAATATAAATAAAAGATAAAAATATCTCTCTGGGTTCCCTGAGGGACAAGCCTGACTGCATAGGGGTTGATGTCAAAAGCATCCCCTCTCCAGGAAAAAGACATCAGGATGGGTATGGCCCTCATGCCTCACTGGACAATGATAAGGGGACTGGAGCCATTACAAGGTCCTCTTCAAGTACTGGAGGTCAGGCCTCTATCCCAGCTTTCACAAATTAGAATCGCCACAGCCCTTCTATAGTGAGAGAATGGAGGAGATGTCAGGGGCAGCCCTGCTTTCACACTGAAGGCCTAAAATCAGCCATAGGCCTAAAATCAGTAATAGGCCTGTCATACATGTATACTAACACCAAGTCTTGGGTCTCAGTGGAAAAACATTGAAACAGATGGCTATAAGCTAATGTCAACAGGCAGCTTTTGTGGAAATTTACAAGCCTGAATAGTCATAGACCTTGTCCCCTGAACCTTCACCTAGGCGATACCCTGTTCTGAAAGATATCTGTATTCCCCCGAACACCCACACTCCAGTGTCATTCCCTTCCCCACATCCTGCCTTTCTGTGTTTATAACCCCTGTGTGAATGAATTACAATTTGAGAAAAAATAAATAAATTATTAAAAGAAAACTATAAAATAAATTATACTTTCAAACATAAAATCGAATACCAGAAGGTACAGCTTTGTAGCTGATACAAGTGCTTTCTTTATTCTGTCAGTGCATGTTGGTTTAGGACGGATAGAAAAATGATGCTTTGTATAAGGAGTGGTTCTCTCAATTAATTTATATTCCAGAAATTCATGTATGGAAAATCCTGATTCTTCAAAGATTTAGATACTCTTGACTCAACCAGGTATCACTTCCCAGGGATATCATTTAAGAACTACTTTATTGGTAACATCTTTCCATTCTAAGAAAATTTTAACATGACTGGAAGTGAAGAAGTTTGATGCTATGTGTGGAGTAAAATTAATAGTCGTGTCAGTTTTCTTAGGAATTCACAGTCTGCCAAAATGCAAAATACATCTGTGCTAATGAATTATATCAGGGATTGGGAATCTGGTGACTCTCCACATAAGTTCATTGCTTTATAATTATATTTAAAACTCATTGTACAACCAAGAGATAAACAGTGAAAGATTTTTCTAGAACAAAATTAAATGAATCAAACACAGAGATTTGCACACACACACACACACACACACACAGAGAGAGAGAGAGAGAGAGAGAGAGAGAGAGAGAGAGAGAGAGAGA
>NW_021604634.1:7153480-7218535 GCF_004785775.1 Grammomys surdaster | reverse complement strand
AGAGAGAGAGAGAGAGAGAGAGAGAGAGAGAGAGAGAGAGAGAGAGAAAGAGAGAGAGAGAGAGAACAAGTAAACCTTACTTAGGAAATGGGGATCAAAACTGCACTGGGGAAATGGAGGTTAGATGACGGGAGGTCACATTCATCCTCACCTATTTAGTGACTTTGAAGGCAGCCCAGGAGACTTAATAGCCTCTTGAAATACAAAAGCAAGGCAAACCAAAAAAAAAAAGTGAGGGAAGAAAGCCTTACTTTTTAGAATTTTATGATTTTATATTTTACTGGCAACAAATTGTTTTCATTTATATTGAGGCTCCAGTGAAAGACAAAATTAAAATATGCAAAACAATAATTTAATGTTCATATGTTTTATAAAGTGATTACCAAGATCAAGTTATATAAACCATAAATCGTCACACAGTGATATTCCCTGTCTTACTTCATGAGGTGGTGAGAAGACGTAAACAATTTTAAGTATTCTTTCTATACCAAAATTTACAGCTTTGAGCTGATAGAAGCATTTTTCACCCTGTCGGTGAATGTTACTTTAGAACAGGTAGAAAGAGTTAGGGTTAGAACAGATAGGCTTCATAATAACCCTGGAGTTAACTGTAGTCTTTGTGTTTTGTTTTCCTTTTGGGACTTCTCATGTTCATTCATCTTAATGATGGAGATTTCTCTTTATCCAGGATTCCTCTTCTCTTTATCCCTCGCCTCTTGTACCAGCTATTCTAATGCATGTTTATATATCCTCAGGACTTTAATCTTCTATATAAGTGGTATTATGAATTATGTCATCTATATCAAACATTAAATAAACCGTACTCTATTCACCATCAACAAACAAAAGGGCATCTGTATCATGATATCTTTATTTCAGATATTTATAAGTTATACAACAGTTTAACTTTTAATTGTTTTAAAAATATCCATGGGCTTTCCAAAAATGATTATACCTATCTATGTTCACCAGCATGGTTTTGTTTTTCTCCTGATCGCATAAATATCATAAATATTCATATCTCTCTCTCTCTCTCTCTCTCTCTCTCTCTCTCTCTCTCTCTCTCTTTCTCCCCCTCTTTCTGCCTCTCTCCCTTCTTCTTCCTCTCTCCTTATCTCCTTCTCTCCCCATTCATGGTCTTTCTCTCCTTCTGCCTCTTTTGTCTCTTTCTCAGAAAAAGTCTCATCCTGAAGTTCATAGTGCACTTTAATTCACAGTTCCTCATCTCAGTCTTCCAAGTACACATCACTTTACTTCTTCATGATCAGCACTTGAGGAGTTGGGGGTT
The DNA here is from genome assembly GCF_004785775.1 of Grammomys surdaster. Taxonomy (NCBI): domain Eukaryota; kingdom Metazoa; phylum Chordata; class Mammalia; order Rodentia; family Muridae; genus Grammomys; species Grammomys surdaster. The sequence continues at coordinate 7,217,247 of NW_021604634.1, read as the reverse complement.
ATAGTTAATTGTAGCTGTCTTTGATCATTTGTGATGCTCTAAAATGTTCATCATATTGATTGGCTTATAATTCTCCCCATTCACAACAGTCCCTTCTTTGGAATTTTCCACTTTGCACACTGTAGAGTGCGCCTCTCCCTGGCTTCCTGGGTGGCTTATCTATGGGCTGTGGTGTCTTCTCCTTTACTTTTTCCACTATGCTGCCTGGGTTGCCATTCTAGTTTATCTATAGAATGGTTTGATTCTTTATGTTCCCACATTTTTCTCTAGCACTGCTAAGCAATTTGGTGTGTAAATTGCCACACATTTCAGAATCTGAAATAGGCTTGTTTCTTGTGTTGACCTTGGCTATTGTATGTGGAGATAAAAGGACAAAAGGAAAAATAGGAGAAAATGTGACCACTTCTGCCTTTTTGTTTTAAACTGTTGTGATTTATTAGAAAACTATTATGGCATTCTATCTATTGATGTATATAGGTGATGCCAAATGGCAAGAAGTATTTTACTCTCACATTTAAATGTCAAAGTACATAGAATTCTCTCAGGATATATTTCAGTTGAAGAATTACCTCCTCACTGAACATCTCTTATGATAGAAGTGAGAATTTTACCTTTTTTTTTTTTTTAAAATTCTGCTATTTTCCTTTGTGCAGTGCATGATTTTTTTTCCTGCCGTGGATTTTTAAAACAAACCAAATCAAAAACACCAAAAGCCATGCTCAGCTGCACAGGTTTCTAAGCACTACATTTGAGACAATTGAGGATGGTGAGTTCAAAGATTTTATGGGGCTACAGTTAGAGGAAGTCATCTGTATGAGAATGTAACTCATGAAATTAAATAAAGGAAAGAAGTGACAATGGAAGTAAAATACCAAGGTTAGACTACATACTATTCCAGAATATCTGCACCAGCTCAGACAGCTGACTTCATTAGCTTCTTAGAAAGGTTACAAAAGGTTTAGTTAAATGATCCCAAAAGTCTAGTCTGGAAACTGTTAATGTCTTAAATGTTGAGTTATTCAAGACAAAAAATCTGTTGAATTTCTTAAGTGGGAATTTTCTCACTTACATTAAATTTATAAACCGAGTAGTAATAGACCTTGTAAACAGGTAGCCTTGGCCGTCAATACCAACTTAGATAAGGAGAAGTGAGTCATAGTTAGAGTCATAGTGACCTGTCCCCTGAACCTTCACCCAGCCGATACCCGGTTCTGAAAGATACCTGTATTCCCCCTGAACACCCACACTCCAGTGTCATCCCCTTCCCCACATCCTGCCTTTCAGTGTTTATAACCTCTGTGTGAATGAACTACGATTTGAGAAAAAATAAATAAATCACTTATTAAAAAAATAAATAAATTTATACTCAATAGATATCTATGCTGTCATGACTTTTTTTGTACAGTATGCTATGAAGAATAAAATTGTTATTTTGTGTGATTAAGTTATAAAACTTTGGATAGTGACTAAACAGTTTATGCCCCTTTATGAAATATTTTTCTAAAAATATTTATTTCATTTTTATATGTTTTTCCAAGTTAATAATTTTAGATATTTCTTTATATCCCTATTTTATATTGTCCTCCCTAACCTCTCCTCTCCCTTATCCTTCATTCCCCCCTTTCTCCTCAGAAAAGAGAGGCTTACTATGGATATCAACCCACCTAGGCATATCAAGTTGCAGTAGGACAAGACACATTTCCTATCATGGCAAGGCAAAGCAGCCCAGTTGGGAAAACGTGATCGAAATGCAGGCAACAGAGTCAGATACAACTCTTGTTCCTGCTGCTAGAAGTCCATGAAAAGACCGTGCTGCACAAATGTTACATATGTGCCAAGTACCTACATTCATCCCATGCATATTCTCTACTGGTGGTTCAGTCTCTCTGGGCCTCTAAGGGCCCAGGTTAGTTGATTCTGTAGATTTTCTTAAGGTGTCTTTGACCACTCCTGATCCTCCAACCCCTCTTCCATAGGATTTCCAAAGCTCTGCCTAATGTGTGACTGTGTGTTTCTGCATCTGATTCCATCAGTTGCCATGTATAGCTTCTATGATGACAGTTATGATAGGCTTCTCTCTGAAAGTATAGCAGAATATCATTAATAGTGTCAGGAAGGACTCTCAAGCTGGACCAGTCATTTGTTGGGCATTCTCTTGATTTCTTCTTCATCTTTACCTCTGCACACCTTGTAATAAAGACAAATTGCATTTCTAAGGTTTTGGGGCTGGATTGTGTACCAGTACTTACATTAAAAGTCTTTTCTGTTTCCAAGAAATGGTCATTTCAGGTTCTATACCCCCATTTCTAAGAATTTTAGCTAGAGTCACCCTTGTAGACTCCTGGAAGTTTCCGTTTCCCGTAGGTTTTTAGCTTGTCCCAAAGATGGACCCCCAAACTATTCCAGTTATCTCTCCCTATACTCTCTATCCTTTCCTCACTTGATCCCTCCTGCTCTTTTTACCAAGCCCTCCCCAACCCAGTTTCCTCCCTCTACCTGACCCTGATGTCTAGTCTGTTTTCTCTTCTCACTAAGATTCAAGTGTTCCTCCTTGGGCCATTTTTGTTTCTTGACTTCTTTGGGTCTGTGAATTGTGGCATGGTTATCCTGTACTTCATGGCTAATATCCACTTATAAGTGAGTTCATGCCATATTTTTCTTTCTGGGTCTGGGTAACTTCACTGAGGATGATATTTTCTAGCTCCATATATTTTCCTGAAAATTACACAATGTCAGGTTTTTAATACCTAGTAGTATTCCATTTCATAGATGTGCCACATTTTCTTTATCCTTTCTTCAGTTCAAGGACTCTAAGTCCTTTTCCAGTTTCTGGCTATTAAGAATAAAGCTGCTATGAATATAGTTAGAAAAGTCTTCTTGTAGTATGATAGAACATCTTTTGGATGTATGTCCAAGAGTGGTATAGCTAGCTCTTGAGGTAGAACTATTTCCAACTTTCTGAGAAACTGTCAAATCAATCTCCAAAGTGGTTGTAAACCCACCAGGAGTGAAGGAGTGTTCCCCTTGATCCACACCCTTGACATCATGTGCTATTACTTGAGTTCTTGATCTTAGCATTCTGATTGGCATAAGATGGAGTCTCAGAGTTTTGACTTACATTTACCTGAAGACTAAGGATGTCGAACATTTCTTTAACTGCTTCTCAGCCATTTGAGATCCCTGTTGAGAAGTCTCTGTTTAGCTCTTTACTCTTTCTTAATTGGGTTATTTGGTTTGTTGATGTCTGTTGTCTTAAGCTATTTATTCATTTTGATTATTAGACCTGTGTCAGATGTAGAGTTAGTGAAGATATTTTCCTATTCTGTAGGCTGACATTTTGTCCTCTTGACAGTGTTTTTAGATTTCAATTCATTTTCTTGTAGTTCATCTGTATAGTATGTCCATGGCTTGCTGTAGCAGGATTGCTGAGCTCTGTTTGTGCCATATTGCCCTGGATGTTGTTGTTTGTGTGTTTACATTGAACTTCAGGCATCTGAGCTTTGCAAATATTATAGGATTAGATGTTGATTTCTGAGTATCTTTGTTGGATGGGGATTATTTTGTACGATGTTTCTCTTGATTTCTGTCTTCTTTCTGTCTTCTGGCCTGAATGGCCTGTGGTCCTGGTGACTAGCAAATCTTTAAGTTCAGTAGGTTGTCTCCTTTGTGGATTTTGTGGCCTGCATGGCCAATAGGGATTGTGGTAATAACTTTGACTCTGGTGTCCCTAGCACTAGTGTATCCTGGGTTCCCTGATGTTGGCAAAAAGCAGGCGGGGTAGTGGGATGGAAAATGGGGTCCAGTGAGGAGAGTGCAGTTTACCACTGATGGGTTTGCTTTCAGGTGAATTAACAGTCTCGAGCTTGGAAGGTGTTTTACTTGGTGCCTACAGGATATCTCTGATGGACAGAGATGGAAAAATTTTTATAAAAATACCTACAAACCTAATGCATACTTTATTTTTGTTTTGTTTTGGATTTTGCCTCTTATTTATTAATTTCTTTTAACATTCCAGATTTTATTCCTCCCCATCTACCCTCAAACTATTCCATATCCCATACCAATTTCCCACTGCTCTGTCTCCACGAGGAAGTTCCCCACCCATCCCATATCCAACCAGACCTCTAAACTCCCTGGAGCCTCCAGTCTCTTGAGGGTTAGGTATATCTTCTCTGACTGAACCCAGACCCAGCAATCTTCTGCTGTATATGTGCAGGGGGCCTCATATCAGCTGCTATATGCTGCCAGGTTGATGGCTCAGTGTCTGAGAGATCCCACGGGTCTAGGTTACTTGAGACTGCTGGTCTGTCCATGGGGCTGTCATCTGCTTCAACTTCTTCAGCTTTCCCCCAATTCAACCACAGAATCCCGAGCTTCCATCCATTGGTTGGGTGCAAATGTCTGCATCTGACTCTTTCAGCTGCTTATTGACCCTCTCAGAGGACAACCATGCTGGTCTCCTGTCTTCAAGCACACCATAGCATCAAGAACAGTTTCAGGGCTCTGGGCCTCCTCTTGAGCTGTATCCAAATTTGGACCTGGCTCTAGACCCATTTTCTCCCATGATTTCCTCCATTTTTGTCTCTGCAGTTGCTTCAGGAACAATTCTGGGTCAGAGCTTTTGTCTGTGGGATGGAAAACCCATCCCTCCCCTTGGTGTCCTGTCCCTCCACTGGAGGTGGACTCTACAAGTCCCCTCTCCCTACTGTAGGGCATTTCATCTAATGTCCCTGCCTTTGAGTCCTGAGGCTCTCACTTCCAATGTCTCTGATACATTCTAGAGGATCCCCCCACCTTCTACCTTCCAAGGTTGCCTCATTCATTTTGCTGGCCCTCAGGGATTCAGTCCCGTTTCCCTTCATCCCCTAATAACCGAAAATGTTCCCCTTTTCCCCTCCCTGTCCTTTCTCCCACCCAGGTCCATTCTTCCATCTTCCCCTTGTGACTGTTTTCTTTTCTGTCCAAGTAGGATTGATGTATCCTCACTTGAATCCCTCAGCTTGTTAACCTTCTTGAGTCCTGTGGGTTGTGTCTTGGGTATTCTGTATTTCTTTGGCTAATATCAACTTATTAATGAGTATATACCATGCATTTCCTTTTAGGTCTGAGTTATCTCACTCAGAATGATATTTTCTAGTTCCATTCAATTCCCTGCAAAACTAATCATGTTCTCGTTCTTAACAGCTGAGTAGTATTTCATTGTTTTGAATGAAGAACATTTTCTGTGTCCAGTCTTACATTGTGGGAAATCTGGGTTGTTTCAGCTTCTGTCTGTCAGAAATAAGTCTACTATGAACACAGTTGAATACATGCCCCTGTGGCATGGTGGGCATCTTTTGCCCAAGTGGTATATAGCTGGGTCTTCAGGTAGATCTATTTCCACTTATTTGAGGAACCTCCAGATTGATTTCCAGAGTTGTTATAACAGTTTGCAATGCCACTATCAAAGAAGAAATGTTCCTCTTTCTCCATATCCTCACCAGCATGTGCTGTCACCAGAGATTTTGATTTTAGCCATTGTGATTGGTGTAAAGTGGAATCTTAGGGTCATTTTAGTTTGCTTTTCCCTGATCACTAAGGATTTTGGACATTGCTTTTTTTTCTTTTTTATTGATACTTTATTTACATTTCAGATATAATCCCCTTTCCCCATTGCCCCCCCCCACACACCTAGAAGCCCTCTATCCCTTCCCCCCTCCTCCTGCTTCTATGAGGATGTGCCCCCACCCAACCACCCACTCCCACCTCCCCACCCTTGAATTCCCCCGCACTGGAGCATCCAGCCTTCATGGGACCAAGGACCTCCTCTCTAACCTATACCCGCTGATCATGGGGTTCGCAACAGAAGAGTAAGAGAGAAGACTGAAGGAGCTGAAAGGGTTTGTGGCCCCATGGGGAGAGAAACCATATCAACCAACCAGAGCTCCCAGAGTCTAAACCGCTAGTCTGGGATCACATGGAGAGGGACCCATGGCTCCAGCTGTATATGAACATTTCTTTTAAGTGCTTCTCAGTCCTTTGATGTAATTCTCTGTTTAGTTATATATCCGATATTTCTTTTAATTCTTTAATCCTTTCTAGAATCCAGAATTTATCCCCCTCTGGTCCACTCTCTGAATGTTCCACATCCCATAACTCCTCCCACCCACCCATATTTCCAAAAGGATGTCCTCACCCCACCAGACCTCCCCACTAAGTCTCTTGAGGATTAGATTCATCTTCTCTGACTGTGTCCAGACCTGGCAGTCCTCTGCTGTATATGTGTTGGAGGCCTCATATCAGCTGGTGCATCCTCCCTGATTGGTGGCTCAGTGTCTGAGCAATAACAGGGTTCCAGGTTAGTTGAGACTGCTGGTCCTCCTTCAGGGTTGTTCTCCTCCTCAGATTCTTCCAGCTTTTCTCTAATTCAACCACAGGGGTTTCCAGCTTCTGTTCATTGGTTGGGTATAAATATCTGCATCTGACTCTTTCACATGCTGATTGGGCCTTTCAGAGGGCAGTCATGATTGGGTTGTTTGGATTTTTGATGATTTGTATTGCTGCCAGCGGCTACAATATAGATGCCAACCAGTCGACCAGGTTCACCTGAAAGAGAGGCTGGGAATGGGAGGAGGGCAGGAAAAGATGAAGCCAGGACAAAGGTTTCTGATGGAGCTCAATGCTTTAATGTTCAGCTTTCAATTTAAAGGGGATAACCCACCCCCACCCCCAGAGTTCCTTCTTGCTTCAGCAGGCTGGGGGTGAGCACTGGGGGTGAGTGGAAACCATCCTGCTGGAGGTGAGAGGAATCCATAGGTAATTGCCGCAGGAGATGTCTCAAAGCAAGCTCAGCAGGCAGTCTATTCTTCTCAGCTCATGTACCAAGGTACAGGCAGCCAGAAAGGCACCAAGGTCAAAGCAAGCACTGCCTCCACCAAAGGCAGGAAATGCCTCCAGGCCATACCTCCAGAGTCCTATTGTTTTTGGTCTATTGTGGTAAACAAGGTCTCATCTCTTAGGCCTGCTCAAGGCTGGGGGAAGGGCACAGTTCCCCCTTTTAAGTTTTATAAGATATGAACAGTGCCAGCAGCTGGATGGGGTATAATATTTCATCCCATCTAGGGTACAGAGTGGCTGGGCGACCATGCCTGTCTTAGGTTGGCATCTATATTACTCCTATATTACTCGTCATTGAGGAACATACATAGCATATTGATGTTACCCTGTGTCTTAGGTTTATAGGAGCTCAAGACACTCTTACCTGTCGTTGACTAACTGGCCATCAATGGCACACTTTCCCATAAGACCAAAACCACATTCAGACCAAAGGACCTGTGGGCATGCACTAGCTGCAATTCTTCATAGCAATGGATAATTGCCACGATGAAAGCTGAGCTTGCTGAGAGCGATCCTGGATGAAGGCAACCTATCTGCTTGAGACACAAGGTTTAAAAGGTTAAAAGCAACATGATTTATCCAAGCAATGTAGAAAATAAGGTTGGAAGCGGAAATGTTCCAGTGCCTAATCCAACTGCTGGTTGACAGGGATTTAGACACAAAGTCTGGCCACCACATATAGTGGGTGGCTTCAAGTATTGATGGAGACTACAAGCCAGGTTAAATCAGCTGGCAGATAAGGATTTTGAGCCATCATCTTCAGAATCACAATTATTAGGCTCGAGATCTGTGTCCACTTGACAGACCAATCTTTCAGGGAGCCATCGGGCTCCGTTCTCTTTTTCTGAAAAAATACAGACTGAACCACGACCTCAAATTAAAACAGGATCAGACCACACCAAGTGTTAGTTAAGGGGTCTCTCCACATGACCCTGGCAAATGAGTTGGAAGTAACTGGATGCCAGTGGCGATCCGCTGCAGACCGACCTTTAATATCAGTTTGCAGAAATTTTAAGACAAGTAAAACAATTGTATAGGTTGCTGGTTTGTCCTATTGAATTACAGAAGTTTTCCAGTTTCATGAGGTCCAATTTATCAATAATTGACCTTAGAGCCTGAGCCATTGAAGTCCTGTTTGGCAAATTTCCCCCTGTGTCAATGAGTTTGAGACTCTTTCCTACTTTCTCTTCTATTAATGCATTTTTTTGTATCTGATTTATGTTCAGGTCCTTGATCCATTTGGACCTGAGCTTTGTGTAAAGTGACAAATATGCATATATTTCCATTTTTTCTACATACAGACTGACTGCTAGACTACCACTATTTATTGAAGATAAAAATAGCTTTCTTTTTTCCATTGTATTTTTTTGCCTTCTTTGTCAAAGATCAAGTGTCTGTAAGTGTGTAGTTTTATTTCTGGGTCTTCAATTCTATTTCATTGATCAATGTGTCTGTCTCTGTACCAATACTATGCTCTTTTTATCATTATTGTACCTACATTCATAGAAGAAACTTTACTAAAGCTCAGAACACACATTGAACCCCTCACAATAATAGTGGGAGACTCTAACACACCACTCTTACTAATGGACAGGTCATTGAAACAGAAACTAAACAGAGACACACTGAAACTAATAGAGTTTATGAACCAAATGGATTTAATAGACATCTACAGAACATTTAACCCTAAAACAAAAGAATATATCTTCTTAGCACCTCATGGAACCTTCTCCAAAATTTTCCATATACTCAATCACAAAACAAGCCTTAACTGATACAAAAAAATTGAAATATTCTCACACATTCTATCAGGTCACCATGGACTAAGGCTGGTCTTTAATAAGAACAAAAACAACAGAAAACCCACATACCCATGAAAACTCAACATCTCTCTACTCAATGATAATTTGGTCAGGGAAGAAAAAAAAAAAGAAAGAAAAAGAAAGAAAGAAAGAAAGGGAATTAAAGACTTCTAGGAATTCAATGACTATAAAGACACAGCATACCAAAAATTATGGGACACAATAAAAGCAGTGCTAAGAGAACTGATTTCATTAATATAGAATGGTGCTCTGTAAGCTGCTAAGGGGTAGTAGGTATAATTCATAGTCCTATCCAGTATTTAAGCCTCTAAACCATAAAAATTACTGGATCTACAAGATTATCTACAGAGGTATAATAATTATACTTTTATCTTTGGAGTAACAAATATCTGTGGGATTTAACCTAGAGAAGTACCTATGGCTGGAGAGATTTCAGTCCTGAGAAGAAAATGTTCTATTTCCCCTTTCCTAAACCAAAACGATTTCTAACTTTATGTTAAAAGGACTTTTGTTGTAAGATAGCATTTTCTATACACTCCAGGACAGCCTTGTCACTATCTTTCTGCTCTTACATCTTTCCTTCTCTTTCTTTTTTAGTGACAGTTCCTGAGCCTTAGAAGTGATAGTATAAATTTCCAATTTATGGCTAAGAACTAAGCTTTCCATTTTTATTGACATCTTGTATAGCCAGAGTTTTCTGCAACCACATTCATTTAGTGTAGAGAGAAGCTTCTCTGATTGAGTCTAAGGATTACTAAATTTTTAAATTAGAATAGTACCTATCAAATTCTTCTAACATCTGATGACACAATGTTCATTGTAGTTGCTACTGCTTAATGGCATGTTCTATTGTTCTACCAAATGTTCTAGAGTCTAAATAGACTAATTACAACATTCCTATTCATACTTTGTATGCTTCTAAGTATATTCATTTTCCTTCAGGACTTAAAAAAAAGCATTTACTATTTTATTTTTATTCCTCACATTTACCAAGCTTTAAAAGTTTCTGATTTAAGTTACTCCATTTAATCCAGTCAAAGAACTATTCATTTCCTCTTTCAGAATTTTTACCTGAAGGGTAGAGGGAAACATCTGGCACCAGTGTCATGAAAGTCATCTAAAACAAGAGTCCAAAATACAATAATTGGCAGTATTCTTCCACCATGAGTTCTAGGAATTAAGTCTAGGTAGTCTGCAACAATTTCCCTTATCCTAGGAGCCATCTTGCCATCTTAGACCTCTTTCTTTCCTCCAATTCTTTAAGTGATTAATTAAACACTGACTATATTATTTTTTCTTTTTTTTATAATTTATTTTTTCTCAAATCGTAATTCATTCACACAGGGGTTATAAACACAGAAAAGCAGGATGTGGGGAAGGGAATGACACTGGAGTGTGAGTGTTCAGGGGGAAAACAGATATCTTCAGAACCGGGTATCAGCTGGGTGAAGGTTCAGGGGACAAGTCAGTATGACTCTGTCTATGACTCACTTGTCCTTATCTAAGTTGGTATTGTCTGCCAAGGCTACCTATTTACAAGGTCTATGACTACTCAGGCTTGTAAATTTCCACAAAAGCTGCCTGTTTACATTAGCTTATAGCCATCTGTTTCAATGTTTTTCCACTGAGACCCAAGACTTGGTGTTAGTATACATGTATGACAGGCCTATTGCTGATTTTAGGCCCATGGTTGATTTTAGGCCTTCAACACTGACTATATTCTTGACATTTGTTGTACTCTTAAAAGTATGCAAGCCTTTTAATTGTGTGTGCATGGTGGCTGGACAGTATCTTTTATATCTGTCTTTAAAAACAAAAACAAAATAGAAACAAAAACAAATTAAAAACCCAAAGAGTAGCAACAAAAATTAGTATCAGCTTCTTCCAGAATCCAGAGAAAATTAAAATTTCAGGACATCAAAGAAGATCCAGAGTAATGGGGTTTTGCAACTTCTACACTATTCACACATGGGACAGAGTGGAACGTGCTGGAAGAAGGACCTAAGTTATATCCTATATTATGGCTGTATTGTGGATGTTAACAATCATCACTGTTATTTTCATCATCGGAATGTGTCCAAGTCTCGTCTTAGGTACCAATAAGGTCAAAAGAAAAAGAGTAAGTTCGAGAGATAAAGATGATAAGTACCTATGTGACCTGGCTTCTGGAGCATGGATAGGGTTTAGAGATGGCAAAGATAGTCAATGGAAACTTACAGGACAGATTGTTCTCGAGAAAAAGGTGGGACAAACATGGTATCCATGTATTTCTCTGAAAGAATCACAGAAGAGCCTTCTATGTATGAACAGGAGAAAGAGCCATAACCCCAGATAGACTACTTGTTGCACAGACGTTTACCTTCACCTCACAAAACTTAAACATATACTCATTTGACTTCAAAATCCACACAAAACCTGTTGTGAAGACTAAGACTGCATCAGTCATGAATATATATAATGCTGGCTTATGTAAGGTGTTACTGGGACTTGAAAATTTCTTAACCCTTGCAAAAAGCTATTTCTCCAATTATTGGATACCAAAATGTATGCATATTATTAGGCTCACATCTTATGACTCTTGTTACACAATGAATCACCACTGATTGCAATAGAGATCATGGAAACAACTGCTCCAGAATGGAAACTATACTATAAAGCTATCAGGTCTCCTTATAAGCCATCTCCATGATAGAGCCAAAAATTAGGATATCTTCAGGAAGATTTTGTAATGATAAACATTGAAGCTTCTTGTAAAGTATTAGACATTTTTATCTAACTCTTAAGTAAAAAGAAAAGAATTTCTGTGAAATGGAAAGATGGTTCTCCAACTTAAAGCATTTGCTGCTTTTGCAAAGGATCCAAGTTCAGATACTAGCACCCTTGTTGGACAGGTCAGAATCACCTGTAACTCCAGTTTCAGAGGATGGGACACTCTCTTCTGGTCTCTCTATGTACCTGAACTCACAATTCCATATAAAGACAAAATTAAAAGGAAATAGAAAGAAACAAAAGAAAAGAAAAATTTAAAAAAGAGAACAAATTTAGAATAGACAAAAAGAAATATAGACAAATGTGCCAATGTGGAAAGACTGAAAAAAAAAACTATTCAAACAAAATCTATCTTGATGAAAACCATTAACCATTTAGTTAAGTTCTACTTTTGTGAATGTTTTATACATACAGAACTTTATTCTTATTAGCTGAATTATGAAGGGTCAATAGTAACTGCATCTTTTGTCATTTGTGATTTTATTGCTACTTATCTATAAGTACATACCATGAATAAATACAAATGATATTTAAAAACATGAAGCAGTAGATTGATTTAAAATTAAATTTTCATCACTATACATAACCAAATTAAATATATATGAGTTTTCCTACTGAGATAAATTTTCCTGTCAACTAATTGGGTAAGATAGAATGAATATGGCTCATATGATTTGTTCTTCAATATCCATGGTAACCTTCTACAAACACCTGAGCTTTATTGTGCAGCTTGATACTGTGATCAATATTTCCTTTCACAAAATAGAGTCCACTCTTAACTATTTCATCTTCTGTTTGTCTAAAATCTACATATTTAATAATTTGTATTTCACTCTAATTAAATGTCCCTTTATTTCATTGCATATTAATTATTACATATAACAATAAATTTTTAGAATACTAAAATTTAATGCTACTATGTTAACTATTTTGGAATTGTTTTAGAACACAACATGTCACAGTTTTGAGTATGTGATTTATTGCTGACTAGTATGTTTTTAGAAATTAACTTAATAATTTCAGTTAAAAACTAAACACATTATATATAATTTTAGAAATTGAACATTGTTGATTATTATTTTTTTCTTAAAAGTTTAATTGATCTAATGAGTTCAATTTCAGGAAAATAAATAATCTAAATCTTTAAAGTTCTAATTAATACACTTATTGAGTCAATCATTTGAATATTAATTCAAATTGAATGGTATGTACAAGAGTATCAAATACAGAACATGCCATTTAAAAAAGACATTATTTCCCGATTCTTGGGGGATTAAAAAAGACAGGTAATTGACAGCTGTATCACACAATATAGATTAACAATTACAGTATATTATTTAACGCTTGGAGTATAGTATAATTTCAAAAGCTGAAAATACAATGTTACATCTAAGATTACAATAAAGCTCATTATGTAGAGAAGAGTGAACTGGTTGGTGTTTTCACAATGTAAAACTAGCTTGGGTCATCAGGGAAGAGAGAATGTCAATTGAGAAAATGCCTCACTGGTTGGCCTGAAGACAAGGCTCTAGAGCATTTTCTTGATTGATGATTAATGTGGGATACTTCCACTCCAGAGCAGGTAATCCCAGTGGTATTAGAAAGTTGACTGAGTAAGCCATGAGCAAGACAGTGACAGAATTCCTCCATGACCTCTTCATTAGTTTCTGCCTTGAATCTATACCCTGTCATTTCTGCCTATTAGAAATAAACACTCTTTTCTCCAACTAGATTTTGGTCATAACGTTTATCATAACAATGGAATCCTAACTATGACTAAGGGGTGAGATGATTCTGATCATTTTGTCAAGCATAGACATATTTAGGTTTGCTTCTATTCAACGAAGTAGAAATATTGGACAACAACAACCTAATCTGCTAGTAAAAAAAAAATTCTCTCAGTTTAAAATTAGCATTCATAGTACAGAGTGCAAATCAAACTGGATTTCAAATTTGTGTCTCAACTACTGCACGAGATGGATTTCACAGACTGGATCAACTAGGCAACTATAGAAAGCAAAAGCTACTTGCTGTTGATGAAGTACGTGTGCATCTTTCACAGCCTAGTGCACCTAGAAAAATATTGCCACATTTCTGCATTTACTAGCTTTGTATACTTGAATGCATGGTCTCCTTGCTAAGTCTAGATTGTTTTAAGATTAGTTGACCCCTGGGGGCAGAATGCATTTTTATGAGACTGTAGATTAGGAAAGATGTGACTAAACTTTCACAGCTTGTTTAAAACTCAGACTGATATATCACTAAAAAACAAATACTAAAAAAAAAACCTTGTATATCTTTTCATAAAGAAATGGCATACAGTTGGATTTTTCTAAGACAGACCTCTTACGACCAGTTCACCAGTCTCTCTTCAGACTCTAATACATGTAGCAAATCTATTTCATTCGAAAAAGAGGGTATTTTCTTACAGCAGTTCAGAGACAATCTTCCAAGTATTATAAACAGAAAGCCCCTCAAAGTGAGCGTACTTATCCCGTGAATGCTTGACTATTACTGCCATGAGAAAGGTAAGAAACCAAGGAAGTCTTCCCCTCTGTGCTGCAGGTCCTCAGACAAGCTCGTTAGCTCTAGGGGTAGTGGTGAGTAATAGAGATATTTCCAACATATCCATGCTGACAGGGGTAGACCTCCTTCTTCTCTACTCCCAGATTCATTAGCCTTCATATTATTTTCAGACTGACAAATACAGGAAATTTTGAAAAAGTACAAGTTTTCTGCACTTATCTGCCTTTTAGCTTTTATGTTTTACACACAGAACTGATATTAAAGAAGAAAGCAGGTGAGTACTCTTCTTTTTAATATATGCTAATGACTTCAGCTTGGTCCCAAATGTGCTACTGTTGCTGTATAACACTTTGTTATTGCCGGTAAGATTCTCTCCTAAGTGGTTTTATAGTTAATTATTATCCTCTTCAAATCTTAATTTGGATTCTGTGCTACCACTCAACATCTTTTTCTGGCTTCCAATACCTGAGCAAACTAGTTCATAGCTTTATCACCTACACTGGAGTGATTTAGAAAAGAAATTAAGAGCCATTTCTTTGCAGATTTGAGTTTCATGGCTTAAAAAACATTTCAGAAAGCATTAGATTTTTTAAATATCTTATTATATTACCTTGAAAACAGGAAAGTTTAAATAGAAGTTCAGTGTTTAGACTAACTGCCAAGAGTGCATTTACTTTTAAAAAGTGAGGTTACCTTAAACATCAACTAATTTGAAATGCATGAATAGGAAATCTCAAAACCTGAGTAACCATTAGAAAAACTTTCAGCTTTTGGCTTTGGGAATTTATCAAATATATGCTTAATATCTATGATTGAAGTTAAAAAAGGTCTGCAGAGGCCAAAAAAAATTCATATGAAAGGTCATTTTCCAGAGTTTCCTTCTGAACTTTGACTTTTATTTTCATTTTCATTCTTTGTGTTCAGCAATGCAGGGAATGAATTGGGGCCTGAATTCCATGGCATATTTGGTGATTCCATCCGTCAGTAGTCTTATCTCCAGATTCTCTTCAATAGCCAACTCAGGAAGGAAGTAGTGTTACTGGGAAATGATATTTAGTCATACTGGTACTGTCTCCAGATTCTCCTGTATCAAATAGATTTTTTTAAAAGCAAGAGAAAAAGATTAATGTGAATAAAGGAAGAATCTTGTTTTAAATAATGGCTTAAGCATAAGCTATCACTCTTATAATCTGATTTCAAAGTACTCTTGTGTGGCTATGGTCTTCCACAAAGAGTATGATGCCTGCCTTGGTAACTGAAGACCAGCACTCAGCAGGCTACGAAAAGAGAAAAGCCAGTTCAAGATGGCTGGGGAAATGGCTCAGTATGAAATACATATGCTATATGAGTATGAAGACTTGATTTGTGTCTTTAATCCCCCCCCCATAAAGCTAGACATAGGAGCACACAGCTGTAAACCCAACATTCCTTTGGGTGGATAGAAGGTAGAAATGAGAGAATCCCTGGAATCATAAAGGCCAGCTAGCCTGAAATACATGGAAGGTGAAATGGTGGCTTTTTCTCAAACAAGGAAGAAGACATAGATTAATGACAAAATTGCCATTTTTCCATTTATACAAATGCTTCTTTCACCCCACAATGATTAGAAATAAATGTCTATTATAGGTTATTTAGTGAACACACATTAAAAAATGAAGAAATATTAATAGAAATTATGTAAATTCTAGCTTAATAAGTCTATTATAAGTAAACACACTGAATCCCTAGTGTAATGTGTGAAATGTATCAATAAAATGCTCACGTTGCAAATGAATGAGCAATAATACACAAACCTTAAAATAAAAGTTGTGATGTAGCCAGGAAGAATGAGAACAAACCATATTAGTTGCACTAATGCATGCAGTTGTGGAGGCAAGTCTGATGAATACAGCAGTTGTATGACCAAGCAAAAAGGAAACTTCTAAAATGTCTAAGCAATATTACTTCTCAGCTAAGCCAATATTTGGAAAGAGCAATTATGAAAACTTAACATCAAGATTTTATGTTTTTTATAAAGTAACAAAGTTGAATCTATTTTCATCGATTATGGAAGATGAAAAAGATGCTTGAATTCAAACCTATAAGATTATACTCAAGAAAAAGCAAAAAGCCTCACAGTCTACTTATTCCTGTGACTTTTTATCCCAAGCCTTCCAAAGCCTTCTGGATTGGTCCAAGTTTTTGTCATGATTGAGCAGAGTGTACTTAAGAAAAGGAATCCTGAGCTAAAGGCATCACTAGCTGTGATTATGGACAGTAATTATCCATGCCTTTGATTCCAGAGGTAAATACTATATTGTTATGGGCTGTGGACAAACTTGAACTTTATTTTGACAGAAGACTCCATTTATATCTCTAAAGTGAGTAGTTTAAGTAACTTTAAAAGAGTATTTAAATAAAGGCAGCTGAGAATATTATTAAGACAAGTAGAAATAGCTAGAGATTCAGAGATATATCATCTATTGAGTTGCAAGAACTAATGTAACTATTCTCAAGAAAGTTGAGTGAACATGGAACACAATAGGTACTAGAGGAGTCATATCCTACAATGTAGAGACTCATACACTGTTCCTTACAGGAATGAGAGGATATCATATTTATTGTCCTGGCACAGTAGAAATTGCACATATTGCCCATGAAAGTCAAGTGTTCTGCCACTAAGCTACACATCCATCCAGGAAGGAAAAGATTTTATTTTTGTTTAGAAATGATGAAATTAAGTAGATAAGCACATTCAAGGAATACACTCTTGTAAAAAGAAACACTGCAAAGATTCTGTTTAGTAAAAGTTTGGAATTGAAAAAATTTAAAAAGGAGTGATAAGTAACCAAAATAGACTATTATGTGGGTATTAATTTGAGACATATGATCCTTGAAGTAAAACAAAAACCATTCACAAGCAAGTTGATTTTGAAAAGGCTGTTTTGCAACTATAATTACATACAATTATCTTCCCACCACTCCAGAGATACTGGCAGTTCACTTCCTATAGGATGTGCATTACAGTCTTTGGAAAATTTGGGCAAATTGAAGAACTAAAGCACTATTTTTTCACTCTCTGTCTAGTTAGAAACATAAAGTAAGGAGGAGATTTATATGGACTATGATATAAGGAGTCAGAAGCATTGCAGAACAGTTTGTGAACAGTAAGACCATGAGGAGCACATGAACACTAAGATGATGAATGTGTGTGCCAGATGGCATTGCAGATTAAACTGAATCATGGCTGAAAGCAAACATGTGGAAGGGAGTAGAAAAAAGTGTCATGGAAATTAAAATCCTCGCATTAGGACCACTAAGAAATCTGAACTCGTGAAGCAAATGTAATTAGCTGAAAAAAATTGGAGAGAATAAGATTTGACTTCAAAGGCCTTGAAGGAATCATAAAGTTAGGAGCCGAAGAAGCAGACTTTTATGAAGCTCTTGTAACTTATATTCTAGCGTTCCTGAATTGTCTTGAACTTCAATACTATGGTTTGTACACATACACACACACACACACACACACACACACACACAGAGAGAGAGAGAGAGAGAATATGTGAACAAATGTATAAATGTATGACCAAAGCATGAGAAGCCTACAAGTTGTCATGTTCTATCACAAGAATAAATCTCCTGACCCCAATAAGTATCAGCTAACAATAGCTCCATGTTATATTTGAGTTTTAAGTAAAAATCCTGACATTCTTCCTTTCTTTCCTTCCTTCCTTCCTTCCTTCCTTCTTTCCTTCCTTCTCTCTCTCTCTCTCTCTCTCTCTCTCTCTCTCTCTTTCTTGGTTATTTATTTACATTTCAAATGTTATCCCCCATCCTTGTTTCATCTCCACAAACTTTTAATCACATCCATCCTCCCTGCTGCTATGAGGGTGCTCCCCCATCCACCCACCCACTCCCACCTCATCACCCTAGCATTCCTCTAAACTGGGGCACCTAGCCTTCACAGGACCAAGGGCCTGCCCTCCCACTCATGCCAGGTAAGGCCATCCTCTGCTATATAGGCAGCTGGAACCATGGGTCCCTCCATGTGTACTCTTTGGTTGGTGGTTTAGTCCTTGGGAGCTCTGGAGCAGGGATCTGGTTGATTGATACCGTTGTTCTTCCTATGGAGTTGCAAACCCCTTCAGCTCTGTCAGATCCCCTCAGGGGACATTTATACTAGGCTCCTGTCAGCAAACACTTCTTGGCATCAGCAATTGTCCTGACTATTTAAATTTTTCTCACCTGTGATCACATATAGGATCTTAGTGATTTTTAAAAAGTATTTTGGTAGTCATAAGTTAAAGTATATTCTATTTAGCCAACTAATCAAGCAGGTGACTTTTAATCTGATACAACTATACACACAGCGAACATCACACATCCCTGAATAGTTTAATGCTACCTTTTATCCTTCATCATTTTCTTTATGAGCTAAGGGATTGTTCATTCAGATTCTTCTAATCCTCATAATACCTGGGCCATTATTACAAATCCTTGCTGTTCAGATAGCATCCGATTTTGTATGATTCTCATGAGTATTAAAGAAATCTTGTTAAATGAAAATGGAGGCATCACATCTTGCTTGGAATTTCATTTGCAATTCAATAGTTTAAGTGCTACCATAAAGAGAAGACTCCCTTGAAATGCACACTAATGTGTCCCTTTTTCTATTGATGCTGTGCTTTTTGAAAACCATTTCTCATTCAATAGGTAGAACTGTGAACATTTTACTTTTGAGACATTTGTCCTTGACCTGGGAAAAACTAAGCGAAATGAATGATATAGAATGTCTTCTAGAGGTTTAAATGTACATCCTGAGCACGTTTTTAATTGGTGCAATAAGCATGTGAGACATTTTAGTTAGGATAGAACTACTTAATAAATTACAAATGTTTGCTGGGTTTATACCTATCAGCAAATTTTATTACAGAGATATGCATATGTACTACAATTGCAGAGTAGTATAGTTGAATCAACATGAGCTACACTTTGTACAGGTCTTAGAAAAGACAAACTTTGACAAAAGATACTGATTTCTTCTATCATCCAATAAACTGTTTTATTTTAAACCAAACATTGTCGCTCTTGGTATTAACACTTTCTAATTATTATAGTCCTGCTTTATATAGTCCAATGAATGTCACCTTCATTAAGAAAGGTTCTAGAGCTGGAGAGACAGTTCAGCAACTGAAAATATATACTAGTCTTGGAGAGGCCCACAAGTTCATTTCTAAGTACCCATAATCAAATAGTTCATAATACCCTGTATCTACAGTGAGGAACATAACTCATACATAATTAAGACTAAGTGAATTTTTTACAGAAATGTTTCAAATAATTGTAAGAATCCCTTTTCTATATTCTATACAGGTACATCAAAAAAGCCAAAGGAAAAATCTTCAAATATATATCATGCAAATCTCAGGAATTCAATCAATTTGAAAAACAAATAATAAGATAAGATGAGATAAGATAAAACGAGGTGAGACCTAAGATCAAGTTCCTGTTTAAAGTTAGCAATTGTGATAACTTTTAGTAATTTTATAGGGCTTAATGAAAATATCTAAAAATAATGATAGTGATGCTTACAATTTGAATGAATATTTTCTTTATAAAGACTACTATTTATATAAAACTTTTCTGAAATGAAAATGCATGGAAAGTTCTAGGAAACCGTGGGGAAGTTACTGGATGTTCTGGTGATGTTACAATGGCTACTCTGACATGTAACCTTGTAATGTTTTTTTTTCTTTTTTTTTTAGGAATAAAATCCCAACTGGTTTGATGGGAAAGACATTTTCTGGAAAACTCCAGGTAAGTGTTTTTAATATGGATGTGGAGAACAGATACTGATATTTAGTGCTCTGCTTGGGAGCCTTGAGATGTCACCTAAGGGGCTAAGATGGACAACAAGAGACAGAAGAGATGGAAGAGCCTATTAATTATCTAAAACTAACAAGAGAGGAAAAAATATGTCCTCTTTTGAAGTGCTCTAAGATACTTCCATCATCCCTCTTTGTGAAAATGTAAGTAAAATCACCTTTGTAAGCAGGCTTTCAATACATAGAATATATGTGCAGATATTTCAGAGGGATGAGTTTAGATTCAAAGAAACTAAGGGTGGTTTAATTTCAAGATAGTTAATTTTAATATTGGACCTATTCCAAATGATCATATGCACACACACACACACACACACACACACACACACTGAATAAGCTAAGTAAGCAAAATTAGTGTAATCTATTAGAATATAAAAAAGTAGGAGAATCAAGGCAAAAATGAAGCATTTTCTTTCTTAGTCTTAACCACCATTAGTTTTAATATGGCTGGCATTTGTATTTGTACCAATTAGTCTCAGAAAGTCTATTATCATTAAAGGAAACAGCATTTTTCAAGTTGAACACACCCATATTCCAACTCTCTTAACAAGGATGTAATTGCTAGTAAGATGTAAATTTCAGTTCTGGAAGCCTAGACCATGAGCACAGCATGCTGAGGGAGCAGAGCTTTGAAGAGAAAGACATTGTTTGCAGCTAGTCCTCTACCTTCTGGGCAGTTACTTCATCTCTCTGCGCTTAGTGTTAACAAAAGAATGGTTTGAATTATATTAGACTTTTTATTAATTTGTATAATTCACACAGTGAAGAGTGCCTTCAGAGAACTTCTGATATATATTCAATGAATCACAGCTGTTATAATTTTTTCATGTGAAACATTATTCATCTTAGGCATTGGCAATTTACAGCTCTGTAAATAAATATGCAAAGTACAAGCAAATTAAGATATATAGATTTGTTGTTTCACCAAGGAGGGATACTTAGTGGATGTATTAACCAGTAGTACCCACAGGAATTCAAGCTCACTGTAAATAACTGGAAGGTATAACTGACAAAACAGGAAGTACCCAAATGATCTATTTATGTAAAACAACAACAACAAAAAAATCGGTGGAAGGGAGGAAACCCAATTACCTTTGGCTACATTTTTAACCACAAAGTACCTCAAGCTTTGTAAGGGACATCAGTGCATTAATATACCTATTGGATATCCATATCTATTGTGTTCTTTCTAGTTTATCACCTATGCTATTATAATTTTATAGGCTTATAGTGATTTTCACTCAAATATCTAGTGAACTGTAAATCTAAGTAAAAGGTTTAATAAAAATTAGTGCAGACACATATATGAGACAAAACCCACTATCACCTACTGAAGATATATGAGAATATAATTATTTGGTTTATTTTATGAAAACTTTTTAATGTCATATTTTTAATTGCATCATCCACAATTTTATACAGTGAATATATTAAAATAATATGAAATACTGCATACACCACTGTTATTGTTCTATGCTTATGAGTATAATAGAAATACAAAACTAATACATTATGTTAAAAATTAGAACTCAGCCTTACAGTTTAAAATTATCTGCTTTTGTTATCCATTTGTTGAAGCAGCTTTTCAAAACTCTCATTCATACTGTCTGAGTACTTGAGCCTAATGCCTTAAACATATTAAATATATAAATATAAATGTAAACAATTGGTAATTCTCTTTTAACTAGTAAGTTTCTTCTGTATGTATATTTTTTCTTGAAAACATTAAGTAATCTGAGTTACTTGACCTCAAAACTTAGAAGGTGTATTTTTTAATGGTTTAGTAACTTTTTAATATGAAAGTCCAAGGACTGAATATTCAAAATGATCTTACAATTCATAGACTTCATCATAGTTGGGTACAATTGCTTAGATGACTTTAAATGAGGAATTATGGGTATAGCTCAATGGTAGGTAGAGTGTTTACCATAAGGGAACTATCAGACCTAAGACCTAACATGGAATATGTGTGTGTGGCAGGGGAGAATGAAAGACAAATTGAAATGTACTCAGTGGTTTCAGTTATAGTGCTTATAAGCCAATAATTCAAAATATTAAAGAGAACAGGAGAACATCTGAAAAATTTGAGAGATGCTTGTATATTATGTAAGCTTATGGCAGCTCTAATTAATACCACAGAATTTAGAAGTGGATTTAAATATTTAAAGAAAAAATTTAAAAGTAATCTTTAAATAAAATCTTTAAATAAAAGAGTTAATCTACATGTGGTAATCTAATTTTGTAACTCACTCCAATCTTTACACAAACAAAAGTTATCTTAATTTGTTAAAAGAAATTGAGGACAATATAATACAGACTGCAAATGGGATCCACAAATGCAAA
Source organism: Grammomys surdaster (assembly GCF_004785775.1). Lineage (NCBI taxonomy): Eukaryota > Metazoa > Chordata > Mammalia > Rodentia > Muridae > Grammomys > Grammomys surdaster. The sequence continues at coordinate 7,195,046 of NW_021604634.1, read as the reverse complement.
GTCAAGATATTTTCCAAGAAACTGAAGAATTAATTCCATGGATAATTAACTTTTTTTTTGTTTACCAAATTTATTGAGAAAAATCCGTACCCTTTTTCCAAAACTTAAACTATAATCCCTACTGCATAAGAACAGTCAACTCAAAATTCAGTGTAAGAATAGGAGCTGTAAAGTGCCCAGAGAAATCAGTATAAGAAAAATCTTGATGATCTTCAGTGTATAAGTTTGTCTGTTAGGGAAAAAAAAAGAAAGAAAAGAAAAAGAAAGAAAGAAACAGATACTACACTTGATCTTAGCCAAAAGGCATAGAAGCAGCTTCAGCCATGAAAATGATTTGGGCTAGGATAGGGAAGTAGGCTCAGATATTATGGCCATCCTGATAAGCCCTTAGAAATAGTGATCATGGGAGTGATCACAGAACTTTGTCTATTGCCTTGCTTGTTCTTGACTTTTTGTGTTTATTGGCTGCCAAGCCTAGTCATAAGGCCTTGTAGATGGGTAACCTTGGTGGATAGTACCATCTTAGATAAAGTTAAGTGAATCATAGGTGGAGTCATAGTGGTCTGTCCCCTGAACCTTCACCCAGCTGATACTCTGTTCTGAAAGATAACTGTACTCCCCCTGAACATCTATGCTTCTGCGTCATCCCCTTCTCCACACCCTGCCTTTTCGTGTACATAACCTGTGTGTGCAAAAGTAAAAAATTATGATCTGATCAGATTATAGAAAGGTCGTCTTTCCTTTTGTCTTTGCCTGCTCCCCCCCTCACCCCACTCTCTTTCAGGTGACCTCCCCGGACCCCTGTTTAATGTCCTGCTGGACAGGACAACCCCCCTCCAGTCCTTCCTCCTATTCTCCCTCTGCTTCTCCTCAGAGATAGTGGATGCCCCTCCTAGGTATCCCCCACCCTGATACATTAACTATCTGTACAACTAAGTGATTCTCTCACTGAGGCCAGATAAGAAAAATTAGGGGACTGAATTCCACAGACAGGCAACAGTTTTAGGGACAGCTTCTGCTTCAGTGTTCAGGACCCATTGTAGACTTAGCTTTTTAAAAACCTACTTTTAATAAGTGTTCTCAAAGCTTTGGTCCCCCACTTTGAGCCCCCTATCCAACAGTAGTGGAGTAATGATGGTAAATAGGACAAAGGAATATGGACCTGTTTAGACATAGTTCCTTGGAGTGATTCCAATCTCCATTTGTCAGGATACCAGCAGTGCAGTACAGTAGTGTTAGAATACCAAACAGGAATCAGCAGTAGTGTCATGATCTAGCAGAAACCTCCAATCCTCTGCCAAAATTGGCATGAGTAATCAGGAGCAAGCAGGTCCAGTCAGGATGCCAGAAGTTCTCTGCTATGCCTTTCTCAATAAGTGAAAAACAAGGAAGACAAAGATGGGAGACCAACAAAGCATTGCAAAGCTAGCTATGCAAGCATGCTGTACCTGGTCACTGTCCTTGATTCTTAATTATACTATCTTTAAACATCATATATCCTCCCCCAGGTCTTGTCTTAGCAAAACACCAAGTGAGTCTTCATTACATGACTCACCCAGAAACTTCCACTTCAACTCATATAAAAGATGGAGCTGCACTTCTGCTACATATGTTCAGGGAGCCTAGGTCCAGCACATGTATGTTTTTGGTTGGTAGTTCCGTCTCTGAAAGCCATCAAGGGTCCAAGTTAGTTGGTCTTCCTGTGTAGTTCCTATCCACCTCAGGGTCTTCAATCCTTTCCCCAACTCTTCCATAAGACTTGTTAAGCTCTATCCTATGTTGGGTTGTGGGTCTTTTGGATGATTCTCAGTCAGCATTCTTAGACATCCATCCCAGGACCACCAGGCAAGGGATGAAACATATCACAATGGGCTGGGCCATTCTATATCAATCATTAATCAAGAAAATGGCCAACACACGTGCCTATAGGAAAGCTAATGAAAGCATTTTCTCAAATCCAGTTCTGCTTCTAGGATAACTCTAACTAGTATCAAGTTGACAGCAAAAATAGAAAGAAAGAAAAAAAACAGGCCAATAAATTTACTGTTGTATTTTATTTTAACATATTTTTATTTGACCCATTGTAACTGTTCAGATGCTTGTGTCCAAATGAAGTGAATTTAAATATGTATATATCATATAGTTCATATAGCTCAAGATTCTTTTATTTATCCAAAAGAAGTTAAGATATATGTACTCATTTAGTGTGTTTACCAATCAGTAGGTTAGTTCACTAGTAAGGTGAGCATTTTCATGATCTAATTAGTTTTTAATGTTTTCAAGTAAAAACTTGGTCATAGTTTTCAACCTGATGACCAAGAATTCAACGTACAAGGGTATGATAGATATACTTTATGTCAGGAGAGAGAGGTAGGGTAAACTAAAGAGTCACAAGAATCATCTCATTCCAGTGATCTAAGATGAAAAAAGATTGTGTAAGAAAATGCAGTAGATAAAGTAGAATATTATTATAATTAACTTAGGCCAAAGACTAAATCCTTTGTGCAGAAGATTATCAAGTAATATGACTTCAGTAGGCTGGAGTTCAAAATTTGAGTTGCTTTTTCTCTCTAAAGGATACAGTAGATAGAGAGTAGAGGAATTTCATGAGAGAGAATATATCTTAATTTTGTCTGATCATCAAGACCCAGAACAAAATCTGAACAGGCATTTTCATTGGTTGTCTTCTAATATTAGTAGACAAAATGATTTTATCCATTAATGATCCTTATCCCTAAGCCTAATAACTACATTTTAATCATGAGAAATATGTCATCTATTTGTCCAAATATGTTTCTCAAAATTACTTGGTAGTATTATTTAGCACTGTCAAAATCACCAAAAAAGAGATGAGGGAACAGTTTCAAGGTTTACAATAAATGAAACTGAAGAGGAGTAATAAAGTTTCAGGAGGAAAATAAATATAGATAGTATTTGTTAAAATCTAAAGAAATCTACACAGAGAAAAATTAAAGTTCAATAGTAATATATAGTTATTGATTGACTGATTCTTATGAAAGTACTATGCTAAAGTCAAATGTTGAGAAGAATCATTGTATGGAAACCCTGTTATAACTTTTCTAAATTTATGTAGATGAGCTTAAAATTATGAGGATTTTATTGAAGGGAATTATTCCTATAACTTCTTTAATGTGTGTGTCTCTGTGTGTTTATGTGTTTGTGTGTATGTGTGTCTGTGTGTGTGTGTGTGTGTGTGTGTGATTTGGATTGATTTTGTATCCTGTTAATTTGTCAAATGTGTTTATCATGTTGAATTTTCTGATGGAATCTTTCAGGTCTTCTATGAAAAAATCATTTGCAATTAAGAATATGGATACTTGACTTCCCTTCCTCCCCTGCCTGGTCCTTTGGGCTGGGGCAGACACAGAGTTGGGTCTGCTCCTGTCCTGTGGAGATACTGACTCCTGAGTCATCCTAGAGGATCCACTGCACTCAGAGCAGCCAACACAGAATTGGTCTGCTCCTGTGGAGATACTGACTCCTGAGTCATCCTAGAGGAGCCACTGCACTCAGAGAAGCTGAGGAGCCACTGCACTCAGAGCAGCAGACACCAAGGAGATTAGGATCATAAGACTACAGAGACATCTGGACTCTGAGGAGCTCTGCAACAAGCAAGATAACTGGAAATACAGACTCCAGTCTCACACAGTGAGGGCAGGTAACACTAGAGTTAACCAGATGGCGAAAGGCAAGCACAAGAACATAAGCAACAGAAACCAAAGTTTTTTGGCATCATCAGTACCCAGTTCTCCCAATATAGCAAGCCCTGAACACCCCATCACACCTGAAAAGCAGGATTCAGAATTAAAATCACTTCTCATGATGATGATAGAGGATTATAAGAAGGAATTAATTAACTCCCTTAAAGAAATACAGGAGAGTACAAGTAAACAGATAGAAGCCCTTAAAGAGGAATCACAGAAATCCCTTAAAGAAATGCAAGAAAACACAAAGAAGGAATTAAACAAAAACATTCAGGATCTGAAAATGGAAATAGAAACAATAAAGAAAGCTCAAAGGGAGACAACCATGGAAATAGAAAACCTAAGAAAGAGATCAGGAGTCATAGACGCAAGCATCACAAACCGAATACAAGAGATAGAAGAGAGAATCTCAAATGCAGAAGACACGGTGGAAAAAATTGACACAGTTGTAAAAGAAAATGCAAAATGCAAAAAACTCCTAACTTAAAACATCAAGGAAATCCAGGACACAATGAGAAGACCAAACCTAAGGATAATAGGTATAGATGAGAATGAAGATTCGCAACTTAAAGGGACAGTAAATATCTTCAACAAAATTATTGAGGAAAACTTCCCTAACCTAAAGAACATGATGCCCATAAACATAAAAGAAGCCTACAGAACACCAAATAGACTAGACCAGAAAAGAAATACCTCCAGTCACATAATAATCAAAACATCAGATGCACAAAACAAAGAAAAAATACTAAAAGCAGTAAGGGAAAAAGGTCAAGTAACATATAAAGGCAGACCTACAAGAATTACACCAGACTTCTCACCAGAGACTATAAAGGCCAGAAGAGCCTGGACTGACATCATACATACCCTAAGAGAACACAATTGCCAGCCTAGATTACTATACCCAGCAAAACTCTCAATCACTATAGATGGTGAAACCAAGATATTCCATGACAAAACCAAATTTGCACAATATATTCCCACAAACCCAGCACTTCAAAGGATAATTGATGGAAAACGCAAACACAAGGAGGGAACTACAACCTAGAAAAAGCAAGGAAGTAATCTTCCAACAACCCCAAAAGAAGATAACTATACAAACATAACTTTACCTCTAATAACAAAAATAACAGGAAGCCATAATCATTTTTCCTTAATATCTCTTAACATCAATGGTCTCAATTCCCCAATAAAATGACGCAGACTATCAGACTGGATACACAAACAAGACCCAGAATTTTGCTGCATACAGGAAACGCACCTCAGTGACAAAGACAGACACTACCTCAGAATAAAAGGGTGGCAAACAATTTTCCAAGCCAATGGTCCCAAGAAACAAGATGGAGTAGCCATTCTAATATCAAATAAAATCGACTTTCATCCAAAATTAATCAAAAAAGATAAGGAAGGACACTTCATACTCACCAAAGGAAAAATCTACCAAGGTGAACTCTCAATTCTGAACATCTATGCTCCAAATGCAAGGGCACCTACATACATAAAAGAAACTTTACTAAAGCTCAAAACACACTTTGCACCTCACACAATAATAGTGGGAGACTCCAACACCCCACTCTCAGCAATGGATAGATCATGGAAACAAAAACTAGATAGAGATACAGTGAAACTAACAGAAGTTATGAACCAAATGGGCTTAACAGATATCTATAGAACATTATACCCTAAAGCAAAAGAATATACCTTTTTCTCAGCACCTCATGGTACCTTCTCCAAAATAGACCATATAATTGGGCACAAGACAGGCCTCAACAGATATAAAAAAATTGAAATAATCCCCTGCATCCTATCAGATCACCATGGTCTAAGGCTGGTCTTCAAAAATCACAAAGACAATGGAAAGCCCATGTGCACATGGAAACTGAACAACTCTCTACTCAATGATGACTTGGTCAAGGAAGAAATAAAGAAAGAAATTAAAGACTTTTTAGAATTCAATGAAAATGAGGACACATCATACCAAAACTTGTGGGACTCCATGAAGGCAGTGATAAGAGGAAAACTCATAGCTCTAAGTGCCTACAAAAAGAAACTGGAAAGAGCAAACACGAACAACTTGACTGTGCAACTAAAAGCGCTAGAACAAAAAGAAGCAAATACACCCAGGAGGAGTAGAAGGCAGGAAATAATAAAACTCAGGGCTGAAATCAACCAAATAGAAACAGAAAGAACAATACAAAATATCAATAAAACCAGGAGCTGGTTCTTTGAGAAAATCAACAAGATAGATAAACCGTTAGCCAGATTAACCAGAGGGCACAGAGACAGTATCCAAATTAATAAAATCAGAACTGAAAAAGGAGACATAACAACAGAAACTGAAGAAATTAAAAAAATCATCAGATCCTACTACAAAGGCCTATACTCAACAAAACTGGAAAACCTGGATGAAATGGACAATTTCCTAGACAGATCCCAGGTCCCAAAGTTAAACCAGGAGCAGATAAACCATCTAAATAGTCCCATAAACCCTAGGGAAATAGCAGCAGTCAATAGAAGTCTCCCCACTAAAAAAAACCCAAGACCAGATGGTTTTAGTGCTGAATTTTATCAGACCTTCAAGGAAAACCTAATACCAATTCTCTTCAAACTATTCCACAAAATAGAAACAGAAGGAACACTACCCAATTCGTTGTATGAAGCTACAATTACACTCATACCCAAACCCCACAAAGACACGACAAAGAAAGAAAACTTCAGACCAATCTCCCTTATGAACATCGATGTAAAAATACTCAATAAAATTCTAGCAAACCGAATCCAAGACCACATCAAAACAATCATCCATCATGATCAAGTAGGTTTTATCCCAAAAATGCAGGGATGGTTCAATATACGGAAATCCATCAATGTAATCCACTATATAAACAAACTCAAAGAAAGAAAACACATGATCATCTCACTAGATGCTGAGAAAACATTTGACAAAATTCAACATCCCTTCATGATAAAAGTCTTGGAAAGAGCAGGAATTCAAGGCCCATATCTAAACATAGTAAAAGCAATTTACAGCAAACCAGTAGCCAACATCAAGCTAAATGGAGAGAAACCTGAAGCAATCCCACTAAAATCAGGGACTAGACAAGGCTGCCCACTCTCCCCCTACGTATTCAATATAGTACTGGAAGTCCTAGCCAGAGCAATTAGACAACAAAAAGAAGTCAAAGGGATACAAATAGGAAAGGAAGAAGTCAAAATCTCACTATTTGCAGATGATATATTAGTATACTTAAGTGACCCCAAAACTTCCACCAGAGAACTCCTAAACCTGATAAACAACTTCAGCAAAGTGGCTGGTTATAAAATCAACTCAAACAAATCAGTAGCCTTCCTGTACATGAAAGATAAACAGACTGAAAAAGAAATTAGGGAAATGACACCCTTCACAATAGTTGCAAATAATATGAAATACCTTGGTGTGAATCTAACCAAGCATGTGAAAGACCTGTACGACAAGAACTTCAAGTCCCTGAAGAAAGAAATCAAAGAAGATCTCAGAAGATGGAAAGATCTCCCATGCTCATGGATTGGCAGGATTAATATAATAAAAATGGCCATCTTGCCAAAAGCAATCTACAGATTCAATGCAATCCCCATTAAAATCCCAACTCAATTCTTCATAGAGTTAAAAAAGGAAATTCTCAAATTCATATGGAATAACAAAAAACCCAGGATAGAGAAAACTATTCTCAACAATAAAAGAACTTCTGGAGGAATCACCATCCCTGACCTCAAGCTGTACTACAGAGCAATAGTGATAAAAAAAAATACCTGGTATTGGTACAGAGACAGGCAGGAAGATCAATGGAATAGAATTGGAGACCCAGAAATGAACACATACTCCTATGGTCACTTGATCTTTGACAAAGGAGCAAAAACTGTCCAGTGGAAAAAAGACAGCATTTTCAACAAATGGTGCTGGTTCAAATGGAGGACAACATGTAGAAGAATGAAAATTGATCCATTCTTATGCCCTTGTACAAAGCTCAAGTCTAAGTGAATAAAGGACCTCCACATAAAACCAGATACACTGAAACTAATAGAAGAGAAGGTGGGGAAGAGTCTCAACTACTTGGGCACAGGGGAAAAGTTTCTGAACAGAACACCAATGGCTTTTCTCTAAGATCAAGAATTGACAAATGGGACTTCATAAAATTGCAAAGTTTCTGTAAGGCAAAGGACACTGTCAATAGGACAAAACGACAACCAACAAACTGGGAAAAGATCTTTACCAATCCTACATCTGATAGAGGGCTAATATCCAGTATATACAAAGAACTCAAGAAATTAGACTCCAGACAACCAAATAACCCTATTAAAAAATGGGGTATAGAGCTTAACAAAGAATTTTCAACGGAAGAAACTCGAATGGCCGAGAAGCACCTAAAGAAATGTTCAGTGTCCTTAGTCATCAGGGAAATGCAAATCAAAACAACCCTGAGATTCCATCTTACACCAGTCAGAATGGCTAAGTTTAAAAACTCAGGTGATAGTAGATGCTAGCGAGGGTGTGGAGAAAGGAACACTCCTCCATTGTTGGTGGGACTGCAAGATGGTGCAACCACTTTGGAAATCAGTGTGGCGGTTCCTCAGAAAATTGGACATAGCATTACCTGAGGATCCAGCTATACCACTCCTAGGCATATACCCAGAAAATGCTCGAACATATAACAAGGACATATGCTCAACTATGTTCATAGCAGCCTTATTTATAATAGCCAGGAGCTGGAAAGAACCCAGATGTCCTTCAACTGAGGAATGGATTCAAAAAATGTGGTATATTTACACAATGGAGTATTACTTAGCTATTAAAAACAATGAATTTGAGAGTTTCCTAGGTAAATGGTGGAACTAGAAATCATCATCCTGAGTGAAGTAAGCCAATCACAAAAGAACACACATCGTATTCACTCACTGATTATTGGATATTAGCCCAGAACCTTGAAATGCCCAAGACGCAACTCACAGGCCACATGAAGCTCATAAAAAAGGAAGACCAAGTGGGGGTGATTCAGTTCTTCTTAGAAGGAGCAACAAAATACTCAAGGGAGCAAATATAGAGACAAAGTGAGGGACAGAAACTGAAGGAGGGGCCATTTGAAGACCTTTCCACCTGAGTATCCATCCCATGTGCAGTCACCAAAGGTAGATGCTGATGTGGAAGTCAGGAAATGCATGCTGGTAAGAGCCTGATATGGATGTCTCCTCAGAGGTCTTCAAGAGTCTGACATAGTCAGAGGCAGATGCTCACAACCAGCCATCGAACTGATAATGTGGTTCCCAATGGACAAGTTAGAGTGAAGGCCATTGGAGCTGAATGGGTTTGTGGCCCCATGAGGAGAGCAACAATACCAACCAACCACAGCTCCCAGGGTCTAAACTACCAGCCTGGGAGCACTTAGGGAGGGATCCAGGGCCTCAGATGTATATGTAAGAGTGGAGGGCCCTGCTGGGCATAGGTGGAAGATGAGATTCTTGACCTCATGAAGCCTGGACCCCCCAGGGGGTGGGAATTTTGAGGGTGGGAAAGTGGGAGTGGGGGGGTAGGTAGGGGTTACATCCGCAGAGAAGGAGGTGGGGTAAAGGGATGGGGGTTCCCCGGGTGGGTGGGGATGGGGTAAGAGGACAACATATGAAATGTAAATAAAATATCCAATAAAAAAAAATAAAAAGAAACAACAACAACAAAAAAGAAGTTAACAAGTCAAAAGATCAGAAAGATACCTACAAAATAAGGGGAAGAACACAGCATCATGAAAGACTTGTCGTTTGCCCTTACCTTTGGCAGAAGGTCATAGGACTACCTGTGGTGTCTAACAGCTAATAAAAGCCCATTCTGGCCTCTAGTTTCCCTCAGGGTTACAAGTACCTGTTATACATTTCAAAGTCCACACTACTCCTGGCCCTTCCCTTCCCACAGCTATTTCTCCTCCTTATAACCCACATTTGTCTACTGAAGCATGCTTTATCTTGCTAATTTTCCTTCTCTCCCTTTCCGTTCCCTCTCTCTCCTCCCCTTCTCCATCCTCTCTACATTCTCCTCCACTCTCACTCTCCCTCCTTCTCATTGTGATTCCCCCTCTTGTTCTCTCACTATGTTCTGTGACTCAACTAATTGTATGTATAAATATACATACAATGTGTGTGTATTCCTAAATATATAGATATACCATATGTATTATATACATATAAAAAAAGAATATGGATACTTTGTTTTCTTCCTTCCTTACTTGCATTCCTATTGTCTCTACTTATCTTATTGATCTAGCAACAATAACACATAAAATAGGAATAGAGAATTTAAATTTCCTTGTCCTGTTCCTGGTTTTAATGGAAATGTTTGAATCATTTACTGTAAACATAATATAATCTATAGAGTTTTTTCATATTGTCTTTTTAAAATTAAAATACGTCCATTATATCCATATAATCTTATTTGTTTTTTTCATGGAAAGATATTTAATGATCCTGTCTGCATCTAGATCATGTGGTTTCTTTCCTTGGGTTTATTTATGTGGTGGTTTATTGTGTTTATTGTTTCTTATATGTAGTAATATCCCCTTCATCTTTAAGATGATATCAACTTTATCATATTAGATAATCCTATTCATGTGTTCTTAAATCAGCTCCCAAGTGTTTGACTGAAAAATTTTGCAATTATGTTAATGATAAGATGGACTAAATCTAGCCAAGGAAGTACAGATAAAATTTGAAAAGTTAAAATGTAAATGGTTGAGAGTATTTTTTAAGTTTCTAGATAATTAGTCATCAGGGAAATAAAATTCAAAACTACTTGGATATTTCATCTTCTCCTAGTGAGAATAGATAATATCAAAAGAAACAAAAATGATAACATATGCTGTGTGGAAGTGAGAGAAGTAAAACACTTATCCAATATTTAGAAAGTAAACTCTGAAACCCTATTTAAACCTGTGCAAAGGCTGACAGAAATACAGATCTACCACATGCTCTAGATATGCTATCCTTGGACATAAGCCAATGATGATGATGATGATGAGGAGGAGGAGGAGGAGGAGGAGGAGGAAGAGGAGGAGAAAGAGGAGAAGGAAGAGGAAGAGGAAGAGGAAGAGGAGGCGGAGGACAATGACGACCCCTATTTTCAATCACTAAGATATTGCTCATCTTTGTCCATTGCTGCTCTAACCATAATACCTAAGAAATGTAAAAACTTAAGTGTCTATCAACTGATAAATTTATAACAAAACCTGTAGAAGAAAACAGCAATGTTGCTGCTCTGACAAGGGATCACATCTAAGACTTTCTAGGTCTATGTGATCTGGCTGGAATGCAGAAATGACCTTAGTATGTGCTTTAATCCCAGACAATGGTGTCAAATTGAGGAGCAAAGTAACGAATCAGAGGAAGAGTTGACAGAATGAGACACCGATAGGATAGGCTTAACTCTCACCAGATACTATGAGAGCACTGACTCCAAACTGACTAACCAAAATGACTCAATTCCCAACTCACTCTTTCTTGAATAGCTTCATTTGTAAGTGTGTTTCATTTGTAATACCATACAGGTACAGGTACTAGTAAATAGCATGGGGGAGAGGATTTGTAGGGAGTAAAAACCTGTAATTCCTCTTGGAGTAGTAAGAGGCTGTGAAGTACTCAACCCTGAATTGTATAATCTATCTCACACCTGTTTGTCAAAGGCTCAGGGATTGCAACAGAAGAAAGGAAGAAATTGTAATAGCCAGAGATGGCTAATGACTACAGTGTTTTCTGAATAGGGTAGAGCCACTGCACTTATGAACTCATAGCAATTGTGGCAATATGCACAATATTTAAGTAAATTGAAGCCACGGAAGAGTCTAGCATAGAGGCTGTGAGGTTAATTTTCTCTAAGGCTATGAGACCCAGAAGGTAAACTATGCACTGAAAATTGTCTCTACACTTGAATTTTGTGCAAAAAAAAAAAAATTGGAAATGTGGATGGATCAGAAAAGAATCAGGGTAAGAAATATGCCCAGGAGCAAATACAGAATTCTCAAAGACTTAAAAATTATATATCAGCAATCTATTTGAAATAGGTTATTACATCTCTTTGTGGCACTGCTCAAATGAAACCCTGGGGCCTAAACACAAGAAAATGTAAGCAGGTTTATGAAGTGCAGCATCTTATATATAGTTTTCAGGTGAAAATGAAATGGAGTCATCCAAAAACCATCATACCACAGGAGGAAGTCAGCAGGATGCTCATTGTGCAATGCTGTACAAGAGGAACACAGTCACAAACTGAATATACCACAACCTTCACAAGAGAAAAGTTGAGGTCTTTTTTTTTAATTGGATGTTTTATTTGTATTTCATATGTTATCCCCTTACCCCATCCTGCACCCACCCAGGAACCCCCTATCCCCTCACCCCTCCTCCTGCTTTTCTGCCAATGTATCTCTACCTACCCTCCCCACTCCCACCTCCCAACTTCCAAATTCCCATCCCCTGGGGCGTCCAGCCTTCATGAGACCAAGGATCTCTTCTCCTACCTATGCCCAGCAGGGCCCTCCACTCTTACATATACATATGAAGCCATAGATCCCTCCCTAAGTGCTCCCAGGCTGGTGGTTTAGACCATGGGAGCTGTGGTTGGTTGGTATTGTTGCTCTCCTCATGGAGCTGCAAACCCTTTCAGCTCCTACAGTCTTCACTCTAACTCCTCCATTGGGAACCCCATGATCAGTTCAATGGTTAGCTGTGAGCATCTGCCTCTGAATATGTCAGACTCTTGCGTACTTCTGAGGAGACATCTATTTCAGGTCTTAAGATCTAAAAGTCACAGCTTCCTCAGGGCCCTGGATCCATGCTATTGCTGTTTTTTCCAAGAATATTCTGGATTTTAGACAAAGATCTCCACTCCATTCCTTCTCTGTATCAAGGATTCAGAAAAGCTTTGATTCAGTCTGATTCTCAGTACTGAGGCAGGAAACTGTGAGATGAGACTAGTAAATGGGAGGCCAGATTGGACCTTATTGTGAGTCTGTTGTCTTAAGAATTAATTAAAAAATAACTTACTAAAATTAAATAGGAAACACTCTGAAGCTGTTCTATGCAGTAAAGATTCTCATCTTTACTCGTGTGGGTCTATGGAATTTCCTGTCTCTATATGCCATCATCGCAGATTAAATTGTTTTATCAATCTTTAAACTAGTAAGTTTCTTCACATATGCTTTTCATGCTTGGTGTTAATAATTCATGATTTTCCTAACAGTCTTTATACAGCCTTGCACTTTGTTTGCAGTTTTAAGTAAAACTTTTTTATTTCAAAAATAAATACAGTTAAAAAGGAGTATAAATATTTTATAAGAATCCCAAAACCTAATATTACTATGCATATTTATCATCATCTATGTACATATTTATATTACCCACCAATGTATGCATCATCAATGTACATGATATATGTCTGTTATGAGGTTTTATTTTATTTTTCATGTTTCCAAAATAAGCATACAAAGTAATGAGATCTATTCACTATGGCAATTTTATGTGGACTTTATCTTGTTAATCTTTCCACCAGGTTCTCTTCCTTGCTTTCTGCCCCTTGTACATATCTACTGGTCTTTCTTATGATAGTGGCCTTGCCAATTTTTTTGACACATTCTTTAAGCAATTTCTTTTCATTGTATGTTTGTATGAATTTAATTTCTCAGTTTTTAAATATTTAAATTATAGACATTCTAATTATTACTAATTCTAAATATATCAAGTTAAGATCAGAGATTATAACCTAAAAGTACTCTTTTTAAAATTTTTTTGAGTGATATTTTTATTGATTTACTGACAGCCAAGTACAGGTTTATTTTCCCAGTTTCATGATCATAGGGCCAATATACATTCACCATTTTTAAATGTGTGATTATTTGTTATATTTCCATACTATATATGGTATATATGGGGGACAATGTAAAAGAAATAAAACCTACATAAAGAATGTGAAGTATAATATACCAAAATCCTGTCATCGTATTTTGCATAGGGATACTGGAAATTGCAACTTCTGTGAAATGTGATTATTGGGTTAGTAACTCAAACAAGGTCGACAGGACCATTCTGAGACAGGGGTCAGAGAGTGACATCTCTATAAAGACAGGAGCATTAGGTAGGGGTTACAGAGTGATGTCTCTATGAAGACAGAAGCACATTATTTAGGGAACAGAGAGTGACATCTCTATGACCGTCTCTTTCCTAGTTACATGTCTTTTCTCCAATCACAAATACTTGTCAAAATCTTTCAGGCCTCTTTTACGTGTTAGTTTTTGCCTCTGTTTTGAGACAGTCTCTAACTCAGTAGCATAGAGAGGCCTTAACCTCATGGCAATCCCCTACTTCTACCCCATTCTGAGAGTATAATTGTATTCCATCATGCCCTACCTTCACTCCTCTACTTTAGTTGTGACTCTCTTGAATCTCTCTTACTATGAGAATCTCTCATTACTCCTCTGTCAGTATTTTCTCATAATTAAATGTTTCCTATAATTTATATTTTAGATAACTTTCATTGACAATTTTCTAATAAATACTCTTTATTATCTTAAAGTTCCAAAATTTTACACAAAACAAATCTGAAAATGAATAAAAAATAAGAATTAGGATATGCACCACCTCATCCCTGGAAATAAAGCAGGAAAAAAAAATCATGTTACAGTCACCTTTATTGAACAACATCTTAGGAAATCATGGCTAACTTTGAATTCGTTATGCAGCCAAGGGTTATTCTGAATCCCTGACCCTCCTGGTTCCACCTCTCATGTTCTGGGATGAGAGGTGTACAGCATAAACTCTTTGTTTAGATCCCATTTCTTAGAAAGACAGGAAATGAATTGTGAGGCTTCTATGAGCTTCTTTTTTTCTTCTCTTTTTTCTTTTCTTTGCTTTTCTTTTTAATTCCTGAGTATCTTTATTTTTCTAAAACAATGATAATCACAGTGACTGACATTTTTTCTTGTTTTGTATTTTTATTAGACATAGAATTATCTTATTTATTTCTAAATAAGTGTTTGCATATTATTTATATTTTATTGAGTTTTTTTGTTGTTGTTGTTGTTTTTTCTTTTTTGCTGGGCCTTTAAAAAAATCCATTAGGGCTTTCCATGATGCTTTAAGGCCAAGCTGAAGTCATGAAATTATATAGTAAACTAAGCAAAAAAAGAAATGGAGAATTTACTGGAGAAAAAGTTAGAAAATTATATATATATATATATATATATATATATATATATATATATATATACTGATATAAGTGACTCAAAGATCTATTTATAGGAAAACTGATCTGTTTAAAGACATAGAAGATCAGAACTGAGATAAAAACCTGGTAGCTCATCAAAGTATCTTTATTTTTTTGACTATTCACAAAATATCTGTTTACAAGCCTGATTCTACAACTAGCTTTTTAGAAGTCTTTCCATCTGTGTCATGCTACCAAGTGAGTTATTTTACCTTCTTACTGAGCTCCTCCAAACCCAAGTAGGCACCTTAGTTCTCTTTCCTAGAATAGTGTTTCACCTGTCTTCTACCAGCTGCTTCTATGTTGGTCCTACAAGCCCACAGAGAAAATCCCCTTCTCTTACTGAGAGCTCATTCCATGAAGACTCTTGTAAGTCAAAAGAGAGCTCTCAAAAGTCCAATTGCTATAAAAGAAGTCTAGTTCCTCCAGTATACTCTTTGCAGCCTTAACCAAGTGCCCTTCAAGGTAGGCAGCTCCAAACCAAGTCAGTAGGGGCCAATCCATTTCAGCTTTACAGTGAGGCAGCTCAAGGCCACCCAGCTGACTTTGCCTCAGATACTAGAGCAAAAACAAGAAGACCTCTCTCTCAAGCAACTTGTCTTAAAACTGGCAAGAACTTTTTATTCTTATCATTCTTTTCTATGGAGGCTTTTAGAGGTAAACCCAATGGCATTTCTACAGAACACACCTAACAGCATCTGAGATCTATTTAAATTTTTATATTTTGATAATGATTATGTTCTGTATGTACAATAGTCAAATATCCTGTAAGCAGAAACAGAGTAACTCAACATAGAAGTGAAACGATAGTGGTTTTAAAGGAGGAGGTAGTGGACAGAAGACAGCTAATACACAAACCACCTGAGTCTCAATAAAAGAATCTTCTGTAGTCAATCTATGTGAGGTATATATTCATGTACGTGTGCATATGATATATCAGTGAAGGTACACATATGCCACTGCATGTGTCTTGAGATCAGAAAGCAACCTTCACTTGTCTCACCATGGTTTGCAAGAACTAATCACAAGTTGTTATGTTAACAGGGCATGGTATCTGCTGGTACATCTTGCTGGCCTGAAAATAAATGGTCTTAATTCTCTTATTTGAGGTTGATTTGATAAATATAACCACACACTAATTTTAGTGGCTTAAATGTAAAGTGTATTGATTTTCTCAAATTGTATTTGTTCACATTCCTACAGAGTATGTAGCATAAAGGGGGAAAGAAACTGCAAGTATATATGCTTTTGCAACTGGAATTTCTATTTACATTTTTCATAAAATTTATTGATAATCATCTGTTCTGGGGCAGTGGATGGTGAGAAGTAGCCTGGTCCTCAGTTAAGCCAAAGGCTTTGAATTCCTGGAGACCCTGAAGGGTTGGTAGGAGCTTTGTCTGCTCTTGGCGCCACCCCCCTATAGATTTGTGGCCATCAGTCATGTAAGGGTAATGCTCCAAGTACCTCCACATGTAAATTA
The DNA here is from genome assembly GCF_004785775.1 of Grammomys surdaster. NCBI lineage: Eukaryota > Metazoa > Chordata > Mammalia > Rodentia > Muridae > Grammomys > Grammomys surdaster. Next base: position 7,178,572 of record NW_021604634.1, on the reverse strand, counting down.
GATGTCCTTAACATCTCAGATCAAGACATTAGGAAAAGAGACGTGACCTGTGGTCACATAGACCCAAGCTCTTCCTTGACTTCCAGCAGTTCCTGGGTGGCAGAGAGCCTGGGAACTCCACGGACAGTGCCTTGCCTCAGAATATGCTTTCCCACACCTAAGTAGTGTCCTGGGGCTTCCCTATGGCTCAACACCTGTTGGGCAACAGCATGGGATAAGCACAGTCCAAATTCAACATGTCCTACGTCCCGAAGCAGCAGAGTCGTATGGCGTAGCAGACACAGGACCCACAACCCTACAATCTGTCCCTATATATTATTTAAAAAATAAATAAGCAGAATCCCATTAGTAACACTACAAATATGTAAATATATAGTGATACATATATATTAAAAGCACTGCTATGATATGAATATGTAATTTCCTCCATAGATTCTTGTTTAAGTGCTTGGTTCACAGCTTGAGGCTTTGCTTAGGAAGGCTGTGGAAACTTTAGTGATACCTTGATGGAAAAAGTATATCAATATGGATAGGACTAGAAATTGTATAAAATGGTCGTAGTTCCTATCTGGCTTCAAGCCTAAAAAGAATTTTAACCAATCTGTCTTATTGCCAGGGCTCTACTGAGTCATGACACATTATATCTTTTCTAAACCTGGAATGCAAAATAAACTGTTCCATTTCTTTTTAAAATTTTATGTGTTTTATTTTTAGGGATTATATCATTCTACACTTCCCTTTCTTTACTCCAACCCCACCTATGATGACCCCAATTGCTCTCTCTCAAACTCGTGGCTACTTTTTATTTTATTTGTTGTTATGTATTCCTGCATATATATTACTAAATTTGTAGATACAACCTGTTCATCCCACACAATGCTACTTGTATGTTTTCAGGGCTTATGATTTGGTACAGTAAAAATGACTAGAATGTTCTTTCCTTGGGAAGACTAGTTTTTCCATTCTTTTAAGATATTTGGTCACAGCAAGCAGAAAAATAATATGGGGATTTTCTCTGAAGAAATTCAGAGATTTTAATTTGCCTCACACACAGTAATGGAGAGCCAACAAATTGGATACAAACCCACATACATATTGCTATTGATTTTATTTTCACTGTAAGCTGAATGTACTAGTAAAAAACACATTTAAAACTCTTCTCTCTTGTAGAAGAAGCAAAGTTTCATAAAAATTAAGAGAAAATCAGGCCAAACTATAAAACCTGAACATGAGATATTTCTGATTAAGATTGGAAACAATCTTTGTTTTTTAATTATAAAGTTTTGTTGTAGATGTATTTTCCTTTCTTTCACCTTTCCCTGAGAAGGGTAAATTGATGGAATTTTAGACTTCATGACATTTTAACCTGTGGGGCAGTGGGGCTATGAGAAAAAGCCAGAAAGCTTGGTAGAAAGATTTGAAGCCCCGGGAACCTTGGTCTGAAGAGGTCCAGTAGGACGGGAGGCTGCTTCGAACTTTCCCAAAACCATATGGCTGTCTTAGCTTCATCTTCCCACAGCCCCTCCCACAGAGAGGTCCATGGCCTTTATCACATAGGAATAACACTTCCATGCAAATAAGGCAGTCCCAAGCTCTCAAACCAAACCAATAGAAGTTACCTGTTCTCCCCCCAAAACTGTATATATCCCCAGAACTCAAAAGTAAAAGTTGTTGTGTGGTGTGAGACCTTCCCGCTGTTGGAGTGCTTTTTGCAATTCCTTGCCAGTTGCTGGCTATACTGTGCACTTCAAAGGACGACAACACTTTTCTCCTCCCCGAGGGCAGGGCTGTAACACTTTTCTTCTGCAAGCACTCCCGAGCTGCCCTCAGAAAGAAGGAACCAAAAGAGCCGTAACACTTGCCTGCATTTGGAGGCTGGGACAGACTGAAAAGCACACTGTGCTCCAGCTCACAACCACGCTCTCACTCGCTCCTGCCAGAGCCTTGTGCTGCTGCAGCCGGCGTTCTGCGCCCCACCCACTCTCGTTGAGCCGCGGTGTACCAGACGCCCGCCGCTCATGTTACCACCCACACCTTACGAAACCACCCGCAACCCTGCACAACAATAACCCAATATAATTACCTATAGTAATAATAAAAAATGAGTCACTTAGATGCTACAGCCATCTTTCTCTCCCATGCTGGCCTGCAGATATTATATGCAATTATTTGAGTATACTGCTCAGCCACAAATACCAAGTGTGCACATGAGCACAGACATACAAGATATATACTTTGCACAGAGTAGCCATCTAGTAATTATGTGTTTCATCAATTATAATTTCAGCACTTCTGGACATTTTCCTGGGACACTACAATGTGATTATGTTAGAGGAAGGGGGAAATTGGTCTCTCCTCTTTCTAAAGAAGAACACTCTCTTCAGGTGCTAAAGGAATGTCAGTCATTTCTAAGAGAGTAAGCTGTGCCTGTAGGCAGGACCAGCTAATGTCCCAACTGAATAAGTCATAATTTTATCAGTAAAGGAAGAAAAAAATTAGAAGAGGAGGTTGAGGAAGATGAGGTGTTGTTGTTTGTTGTTCAGTTGTTTACTGGTAAGTTGGTTGAGAAAGAGAAGTAACAAAACAGTTTCTTGTAACTTACTAAAAAGTTTATTTGTGAAATAAAGACTATAGCATAGTCTTTAACATAGACAACAATACTGAAAGAACCAGGGGGTTGTAGCAAATGAAACCAGGCTAGTTGAGCTGAAAGAAAAAAAAATCAGAGAGCTTTGCACTTCGGTTGAGATTGCAGTAAATGAGAAATAACCTCTTGGACTTATGCGGTGGTTTTGTAAGACACAAAATATAGGACATGAAGTGATTAAATATTAATGCTCTTAGCTGATGTTTCTTGAAGAATATTTAATTATAAAAGAAGTGTTATTGTGCAGCACAGTTGGGGACAGGCTCAGTGAGACAAAAATATTTGGCAGGAAGTAGGACGCCGATCATTTTTACATAGTGCTGAGTGGAACTTAACTGAACAAGGAAAATGCTTTATGAATTAATTTCAAGAACATTACTTTGAATAATGAAAGAATGATCATTAAAATGGAGCATTCATTTCTATTATACAATATCAATAGTATCACTAGCACCAATTATATCCCTGACTTTGTAAGTAATAAACTTGAAGGACAGAGAAAAGATGCTGCAATGGGAACATAGTACCTCTTGTTTGTTTCTCAGTGATGTATTGTTAATTGCTGCAGACAATCCTCCAAGGGAGTACAGATCAGTCCTGGGAGCATCCAAGAGGAATATTCCTTCTTTGATACATAATTGGCATTTGGCACCATACCATCAATGACTTCTTTAATAAACAAGACAGACTCTTGGCCACTGAGACAAGATGATACAAAAGGACATTCCCCCAGTTACTGTGCATGGAAGGATGGAGTTGCACCTGGGGTCAGGTCTCAAAACCAACTACATGTTCTCACTTCTCATGCTATTTCCTGGAGCCTACTAGACACTTTCCTAACTGACCTATTGTAAGAATTTCAGATAGACTACACAATGTGTAAAACTAATCTAAACATACGAAGAACCCACAGATATAGAGAAAACCCACAAACTAGGAAGAAAGTGATATATAAAAGGATTGATTACTAATATATGTTATCAACATATTTGAATGAGTTTCTTTTATAAAAGTCTTTATCATTTTATTTTATGTGTAGGCATTCTCCATCAGAATGTGTCATATCTGTGAACCATGTGAATACAGTGGTCTCACAGGCCAGAAGCAGACCTTAGATTCTTAGATCTGGAATTACAGATGGTTATAAGGCAAAATGTATATTTTGGAAACAGAACCATGGTCCTCTGCTAGAGCAGTTAGCGCTATTAAATATTGAGCCATTTCTCAGCACCAAAGTGGTGTTATTTATACATATAGTGATATTAAAATTTTGATTACTTATGATTTATGTTAAATGAAAGAAACCAGACACAGAACACATAAGTACTCACTCATCTTCTTATAGCCTAAAACTGTATATCAATCACATAGAAGAAAAAAGTTAAATAGTGATCACTAGAGCCTGCAGGTCAAAAGAAAGGGTGATAGACAGAAAGTAGCATATATTGGTGTGTGTTGGTGGTGGAGAGTCTAACCTTGTTTTGCACCAACATAAAGGATTATTGCTCTAGTTTTAGTATGATGTATTCCCCACCACAGCCACATATGTTTGAATGTCTACTTGGTACATACTTAGTTCTGTGTTTTGTAAGGTTGTGGAACCCATAAGTAATGGAGCCTTGCTCAAAATGATCACCTAGGATAGGCTTTGAAATTTGAGAGCCTTGTCCCCCTTCTTGTTCAGTCTCCAATGCCATGTCATGATAATGAATTCTATGTCTTAGATTGTGTGCTGTAAAGCAAAATAAACCTTTCTTCTCCTAAGTTGCCTATTGATGGATTGTTTGGTCACAGTCAGAAAAGTAACAAATATAAAGACTATTGTTTAAAGCAACCAATGTCATATATTCAAAGTTACTACAGAGAACAGAAAACAGAAGTATAGAAATGCTCAATGATTGAAGAAAGTGAATAATTACCACATGAGTTTTATCATTATACACTATATGCTTGAATTAAATTACCATTACATATTAAGGTGCCACATAATTAATGAAAAGTATAGTTCAATGTAAAACAAAATATTAAAAACAAATAAAGTAGCAGAGAGAAGTAGCCTCAAACTGGAGCAATACTGAGCCTTTCATAGCACATTCTGACTCAGACATGTTCTTGCGCTGTAAGACAAACAGACATCATAGGATGAGGAAAAATAAAACATTATTTGGAAGTCATGATGTTTTGATGGAATCCTTTTAAAAGAGAGTTGTAGGCTTTGGATTTGATTGTAAGTTGTGTCCTATGAATCATGGGTAAAATGTACACTAAATAACACCTGTGCTTACTCATTTAACACCTCAGCCCACTGAGACAGTAAACAAAGGTCTGTCTCCTGCAATTAGTGAAAACTAAAAGAAAAAGTTTTCATCAAAAATGACAAGCAAATAATACAGACTTGACAACATATTTATTTATCAGTCAATTTCTCAGAATCAAATTCTATTAAATATTGGGGGCATGGAGATGATTTAATACCCAAACATGATTGGAAGTTTCATAAGAAAAAATAAAAGCCTAAAACACAATGTGATAAAACACTCATCGGTTAAAATCCATAAATTAATTCAGACAGTACACTGCCCCAGAAAAGACTGAGAATCTGATTGGCAAAACAAGAGACGAATAAATGAAAAATATAATTTATTACTGATTTATACTAAAGGACAATTATTTGATAAACTGCTCTAGCTCATTAAACGGTTTCCACATGCTTGGTAATTAAGTTGTTAAAGACCTTAAATTTGTGGTATTTTATGTTATAGTATTTCATGGAGTTTATTTGGGCATTCTGTAAAATCACATTAACAAAAATAAGATGATTTCCTACAGGTAAGATTACCAACAATATAGATATTTGGAAAATTGACATTTACCTTAAAAGAAAAAGAAAGGAAGAAGGATTCTTGCCCTACCTTAAATGTTTTTTCCTTTTTTTGGATTTATACTTCTAGAACAAAAAGCAATTCTTATGTTCAAAAAATATTTTATGCCCTTGCCAAAAATTCTACAGGATATGTCAAACTTTTCACTTTTTATAAATCTCACGAAAATATTTCTGACAAATTTTATGGTTTTCATTGCTGCTAGAACTTGACTTATTTTCAAATTATCTAATATGTTCTCCCATTATATTGCTCAGGTTAGTATGTGAAAATAACATACTATAAATCTAAAATATTAAAAATTGATATATATGTATATATGTGTGTATATATATACATATATATCATGTGGTTAATTAAATAATATATATAAACATAGCTAATTATATACATACATATTATCATCAATTATATTTTTAAGCTTAAGGGCCCCTTAAAGCTGAAATCCATAAAAGAAAAAACTAGGTTTTGACATATAACGTAAAATAATCTCACACTCCAAAATTATTTAATAAATTTAATTATATGATTATATCCAAAAAAGGTAGATTTTTCAGACATTTAAAACACTTCATATGAAATGAAATAATTGTATGTAAATAAGTATTTTTAAAGGGTAGTGAATATAAATCCATTGGTAGCTTATTTGCCTAATATGTACAAAGACCTGGGTAGATCTCTATCACCCTATAAATTGGTTATGATAGGACACATCTATATTTCTAATGCTTGGGAATTAGTCAGGTGAAGGGATGTCTGCTATGTGCCAAGTCTGTGATATTACCAATCTGTGATATATGATTCCTCACTGCTAAGATTATGTATATTTACTATTAAAATAAAATATAATAAAATAATAGTACCATAATAACATATATCTATTATTATCACCAATAAATAATTACTCCTATTTCCTTCTGATAAGTATTTGCACTGTCATAGAAATAATTTAAAGTTCTTGGAACTTAATGTTGGTTGTTCATTCCAACTTTTATATTTCATAAACAGTGTTTCTTTATCATGTCTCGAGGCACATGATATTCTATTATTTTATTTTTTAATTTAATGTGTGTGTGTGAGAGAGAGAGAGAGAGAGAAAGAGAGGGAGAGAGGGAGAGAGAGGGAGAGAGGGAGGGAGAGAGAGGGAGAGAGAGAGAGAGAGAGAGAGAGAGAGAGGCAGAGGCAGAAACAGAGAGACAGACAGAGACAGAGAAACAGAGACAGAGAGAGACAGAGAAGACACATGCCACAGTGCATGTGTAAGTCAAAGAAAAAGATCAGTTATTTTACTCATTATTTTTAATTAATTAATTAACTTGTTGTCTTCATATCTAGACCACAGTTTCCATTCCTTCTTCTTCTTTCATTCATTCTCCATACCTGCCCTCTGACCCCATCCATCCCTTCTACATTTCTGTTCAAAACAAGACCAGCCTCATGTGTATATCCACAACACTAGACATATCAAGTTGCCATAGGATTAGGCATACCTTCTCCTATTGAAGCTAGACAAGGCAGCAAAGTAGGAGAAAAGAATCACAGAGGCAGGTAATAGAGTCAGAGACATCCCCTGTTCCCACTGTTAAGAGTCACAAATGAAGACCTAGCTGCACAACTATTACATATGTGCAGAGGGCCTAGGTCTTTCTCATGCATGTTTCATGGTTGGAAGTTCAGACTCTGTGGGCACCTATGGACCCAGAGATGATTTAGTAAGTTTTTTTATGGTATCTTTGGCCCATCTGACTCCTATAATGCTTTCTTTCCTTCTTCCACAGGATTTCCCAAGCTCTACTTAATTTTTCACGTGGATCTGCATATGTTTCTACCAGCTGCTGGGTGAAACCTCTCTGATAATGATTATACTTGGTTCCTGTGAGCAAGTGTAGCAAATATCATTAACAGTGTCAGGAGTGGGATCCCTCTAATGGTATGGGTCTCAAACTGAACCTTAGTCATTGTTTGGCCCTTTCCTCAATTCGTGATCCATCTCTTCTTCACATCTTATAGGCAGGGTAGATTGTAGGTCAAAGGTTTTATTGCTAGGATGATATCTCAATCCCTCCACTGGAAATCTTACCTGGTTATAGAAGATGTCTGTTTCAGGCTCTACATCCTCCCCCTCCCACTGCCAAGAGTCTTAGGTAAGGTGAATCTCATAGTTTCCTGGGTGTTTCCATTGCCCTAGCTTTCTAGCTCATCCAAGAGATGCATCCATTCCATTTGTCTATCCCAGTACTCTTCCCCTCCAGGCTCCCCATAACTGATCCCTCTTGTTTCCATTCCCATCAATAATTAATAAACTGGACCTCATGAAACTGAAAATGTTCTATAAGACAAAGGACACTGTCATAAGGACAAAATAGCAGCATACAGATGAGAAAAGTTTTTCACCCATACCACATCTGACAGAGAACTGATATCCAAAACATATGAGAAACTCAAGGAACTGACATCAACTAATCAAATAGGCCAATTAAAAACATGAGGTACCAAGCTAAACAATGAGGTCTTGACATATGAATCTCTAGTGGCCAAAAAGCACTTAAAGAAAAATTTAGCATCCTTAGTAAGCATGGAAATTGAAATCAAAACAACTGTGAGAGTTCATCTTATATTAGTTAGAATAGCTAAGATCAAAAACTTAAAGGATAGCTCAGGCTGGTAAGGATGTAGAACAAATGGAACAGGAGCATGACATTGGTGGTGAGAATGCAAGCTTGTACAATTGCTTTGGAAATCAATTTGGTGGTTTCCATGAAAATTGGGATTAGATGAACCTTAAGACCAGCTATAAAACCACTGGGCTCCACTATGCCACAAGGACAGTTGCTCAACTCTTTTCATAAGAGCTTTGTTTATAATAGCCAGAAGCTGGAAATAACCTAGATGTCCCTTAACTGATGAATGGATAAAGAACATGTGATATATTTACACAATGGAATATTACTCATCCATTAAAGACAATGACATTAGTAAATTTGTAGTCAAATTGATGGAGCTAGAAAATATGATCCTGAGTGAGGTAACCCAGACCCAGAAAGATAAACATGGTATATACTTAAAAATAGATATTAGACCTGAAGTAAAAAATAGTCATGCTGTAATCCACAGACCAAAAGAATCTAAGAAACAAGGAGATCTCAAGGGAGGACTTATGAAATCTCCTTGAGAAGTGGACATAGAATAGATATAGTGGGTATACAGAGGTGGGGACTGGATGGGGGGCATTAAATAAATGTGGGGTGGGGATGGAAACAGTTTTTTATTTTAACAACTGAGAATCAAGACTCAAGTTTCGAGATATGCACTATGCACTTTTATTGACTGTGCCATCTCACTTATTACACTTGATGTATTTCTGTTTACCATCACTTTTTCTCATTTTAATTTTCTGAGCAAGATACTTTTTGATCATTTTTACAGTCAGTTATAACTCTCTTCCTGTGGAAACTGTAGATTTTCTTTAGAATGATTTCATAATTGTACAATAAAACATCACTAGGGTTTGTGGCACTTTGTGCTTTTTAATCTGTTTTGCCTCATACAACACTCTGGATGCCACAAAGAGATATTTTTCTGCAAGTATTCTTTTCAAATTTGCTTCCTTTTGTGGTCAATATTCTGTAAGTAAAAGGTCCTCACTGCTCTGCTGTTCCTTACTTTATCAAACTGAAACTTAGCCAAACTTGACCAAAATTCAACAAAGTCTTGAGTGTGTTGAGCATATCTTTCTCATTTTTATAGAATTCTAATTGTTATCTTTTTAAAAACACAATGCTATAATAGTTGGGGCTGAAACCAAGGGTCAAATAATAGTTATACAGGACCCAGTAGCAATGCCAGAGCAAGACTCTTTTTCTGACTCCAATGGGGTAAGTACATCACCCTCTTGCATGAGGTCTTCCATATTTTGGATGAAAGAGTGGGTGCAATTATCCATAAAGTTCAGATGCACCTACGTACACTGTCCCTAAAGTCAAGGCTTCCCAGCTTTTGTTTACCCTAATCAGATAGAGGTACTATACAACTTGTGTCCATGATTCAGGAAGCTCTTCTGACAGAATAATTGAGGATTATCTTGTACCTATTCTATCTCAGGCATTTGTTGGCTATTTTTCTAAGAAATATTAACCAAGCATTTTTAATCCTATAAAATAAAAATAAATTATCTAAATATACTTGCACATAATTTTTTGTGACTTCACAAAACACCCACAACTACATCTGAAAATGGCTGGCTCATATTTTTATCAGTGTCTGTTCATAAAGTACAAAACTGACTTGGTTAATATGCATCTGAGATACACCGCAAAAAAGGAATTGTTTTATTTTAAACTTGTAATGATTTTGACAAGTTAATTTTGTAAGAAAAATGGTAAGTCACAAAAATCATGAAGAGGACAATATGTAAATCTGTAAAAGTCTTCAAATGTCAGCTACTCTCAAATAAAGTTTCACAATTTGTGTATTAAGGTCTATCATGTTCTATGAAAGAAACACTTGCTTTCATTGCCACATATTTTATAGTAATCACAGAAGTTGAACTTATTCATTTTTTAGCAATTATATAATAAACCAGGTTACAAACTACAGCTCAAGCTGTTAGGACAAATCTTCTCAGAAAAGAAGCTTCGAATTAAAGAAAATCAAATGGCTTTATCTAATAATCTTAATCAATAAACATGTTCTTTCCTAGAAAGACTCTAATTTCTTGTTTTAATGGATGAATAACTATATAGCTTAATGAAATAAGTTTTGTTGTCTTTAATAACTTCCAATATTATAAAGTTACCAAATTATAATAATTACCCTGCCCTTTCCCTCAAATATTTATTATTTCTTTGTGGCAAATTATTTAAATTCTTTTTAAAAACAATAATTACTGGGAAGTCTGCCCTCTTCAGACCCTCAATTATTCAATCCTCTGAAGAAAATGGTAATATCACCTTAGTTAGGGTTTCCATTGCTGGAATGAAACAACATGACCAAAATTGAGGAGAAAGGGGTTATGTAGCTCACACTTCCACATTGCTGTTCGTCACTAAAGGAAATCAGAACTGGAACTCAAGCATGGCAGGAATCTGGAAGTAGGAGCTGATGTAGAGGCTGTGAAGGGTGCTGCTTTTGGGCTTACGCATCCTGGCTTGCTGGTCCATTACCTCCTTAAAGAATTTAGGCCCAGGAATAAAAAGGACAACAGTAGTACAGCTCTCCTACATTGATCACTAGTGAAGAAAATGCCTTACAGATGGACTTCAAAGAGCCATTTCCTCAACAGAGGCTCCTATCTCTCTGAAAACTCTAGCTTGTGTCAAGTTGATAAAAAAAAAAACAAAAACAAAAAACAAAAAAACAAACAAAAAAACAACTAGTTCAATGACCAAAACAATGTATGAAAATTTTAAATGAAAAACCCCAAACTAGATTAATCCAAACACATATATCACATACATACACATGAATAAATACATAAAACCTTCTTTTTAGTACATTTTAATACAAGTTCATATTGGCAAATTCTAAGATAGGGCTTTGTGTGAGGAGCAATTCAAAGTGTACCACAATTTCCAAGATATTACTTAAATATTTTGAATGTGTCATTTTTAATAAAATATGTCTGGTATTTATCATTGAAAATAGGGTGTTTTGTTCTTGGCCAGGTGTGTTTCTTAATCAAAGAAGAGATTACTGGTAGTAAACACATAAAAGTGAAACAGAGCATAAGACCATTATTCCAAGAGAGTACCATAACACACAAGCTGAGGGAAAATTTTTACACACAGCAGTGAACTCAGACCAACACTCCAAATTCTAGATAGACTTGAGATTTAAGTTTCTAGGCATGTTCTTAGCACTATGGTGAATGTCTTTCTGCTCATGCATATGTTTCCAGTTCCTAACTTGGCTACTGATGCTTCCAATGTTTCATTTCTCCTTTAATTCTGTATTTTCTACCCATTTCACATGTTCATGTTAATGGTCACAGTATTTTGATATCAACTGCTTTTGGTAGTCTCTCCCATTTTTTTAAAATTTGATTTTATGTTTCTTACTTATTTACCTTCCATCCCACTCACTACTCCTTCCTGCTCACCGTCTTCCATAATCCTTCCTCATTCCCCACTCCCATTCTTCTCTGAGCAGTTGTCCCACCTCAGGTATCCCTGGCACTTCAGGTCTCTGCTAAGTTGGGTACTTACTCTCCCACTGAGACCAGACAAGGCAGTACAGCTAGTAGAACATATGCCATATTCAGGCAACTGCTCCATATACATAATCCCTGCACCAGTAGTTCAGGACTCACATGAAGGCCAAGCTACTCATCTGGTCCTTACTATTAGGGAGGCTTAGTCCAGCCCATATGTGCCCTTTGGCTGGTGGTGTAGTTTCTGAGAGCCTTAAGGGTCTAACTTAGTTGACTCTGTTGGTCTTCTTGTAGAGTTGCTATCTCCTTTGAGCCTGCAATCCTTTCTTCTATTCTTCCATAAAAGCCCCCCAGGCCCCATTCACTGCTTGGCTGTGGGTGTCTGTATCTGAGTGAGCTGCTAGATGGAGCTTCTCATAAAACAACAAGCTGCTTGTGTGTATGGTTCATGAGTCTGATGGAGGTGGAGGAGATGCAGCAGGAGAATGGAGGTCTCCCCTAGGATAGCAGAGAGCTCAGGGCCTCCTCTCCCATTTTAATTTCAGTTTTAATGCTACCAGTCTCCATCTATTATCTACTGATTTTCCCAGGTCACCAAATTTTTTGTGCTCTACCTTCATCAGGAATTCTGATCAATTGTTCAAAGTTTTCATTGATCTTTATTATAAAACATCCAAAGTCTCAAATTTAAAATACAAGGATCATCAATGAAATCATTGCCTTCATGGCAGTTTCTGCTTTGAATCAAATTGAAGTGTTTTGGTTTTCAGTGATTTCACCATGTTCTCCTGGAAAAGTAACTGGCCCTTTAAATGTAGCTTTCTGTGTATTACTTATTGTTTTGTCCACTGAAATTGGCTACAAATTAGAAAAGCATCTCTCAACTAGAACTAAATAGCATTTGAAATAGGATTAATGACTTTCTGTGGGTCCTGATAATCTCCCTAACATTAGAGTGATTGGGTAATGATGGGTGACTTGCCCAATCACCCTAGACTAGACTTTCTATATATCCCTCTGATCTTAGGGAAACTCAGCAATAGTTCCTTGGGCTCCATTAAGAAACTGAAGCAATATAAAGAGAACTCTAACAACTAGATACATGCTTCTGAGCCAATATACCCCATTTGTCCAAGTATAATTTTCTTGTATACAGTTTAGCTCCACACTTCTATTATGCCTCAATGATCCCTCTACTTGTTTAGGAACCAGAGCTTCTCTTTCTCTATTATCAATATTTGAATGATTATATAATCATAAAACGTTTTAATTATTTCTTTTATCAAATAATTTTTACTGGATTTCCCCCTCTCAGCTATTAACCCATTTCTCTAATTACTGCTATACAGACTAGTATGATTTTTTCTTGTACCCATGCAATTTATGACTTTACCGTCACCATTTTCCCCAAAGTTGTTGTCATAACGACATAGAACAACCTTCCACCAATCCAAAATACACATCTGAGGGGCAAGATGGCCGTGCCACCAGACAGAAGAACTGGTAAGGTTGAGAGAATTTATATCTGGGAAATCTCAGAGACTTGAGATCGGCAGGAGTCAAGCCACTCCCTACTTATTTCTGTACCTGCTCTGGAACACATAACCACAACACACCTCTGAGAGGGCCATGCCAGCCAACCAAGTAAGAAAACACCTGGAGTCCTTCACCATGCAAATAAAACATCACTAACACTTCAAACTGAGCCGATACGGAACACCTACCTCTAAATCCCACCTTACTTCTCAGTGTTTATATAGTCCCTGTCTACACGAAGACATTTCATGTCCACACAAGACATTTCACAGAGGATCATCAGTGGGACTTTTTTTAAATTAATTTTTATTGGATATTTTATTTACATTTCAGATGTTATCCCCTTTCCACATTGCCCCACACACCCAGAAACCCCCTATCCCTTCCCCCTCCTTCTTCTATGAGGATGAGTCCCCACCCATCCACCACCCCCACCTCCCCGCCCTCGAATTCCCCCAGACTGAAGAATCCAGCCTTCACTGGACCAAGGGCTTCCTCTCCCACCTATGCCTGTCAATGCCATCCTCCCCTACATATACAGCTGGAGACATGGGTCCCTCTCTATGTGCTCCCAGGCTGGTGGTTTAAACCCTGGGAGCTCTGGTTGGTTGGTATTGTTGTTCACCCCATGGGGCTGCAAATCCCCTCAGCTCTGTCAGTCTTCAAACTCCTCCATTGAGAACCCCATGAGCAGATCAATGGTTAGCTGTGAGCATCTGCCTCTGTTTACGTCAGTCTCTGGTATACCTCTAAGGAGACAGCTATGTCAGGCTCCTGTTAGTATGCACTTCCTGGCATCCACATCAGTGTCTACCTTTAGTGACTGCACATGGGATGGATACCCAGGTGGAGCAGTCTCCAGACGGCCCCTTCTTCAGTTTCTGTCCCACACTTAGTCTCCATATTTGCTCCCATGAATATTTTTTTACTCCTTCTAAGAAGGACTGAAGCACCCACGCTTTGGTCTTCCTTCTTCATGAGCTTCATGTGGTCTGTGAGTTGTATCTTGGGTATTGTGACCTTTGGGGGTAGAACGGGTCTTTTTAGTGAGCTAATACTTGGGAAAGAGTTCTTTCTCCTGAAGGATTCATCGCTGGACTTTAAACCCGGCTAGCTGTCCAGCTCATGCCACTGCATGCTGCTCATGCTTTTGCTGCTGCAGTGGCTGAGAGAGAATCTGGACCCCGGCTACCTGCTATGTGCAGACTGCCAAACCTCCTTGCTTCTCTCCTAAGAGCTGTAACACTCACAGCATTTGTTGTTTATCAATTTAGTTGATTTATAACCAAAAAGAGTCTGATGTCAGAATTAACTACACTGTTAATCTGTGCTCTGACAGAGAAACAACACAAGAAGAAGCCATCCTTGTGGTCTAAACCACCAGCCTGGGAGCACTTAGGGAGGGATCCAGGGCTTCAGCTGAATACGTAAGAGTGGAGGACCCTACTGGGCATAGGTGGAAGAAGAGATCCTTGACCTCACGAAGGCTGGACGCCCCAGGGGGTAGGAATTTTGAGGCTGGGGAGGTGGGAGTGGGGGGATAGGTAGGGGTTACATCCACAGAGAAGAAGGAGGAGGGGTGAGGGGATAGGGGGTTCCTGGGTGGGTGGGGAATGGGGTAAGGGGACAACATATGGAATGTAAATAAAACATCCAATAAAAAAATTTTTAAAAAGAAATAAAATGATTGAAAAAATGAAAAAGAAAAAAAAAGAAGAAGCCATCCTTTTGATACTCAGGGATCTGTATCAGAATTTTATGACAAAACTTTAATTGAAAGCACAAGCCTAAATGGTCCTCTAAGTCCATATGACATATGCTAAATACTGTAGTATTTTTAAAATATAATAGAATTATTTTTATGTATGTTTTGACCATATGCATGTCCTTGTGCTGTAATTGTGAAGTACCTAGGATATCATTACTGAGCACTGGACACTTAACACTGGAGTTATAGGCAACTTTGAGCCACCATCTGAGTGTTAGCAACTGAACCCTGGTCCTCTGCAAGA
Organism: Grammomys surdaster; assembly: GCF_004785775.1. Classification (NCBI taxonomy): domain Eukaryota; kingdom Metazoa; phylum Chordata; class Mammalia; order Rodentia; family Muridae; genus Grammomys; species Grammomys surdaster. The sequence continues at coordinate 7,163,347 of NW_021604634.1, read as the reverse complement.
GCAATAAGTGCTCTTAACTTCCAGGACATCTTTCCATTCACTTGACATTGTCTTCCATGACTTGCCCTCTAAGCTCACCCATATGGTGATTATGCTGCTTCTTATTGTTTACAAACTTCCCAAAGTCTAATATTTGATGAACATTAATTTCTTATAAGCCTAGATAAAATAGGAAAGTTTAGACTCCCGTAACTTTATCATAGGCACTAAACTGTCCTGCAAACTCTCGACCTACTGGTTTAAAAAGATAGCCTCGTCTACCCATGAGTATTTTTCAGAAAGAGTGTCATACTTACTCTTTGGTCATCTTCATAGTCTTTCATTTCACCCTGTTAATTCCCATTGAATAAGTTATCTGTCCTGGATTTTCCCTATATTATTTTAATATAAAGATGAATTTACAAACATCATTTCAGTTGGGGAATATTCAAATGTGTAATTTTCATTATGAGAATGATAAAAATTACTACCCTTGCTGGGGAATAATAACAACTCAAAGTCGTGTGAGATGAATAAATTCAACCACTTGGGAAACTCTAAGATTGTTTAGGTATCATAAACAAAAAAAAAGGTTTAAAAATGATCACACAATAAATTTGATGCTTTTCTGGAAGAAAGATTTTTTCCCCATGACTGATCAAGTAGGAATACAACAAGCAACCCACATCCACCATTTCCCAGTTTACTAGTTAAAAATCACTCAAGTTGTATTTTATTTTGAGGGGTGAAACATATATCTAATTCTGCCCATTAAAGTGTAGCTTGATATAAATTTGCTAGACAGATGCATAGCAAGAACTATAAATAAGAAATATAATGGATTAATTCTACTTTGTCCTATGGCTGCTTAAGCAACTGATGAAGTCTGAAAAACATATTCAGCTCTCAAATCTCTAGATTCCTATGTATAATGCATATTTAATTGCAATAAAGTAGTTTAACAGTATCCGGGCAGCATTGACAGGCCTTGCCACAACAGTTTATGTAAAAACACGATTTCACTAGTGTGTATAGCCCTTTACAAATGTTCTGTTATGTTTAAATTTGTTGCAGAAGTCACTATTTTACTGTATGTCTATTAAAGTTTCATATATGATTTTCTCTTTTTATAATCCACTAAAATTGCTCATTTAATATTTATCTATGTTTAAAGTATTTCTCTCCTAATAAATATTTTGTTCCCTCATTGTCTTATGATGTTATATATTTGGGACACCAAATATTTCTTGTCTTTGACATTTCCCTTATGTGTATGAATACCAGAAAAATAAATTTCTAGGAGAAAAATTTCAGTGTTGCAAAAATACAGGCAGCTTTTTAGGGGTATTTAATTGCTTCCTTCAACAGCTGAAACACCTATTAACCACAGCAATTACCAGCATGGCAATATAGTCACAAATTTGCAGTAAATGGTACTCACTTGTTGATAGCAACCAACAGCTGTATGAATAGGTATTGTGACCATTCAACAGAAGGGAAATCATGCTTGGTACTAGAAACCTAGTAAGCATCCTAGAGCTAGTGATATTATTGATCTTGAGGAAAAAAATCTATTGCCATCACTTTTCTAGCCCAGAATAATTCTTCACTACATATAAATCCACATATAAGTGTAGCTCCCAGTCCTCATGAAGGAAGCTTTCTTTCTGCAAATAGTGATAATCACCTAAAACAACAACTGGATACAATACAATGCAGAGATCAATAGACAGTGACATCTAAGGCAAAATGAATGCATCTACATCACAGTCCCCCTTCAACACCTCAGTGAATATCACAGGTAAGAGGGTGGAAAGTTGTAAAAGCCAGAACACCAGAAAACCTGCTTTCAAACAGTCTTTTCTAGAGATGGCTACATAAACAAGACCAAAACAATGGCAATTTCAATGTACATATTCCTGTGGAAGAGAGAAAAATTTGTAGGATTTTTATCCCTAAACACAAAACTATAGGTTACTATTGACTGCAAGGAAAAGGAGATTTAGACTGTCACATGGATGAACTACCGTATTAGCTAATCAATACAGTATTCAACCCAGACACCATGCATGCACAGCATCTAAAATGAACAGCATACATTATTTATGTGCATTTGTACATACATAAAATCTGTGTGACAATAGTAATCAAAGAAAGAGAGGTAATCAACTTGAGGGGAGCGTGGGAAAGTTTGAGGGAAAGTAATTGGAAGGTGCCAAAGTGATTTAATTCTATTAAATCACTATCTATTCATTATTATCTAAATCACTATTCTATTCATTAATCTTGCCTCAGTGGGAGAGGATGTGCCTAATCCTGTAAAGACTTGATGCTCCAGGGAAGGAGGATACTGGAAGGAGAGACGGTGAGGTGAGGAGTTGGGAGAGCACCCTTTCAGAGGCAAAGGGGAAGGTGTGGAGAACTCTGAGAAGGGGGACAGAGAATGTGGACAACAATTTGTAATTTAAATAAATACAATAATTTAATAAAATTAAGATAATATGTAAAAGCCAAAAAATTATTTAAAAAGAAAACACTGCATTTCAAAACTGACATGTGTTATGAAACTTTTTCAATAACAATTTTATCATTAAACTTTCCAAGATACACAGATAAAGACAGAGAAGGTACTAAGAAATATAAATATTCTACGTTTCTTATTAATTTAATATTACAAAATTTTATTTATAACTTTTATATCCATGGAACTGAAAAATTATGTTGTGTTTTACTTTGACTGTTCACTACTATAATAAAGTATCCCTTTTAAAGTTAACATGTTACGTTGATAAATTTCTTAAAGTTCCAATAATTTCTTTTATTTTAGAAACGCATTTTCTAAGTTTGGCTCTTGTTTTTTCTCAGACACCATCTACAGGTTCCAAGCTAAAACAAGCAAAACACTTAGCATCTCTTTCTGTCATCATTTCCACTGGACACTGTGTGCTGTCTGAGGTGCTGAAAATTAACAAGTGGCCTGATCTTTTTCTAATTCCCGCTCTTTAACATTGAAACCATAATTTAGACTCTAATACTTTATCTTACTGGGGGAAGGGGTGACTTTGACTGCTTTCCAGTGAATTGTTTAATAGGATATTAAAGAAATATTAATGTTGTGTACACTGCTCTTTGCGTTTCTTGATTTGACTACTAACTTGTATCATTCTATAAGATATTTTCCTTACATTGTGCAGCTGGTTGAGAATCTGCTGAGTTGAGGTCAAGCTCATTAGAAAATGATGGATAGAGGTGTAGAATAGACTCAGGACACAGACTTTACACAAGATTCAGTCTATACCACAAACTGTCAACTTTTGCCCCTGACCTAGGAACTGTCCACAAAGCAACACGAACAGCAACAACAACAACAACAACATAAAACAAGAAAAATGATAGGAATCTACTCATGACTGAAGGTCTGACATAAAGTCCTCTGGAGCTGAGTATATAGCAGCCACTTGCTGCAACATGCAACTAGGAGAGAAGATAAAAATTATGCCAGACCCCAAGAATCTTGAAGCAATAAATAGCAACAAAGTCTGCACACATTTTTAACCTATATGTAACTGAAGAATTTTTTATAGTAAATAAAGATACAACCCTATGTCACGCACTGTCCCCCAGTATTTCAATTATCAACATAGAAGGCAAAAAAAAAGTGTGTTATCTCTTACAGCTGTTTGTTCAGTCTCTTATCTACGTCCAGGTTGGAAGTCTCTTCATTCATTTTTTAGCTATCCAGCAAATGAGGTATGAGAAGAAGATAGTTAAGGAAATATTCAAATGTTGTGATGTTGACAGTGGTAGCACATGTCAATTTATCATCGACAATATACTATCTGACACAAAGTTTAGCTCTCATATCATTGCTGGCTTATAATTTTATAAATATGATTTCAGTTAATTGTAAAGTAAAATAAATCGGTATAGTTAATACATGTTGCTTGAATATATGTTTATATGCTGTTTATATTTACTTAAACATGATATGTTTTATTATATGTACTAAATAAATACACATTAAATGTTTAATTTAGTCTAGTGTGTTTAATTTCATTGTTTGCTTATATTTATGGAAAGCTAATTTTCTTATGTTTTTTATTTTATCTAATGTAATGTAAAATATATTTTAGTTATAATAACCTAGGAAAAAAGTATTCTCTAGAGGTAGCATTTCAGACTGTATAGAGCACATGAAAAGATACAAGTACTTTTATATGTTGTCAGTTTTATCATCAAAAACTTATCTAATATTCACCTATGACAGATAGAAAAGCAAGCCATCAGGTCAACAAATATCTAAAATTAAAATTTCTACTCTATATATGTCTACAAATCTCATTGGATGAATATTTAATGATAAATAGTAAATATATACTTATTTAACTATTAATTAAAGTAAATATAGTCACTGCTTTCAAATAAGTATTACTACCAAATGTAGTATTTTTTCCTATCAAAATACATAGAAGGTGAGTGGAGGTTAGTGTTGGAGGCATCGCTCTACAGATGATGTGACTTCCTATGAAAACATGAAGAGGTAAGTTCAAATTCCAAGTACCCATAAGAAAGTCAAGCATGTGTCATGTTCACTTGAATACTCAGGACTAGGAGTTAGAGACAGGATCATCCTAGGGCTCAGTGATCCTCCAGTCTAGCTGAAATTGGGTGATCAGACTCAGTGATAGACCCCACAATAAAAAATTAAAATAGATAAATGATTCAGGAAAGACATCTAGAAATCAACTTCTGACCAGCCCTTATGTGAACACATGCATACAGCAGACACACATATGTATGGCGACAAGAACACAACATGTAGTATGGAAATTATTAATATCCAAAATAAAAATGATGGAAAACAAAATACTTATAATGCCAAGTTGAAAATAACCATATTTGTTTGATGAATATTTTTAATTGAGTCTAAAATGAGTTTACTATATTTTAGAACCACAATCTTTTTTTTTATTGTAAAATAAGTACCATATAATCCCTGTGAAATGCTGCCAAGGTAAGATGGAATAATAGCTCCCATATGGGCTGGATAAGAGATGCACCAGTTAAGAATTTTTGGCTCTTCTGATACAGGGGGACAGAGTTGGGTTCCCAGCACCCACATCAGCATCAGGAAGTTCATAAGTGCCCATAACTCCAGTTAAAAGGTACTAGATGCCCTCTTCTGACATTTGCAGGTATCCATATGAGGTTGCGTAAGTTCACACACACAGACGCACACACACAGATGGACATTCACAGCACAAGCACATGTACATGCACATGAACAAGCAAATATATATGCACATGTACATGCACAAGCTCATACACAAACACAGATACACACACAGGGACACACATACAAACACACACTTGAAAATTAAATCTACATTCACAGGGCTATTTCTTGTTTTGTCCATTTCCCTAATGAAAATCTATGTTACTCCCATGTTTCCAGCAATAACTTCAGGAGTAAATGTTTAATTTTTTAAAGTTGAATGTCAAGTAGCTCACATATAAATTATACTGTTTTTAAACTCACACTTTGAGAATCTTTATTTTTCACATGTTATCTTGGGACATGATAGCATATGAAAAGTGTCTCTATGAAGTATCTGTTAGTTTATGCATTATTGTGGACTTACCCTAAAGTGTTTCAGTAACACTCAAAAAAGCTTTAATTTTCACTCATTTACAAGCCACCCACATTAATTACACATTTAGAAGAGCTATCTATGCTTCATCACTCTTGTCTTCCTACTTTGCATCTTTGAATTACATTCTCACCCTTCATTAAGTATAAGCACACAAATCTCTAAGATTTTGTTAAGTTATAGAAAAAGTATAAGAGATGAGATATATTCTTTTTACTCATAAGACAAAATACAACAGCATTCTCTTTTGTATATTTTTAACTAATGACATATAATTATGTATATAACTCATAACATTAAAAGAAAGGAGGATATAGTCAAAAAAATTTTCTACCTTTTATTGTAACCTATACGTTGACTAGTTTAACAACAAATAAATTAGATATTCTTTTGTTGATATGATAGGAATACCCAGCCTGGGCAACTTAATGGAGTGAGGTTTATTTGGCTCATAGATTTATAAGTTGTAGTAAAGGATGACTGAGAATGCTAAATAGTTCTGCTCATGGATATAGGTCGTGTCACTTGCTTTCACATGGTTGATCAGGAGGAAGCATCAAGCACAAGGTTGAATTATATGAGGATGTCCCATGAAAGATTGGACCCCTAATGACATCTCTGAACAGCAAGGCTTTCACCACCAACTAGGTTTTACTACAATCTGGATACCAAGTGCTCAAAACATGAGACTCAGGAACATTCCAGATTCTAACCACAACACCTACTGTTAGTAAGCCCTTAAAAGTACCAGCATACCAGTGTAAAAGCACAGACTCTTATGAAGCCCCCAAAATATGTAGCTGATATGTAACTGAGGATGATAATCAAAAATGTTTGTTGTTTCTTTTCCATGTTTACATGTAAAATAAATAACAAATTCATGGTATTTTCCCCCATAGGTAAAATCTTCCCATTATTTAGCACAACATGTGTTGAGAATGCTAAGCTGGATATATTGCAACATGCCTTTAATCGCATCATTTGGTAGGCAGAGGTAAGCAGATCTCTGTGAATTCTGAGCCAGCCTGGTCTATATGGCAGTTTCAGTACAGTCAGGAAGGCGGGTATTCAGAGTCTACATAGTACAGAGGCCCTGCCTCAGAGACAAAACAAAGCAAAACCAAATAAAACTCCAGAATAAAACAATGGACACCCTTGCTTTTATCTAGGTACCATAGTTCAAACCAGAGAAAACATGCTTGTGACATAGGCACTTTACACACTAGCCTTCTTTTCAGACCTACTCCTTACATGCAGTAGTTATCTTCTCATTCTATTAAAAGATCAATTCATAACTTGAAATTAAATTCCCTTTTTTTAAGATTGGCCTAAATTCCCATGCAAAGTTCTACCTCAACTTTTTATGTAATAATTATAAAATTACAGCAACAGAAAACATATTTCAGAATCAGAATAAACTATTTTTTCATACATAATGTAGAACTGATATTTAGAAAATAAAATATTGAACACATAAGAGGATATCATAAATACAAACAGACATTCATAGGACTTTTAAATGATTTAAATTAAACAAATTAATTGCATAGAGTAGGGTAAACTAAAGAGTACAGGATACATATGGTCAGAAGAAAGAAAGAATAGACAGTGAGACCCAATGTACAGTTTCTTGAAAGGAAAAGAAATAATAGTCTATAGTGAAATATGGTCACTATTTCGAAACTACCATAATTTTACAATGAACTGAAAGAGAGGATTTTAAATTTTCTAAGAAAATAATATGAGATGTTTAAGGTTCCAATGATCTTGATCTAAATATACAATATAGTCATTTACTGAGTTATAATATTCTAGGTCTTTTGTATATAGTATGAGTAGAGGTCAATTAGATGAAGTACATGAGCAAAAAATAATCAGAATTGATACATCTATAGTTTCTTTGTCTAACTACTTTTAGCAAATTTAATAAGAATAATTGTGTTAGGTAATCACAGCTTGATGAATAACCACCTTAGAATATTTTCTGTAACCTTTTAGATTAGAGTTATGGGTAACACATTCAACTGTGCAGAGATCTGTGGGTTTAAATTTGGATGAGCTATGGGTCATTTAAGGATCTATTCTTTTGAAAGCCAAACTCAGAGAAAGCACTTTAATATATGATTAAAGAGTTTGTGTTTCTTGGATCATGATAATTTGCTCTTCAGTTCTTACGTTCTACAACAGAGCAAAAAACAAACTGTAATGGTTGTTCTTGCTAGATTTCATAAAATATAGCATTCTACTACAATCTACTCTTTATGAGTATCTGGATCTATATTTTTTATTCAATATTTTCTTTACTTACATTTGAGATGTTATCCTGTTTCCCCATTTTCCACACCCCATTAATCCCCTATCCCATCCCTCCTCCTCTTTTTTTTCTTTTATACCATTTAAATTACATGCAAGTATTAAGGTGAGTTCTAGGTTGAGGAACTAGCAATACAATAGATGCAAATAGCCAAGGAACAAGTAAGACAATAAAGACAATAAACGCAGATAGTCAGGACAATAAACAGAGTCCCATGATCACTCCTGTGATCACTATTTCTAAGGGCTTATCAGGATGAAAAAAATATCTGAGCCTACTTCCCTGTCTTATCCCAAAGTCATTTTCATGCTTGAAGACTACTTCTTTGTTCTAGCCTAAGATTTAGATTCTTGCCTGTGATTACTTCTTTGTTCTACCCTAGGATTTAGATTTCTGCCTGAAGTTACTTCTTTGTTTTAGTCTAATATCAGAGTCCTGCCTGCAGCCCATTTCCTTGTCCTTAGCCATTGTCAGATTCCTTTCAGGCAGTCCTAAAAGCTCTCCACATCTCCCCATTTTTTATTGCATAAACCAGACTGAGTCTGTCTTAGGTTGCTCTGATGAGAGTGCCTTCCTTACCCATAATGGAATATACATTATCAAAAGCAATGCACTGTTGTCTTATGTTGGTAAAGCTCTGCAGAATCTTACCAGTCTTTGACTTGCCAGCCTGTTAAATTAATAGCTCTGTCTGGGGGTCCATTTTCAGTTTCAAGTCATGTACTTTGGCTGCCAACCTGTTGATGTAGTTAGAGACAAGCTTTAATACGATGGGCAGGAATAAAAGAATTCCCAGGACCAGGCTATATATGCCATTCCTGAGGTTTGACCAAAATGGAAATACTGACCTCAAGCCATGGATAATTTTATCAGCATTATCTACAGCATCAAAACTCAACATGGAAGCTTTCTTTAAATTTACAATGATACTCATTATAATTAGAAAAATGTTTAAAGACACCTGTAGGATATTTGGCAGAGTTCTAACACCTCTCTGGATGTTTTAACTTTGCATAGTGATATCATGGATTTGCATTTCTTAAATGTTAAAGGAATAAAAGGGTGTTAGGTTGATCTATTTTATCTTTGATTTCAACACTATGGTTCTGTTTTTTTTTCTAAAAAACAAGTATGTTTGATATACATAGTTGACTTTGTTGTAAAATTCAATATATTCTTTTTACATCATAGATTGTTTAACTTGTAAAATTAAACATGTCTTTGCAATAAATATTTGAAGTTTTCAGGATCCTAAAATGTTTTATTTTTTTTTTATGACTGGCTATATTATTTGCTCATGAAGTTGCATTGATTTTATATTTTGTGGTGCAAAGTAAATAGTACACATATCAATATAGATTTTATTATACCATTTAACTACATTACAGAAATAACTGGGATTCAGGGAGATGGCAGGATGGCAAAGAACAATTATTATTCTTACTGATGACCCAGATTCAATTCCCAGTTCCAGGATAGTGGCTAATATTACCCAAAATTTCAGTTCCAGGAGCTCCAACACTACCTTCTGATTGCTGTGGACAATACGCACATATATGGTACCCTTTCATTCATAATGCCAACACTCATATGAACAAAATAAAAATATCTTTTTATTTATTTTATATTGGTTATTTCATTTATTTACATTTCCAAAGTTGTCCTCCTTCCATGTTTCCTCTCCACAAACCACCTATCCTATTCCCCCTCCTCCTGCCTCTATGAGGGGGCTGTCCCATCCCCTGACTCCTGCCTCAATGCCCTAGAATCCCCTTATGCTGGGGCATCAAGCTTCCACTGGACCTAGGGTCTACCCTCACATTGACTTCACTTAAGGTGAAATAACTCCAAATTGCTTATTTCATCTGAATAGTGAAACCATTATTCTACTCAACAAAGAATATATATATATATATATATATA